>NC_092132.1:145176924-145524424 GCF_043159975.1 Macaca nemestrina | reverse complement strand
TTTCTCTTATTCAAAATGAGGGATTAGATGAAATGATGGTTCCTTATAGCTCTAAATTTTAAAAAATCATCACATGGATTAAGAGAATGTGAGACTGCATATAAATAAACTGTGTGGAACCGATTCTAAATGCTACAGGGTTTCAGAGGAAGAAGGTATTATACTGTGCTGGAATAGTCAAGAACATTTTTTGCTAAAGGAGGTGGAATTTGAAATAGGTATTGAAAGATGAGAGGGAATTTGAGCCCTTGCTAACATGACGCCTTCTTTACAGTAGGCCCTCATTAAGTTTACTGATTTGAATTGAAATGTAGACAAAGGGGGAGGAGGAAAGACTTTGCAAATGAATTAAAGCAAGACCAGGAGCTCCAGTGCAGGAATGCGCACTGGTAAATGTGGACTAGGAGGACATTTTCCTGAGCAGAGTGTGTTCTGGTCAATAGTGAAAACTAATAGTGGTTCTGTAGGTTGAAGTGATATTATGGAAGATCTGCAAATGAAGGAGTGCAGTTTGGATTGGTATGGTACGCAATAGTGAGCCATGACATCTTCTCTAAATAGGATGATATTATAGTATTTTAGGTTTATTAGTCCGATGCTGGTAAGCTGCCTGGATGGTCAAAGAAGAGAATAGTCAGGGAGATTAGGTAGGAGGCCTTAACTTGGATAAAAATAGTTCCTTATATTTTTACACCTCTATGATTTAGAAGATACCCACTAAGCCTACAAGAGAGGTTACCACAAGCCTTGTAGGAAGGTAGAGAAGATATTAATATTTTAGGAGATATTAATATTCTTATTTTACATGAGAACTGTGATTCAATCTGAATTAGCCCAAGGTCATATAGCTGGTAAATAGTATATGGCAAACGGTGTTACTGGAACTCACACCTACTTTTTTTCTTAACTTCTGTGGATGATTACTTTTATGTGTCAACCTGACTGGACTAAGGGATGCCCAGATGACTGGTAAAACATTATTTCTGGATGTGTCTGTGGGGGTGTTTCTGTACGAGATTAACATTTGAATCTGTAGAGTGAGTAAAGAGGATCACCCTCATCAATGCATGTGGGCATCACCCAATCTGTGGAGGGTCTGAATAGGACAAAAGGGCAGAGGAACGGCAAATGTGCTTCTGTTTCAGCTGGGACATCCATCTTCTCCCGTTGCTCTGGTTCTCAAGCCTTCAGACTCTGACTGGGAGACTGGGATTTACACCACTGCCCGCCCTCCCTCAGTTCTCAAGAAAGAACTGATTAAAGCACTGGCTTTCCTGCAGTGATAGGTATCTCTGTCTGTCTGTCTGTCTGTCTCTCTCTCTCTCTCTTAGGTTCTGTTTCTCTGAAGAACCCTAACTAATACAACTTCTAAGTCCAGTATTCCTGCCATTAAGAAAAAGAGATTTCAAACATTAAAACTGAGGAAGCTATGCAACTTTATAAGGTATGTGAATCAGCATAATGTAGTGGAAAGAGCCGTGGCCCAGATATCAGGAATTTAAATCCTAGTCCTTAGACTAAGGCAACCAGTGTGGCCTTCAATAGAAACATTCTTCTGTGGTCAACTTCCTTTTCATCATCTCTCACAAGGGAATTGTGCTCCAGTTCATTCTGGCTCACTCGTCTTGGAATTTATGTGTCATCAGCTAGAAGTTTCATGACCCAGTGAAGCTGGCATCATGGCAGCACAAACAAAGAAAAATGAGAAACTGGAGGAGATGGTTCATTTTAGGGCCAAGGGTGATGAGTTCAGGTTTGCACATTAGGAAAAAGCTAAAGGGCGTGGTAGACAGAATCATGGCCCCTTAAAGATGACCACAACTGAATCCCCCAAATCTGTGACTATGTCGCCTTATGTGGCAAAAGCAACTTTGTAGATGTGGTTGATTTAAGGATTTTGAGGTGGGGAGATTATTCTAAATTATATGGGTGGGTCCTAAAAAAAATAGAAAGGCAAGTCAGAGTTAGAAAAGGAGATGCAGAGGCAGAAGCGGAGGTTGGAGTGAAGCGATGTCCCTCTTTGAAGATGGAAGTGGGGCAGGCTATAAAACCTAGAAAAGACAGGAAAATGGATTTCTCTCCTAGAGTCTCCAGAAGGAACACAGCTTTGCTGACACTTTATTTTATTTTATTTTATTTTATTTTTATTTTTTGAGACATCTCACTCTGTCACCCAGGCTGGAGTGTAGTGGTGTGATCATTCCTCACTACAGCCTTGAACTCCTGGGCTCAAGAGATCCTCCCACCTCAGCCTCCCTACTAGAAGGGACTACAGGCATGTGACACCATGCCCAGATAATTTCTTTAGTTTTTGTAGACACGGGGTCTTGCTGTATTGCCAGGTTTGGTCTCCAACTTCTGGGTTCACGTGATCCTTCTGCCTCAGCCTCCCAAAGTGCTGGGAATATGGGCGTGAGCCACTGTGCCCAGCCAACACCTTGATTTTAGCTCCGTAAGACTCCTCTTGGAGTTCTGGTTCTCCAAGACTGTCAGATGAACTTGTAATGTTCTGAGCCACCACGTTTTTGGTAATTCGTTACAGTAGCCATAGAAAGCAAATAGCAGAAGTCACTAGGGAGGGAGGATGAATATTTTTTGAGCCCTTCATGTGCATCAGGCATTGAAGTCACAATAAACTGGTGGGGGAAACAGTGTGCTCATCATTTCATGTATTAGGAAAATAAACCTAAGAGCGGAAGTAACTTGCCCAAAGTGACACAGTCAGGAATTGAGACTGGGGGCTGTGTGCGTGCTTACGCATCATGCATATGCTGTGCTGAAAGGCAAAAGCCCGCAAGATGCCTACACAGCGACATAATCACACGATGCTGGAAAATCAGGAAAAAATGTGTATTGTACAAATCAATGGACCAGGGAGTTGGCAATGCGGAAGACCTTCAAGTGAATGGCCAGGACCAACTATGTATCAGTAGCAGGTGCTTTTTACACATGCTATTTCATGAAACACAAAACACCCTGCAAGGTAAATTTTATTCTCCTTATTTTTATGGTTGACAAAGGGAGGCTTCAGTTTAGAAAGTACCTTGCCCCAAGTACTACAGCTAGTTAATGCCAGAGCTAAGATTTAAATATAGAGCCTGCCTCCTGTGATTAAGAAAAACAAAACATTTTTTATTTTAAAAAAGGAAGACCCAGAGAAGGGCATAATTTAACCATCACTTGGAAGTATATGACCCCACCACACAGAGGATCAAAGTTAGCTTCGTGGCATGAATATTTACATAATTATTTGTTCTCCAGGTGTTTAGCACAGTCCTGGGTGTATTATAGGCACCTAGTGTATACTTGTGTAGTGAAATCTGACAGTGGGACAGAGGGGCTTCTGTGTAAGGTTAACTAAAAAGGCTAAAACCCTTAAAGTCTAGATGATGAAGGCTGAGCTCTGACGGGGCTCAAATATAACAAAGTCCATTCTCCCTTTGAAGCATTTCAGCAGGATGAATTAATCACCAGTCTCCTTCCTTTCTCCCCTTCCTGACTGCCCAAAGCACATACCCTACACCAAGCCCTTGGGCCCTTAGCACTTTACTTCACCCTGCTGTTTTGACTGTAGGGTCTCCCACTGCCTCCAGCATCAAGCCTAACTTTCTAGGGCTCCGTAGCCTTCTCCCTACCTGCATCTTCCCTCTCTAGCCTCACCCCTTGTCTGTGCAAACCCTTGTCTCTGGTCAGCCTGATGCCCTGATAGGAGACCATGGAATCCTTGTCTCACATCTACCCCTCCTCTTACCTACATCTCTCTCCAGAGCTCCAGCATTTTGGTGAACTCATCTTGCACCCCATAATGCCTTCTTTAACTCTTTCTGCTCCTCTCCCTAATTATTTTGTTACTATTTCCATTTGCACTTAGAATAAAATAAAAACTCCTTAGCACAATTGGAATGCCTCTTTCTTCCATCTCAGTCTCCCTTGGATCCCCTCTCCTTTTTGCCTATGATGTCACATACTGGCCTCAGGTCCAGGAGCTCACAGCTCAGGTCCCGACATGGGTATCTTTCTGCATTTGGACCCTGCCATCGCCAAAAATAGTCCCTCCTGTTTCAATTACAACTTAAATGTCACTTTAGAGTTGGCTTCCTGATTCCTCATGTTTCAGTAGATCCCATTTTGTTTAAACCTCTTAGTTTTTAAAAAATCTTTTATAAATGCTGTCTTGTTTTCATCTTTATAATTATTCATTTGTATGTTTGGTTGATCACTATCTACCATTTCCCCTAGAGTCAGCTCCATAAACAATGTGTTTTGTTTTCAGTGCCTAGCATGGTGCCTGACATGTAGTAGGTGCTTATATATTTGTTCACAAATGAATATCTTATGTTAAACTCTCTAGTCACTAATTGTTCTGTAAATTTGAGCATCACTTCATGACTTCTTTATAATGCTGTTTTGTTGACTCATGTTGGTGGGTGTCTATTTCCTGTCTTCAATAGGACTGTACATTGCAGAAATGATCTCTTATATTTCTTTGCACCAAACCAAGCTAGATGCAAAGAATGAATGAAGTTAGACTTAATTTGGTGTCTGTCACATTCTGAAATACTATAACCAGGATAAGTGTCTAAACTTGAAGGAGACACCACAGTGGGGTTTCATGTTACTTTGGGTCCTGGTAGTATTGGTTGGGATCTAAGGTCTGCACTGAGCCTAAGAACTGTGTATACCTCAAATTTTCTTTGCATTGGAGACATATCACTTGGCCAAAAGACCAAATGAGCCAGCATCAGATACAATCTTGTATCTTTGGTTGAGGACCAGAGAAAAGATTTGGCTTGAAATGGGAGGGCATGTGGGAGGACAAACACAAATCTTTAAGTCCTAGAATCCCACTTTGCCTGGGAAGACAATCATATTAGAAACTAAGGAACAGAGGTCTACAGTGTTCTATTTCCCATTTCACACTCAACCTGGGGATATGTGCTCTATGCTCATTCTCGGAAGTAGCCTGTATGATTTGATTTGTTATTGATCCTCATTTCCTTCCTTCCTTCCTTCCTTCCTTCCTTCCTTCCTTCCTTCCTTCCTTCCTTCCTTCCTTCCTTCCTTCCTTTCTTTCGTTCTTTCTCTTTCCCTTCCTTCCTTCCTTCTTTCCTTCTTTCTCTTTCTTTCTCTCTCTCTTTTTTTTTTTTTTTTTGAGACAAGGTTTCACTCTGTTGTCCAGGCTGGAGTGCAGTGGCACAATCACAGCTCACTGAAGCCTCAACCTCCTGGGCTCAAGTGATCCTCCCACCTCAGCCCTCCAAGTAGCTGGGACTATGGGTGCACACCACCATGCCAGGCTAATTTTTAAATTTGTTTTTGCAAAGACAGGGTCTTGCTATGTTGCCCGGGCTAGTTTCCAGCTCCTGGGTTCAAGAGATCCTCCCGCCTTGGCCTCCCAAAGTGTTGGGATTACAGGCATGAGCCACTGCACCCGGCTATCCTTATTTTCTTTTGGTTGGGCATGATTAGTTGACTTCACATACGGTAAGTGTATGTATGATAAAGTTACACTGTACTCTGCTCTTTGGGGAGTTAATACCTGAAGCTTGTTATCCTTACTTAGACAATACAGTGGATAAAAATATAAAGAAGGTCAAGAAGGGTTTAAATCAATTCACGGATGTCAGAGTTATAACTAGTTCTTAAGAGACAAAAAAATTTACAAAATACTCAGTGATGTTACTGTTAGAGAATACAGATGTTCTTACCCCCCCATTCCTACTAATCTCTGTGACACTACATATGTGTGCACATTCCCTATGACCTCCCCAAACTTCCCCCCAAACATTTATCTTTCTCCCATCCTTGTCCCTACTCACACCATTTCTCTCCACCATTACCACCACCCTACATGTAATTACGTTGTTTCTTAGGTATCTTTCCAGAGTTGCTTTATGCAAACACAAACAAAATAAGAAAAGGTAACCTTATCTCTTCCCCTTTCTTACAGAAAATGCAGCATGTTCTATTGTTTTGCACTTTGGGTTTTGTGTAACAAAGCATCCTGCAACTCTCTGTATATCATTAAAAAGAAAACTATCATTTTTTAACATCACTGCACCATATTCTGTTGTGTGGATGTACCATAATTTAACTAGTTCTCCTTTGGGTGGACATGTGGGTTTTCCCCCTCCATTCTTTCTCTCAATTGTAAGCAATGCTAAATGAATAATCTTGTACACACGTACTTTCTGACATCTACGTATTTATCTGTAAGATAAAGTCCCACAAAAAGGATGGCTATCTCAAAGGATACCTGCATTTGAAATTTTGGTAAGTAGTGCCAAATTCCCTTTCGTAAAGATTGTACTGTTTTGTACCACCAGCAACAAGGTATGAGAGTGCTTGCTAGCACTTCAATTCTTAACGTCGAATATAGAAATGTAGCTTCTAGGGATAATGGGTTCTATGAGCTTACTCCTCAGCACTCAAAGAAGTCCTGTTTCTATAGAAGTCAATAAGATACAAGGCACAGAATTGATGAGGATACCATCCACCTACTCTTTTGAAGCTTTATGTAGGCTCAAACTAGGAAAATCTTATGAAAAATATACAACACAGCCTCTTTGTAACGCTTTTGCTGAGGCCTATCCCCATATTGGAATTGAAGTGTTATGTCTCCTAGTTGCATACCAGCATTGTAATAGGGTCCCTACTTTGACTAACAAGTAACACTAATTTCATTTGGAAGTGCCAATAGCTGCCTGGCCCAGGGCAATCGCAGGGTAAGTAGCAGGCTTTGGAATTACATCTGCCTGGATTCTAATCTACGGCTCCCCTTACCCATGTGACTCTGGGTAACCCATTTGGCAGACCCGAGTCTGTTTTCTAGACCATTCAAATGGGAATACTAATCCTCAGGCCTTTTTGGACTGCCATATAATTAAAAGGAGTCACGTATGGGAGACTGTTTAGTACATAATAGCATTCAACACTAACTTTCCTTGTTGCCTTTACTGAAAATAGAGAATTGGGAAGAAAAACCCCAAAGGGCTTTTAAACATTTAAAATTTATGTTACAATTTCTGTATGTTAAAGCTTTCTTACTTTACTCACAGAAGAGGCTCTAACTATCTATTTAGTATTATTTTACAAGTAACTCCAACATGCTTTGTTGTTTGGCTTCTCTGCCTATATTAAAGAGTAAATACAGGGGCCAAAGTTTTTAATTGACTGAATAAATTTTAAAAAGCAGAGATTAAAAAATATTGTTAGGAAAAATCACCTCCGCTACCACCACCACCACCACCACCACCAACCTCAACAACAGTGGTGTGGTGCTTAGCAGGCCGGAGCAGGCACATAAATTGTTAGAGCCTCTTAGCATAAGGCCACTTCAAGGTCAAGTTGCCAAGAAAAGGTCAACTTTCTGCCTAATGTGCAGAGAGCAAGCCAATGGGCAATGTATTTCTTTCACTTCCCCCCAATTTAACTAACGTTTTGAGGTATCTCTGTAATAAATGATTTAATTTTATGGAGATTTATATCATAAAATGTAAAATACCATTTTTTTTTTGGCACTTAAATTTCAGTTATCTGGAAAATTCGTTTGCACTAATTTAATCAATACTTACTGAGTGCCCACTATGTGTTCAGCATTGTGCTAAGTGCTGGCTTACTTAGAACAAAAACCACCCCCAAAATTCTAGGTAAAAATGTGCCATCCAATGCATAGTCCAGATTTATGTTAACTTTTCAGTGAGTCTTCATGAGAGGTTTATTATCACTGTAACTGATTTTAATTTTAGAGCCTTCTGGGTTCTATAATGTATACTTCTTCCAAAGAAAGTAGAAGGATAAAATTGTTGAAACAGCAAATGTAAAGTTGAAATCACTTGACAGTCTGATAATCTTATATATCTACTTGAAACTTTAATTGTAATAAACACTTTTGACTCGTAAGCTCATTTGTCAGCCTTATATAGTGAGTGTAATTTACTTAGCTAATTTCACTAGTAGATTATGTTCTTTCAGGGCACAGAGAAATAGGAATCATAAATATGCCATTACTGCCTGCTTTTGTACCTCATTTCACAGCCTCATAGCTTAAATAGAGAAAATATATTTGAAAGCACAAATTAATTGCACCTATTTTCTAGAAGCATTTCAAAATGCTTTCTTTTATTAGAGATACCAAATACACTCAGTGATAGAATTTAAGTAGATACATGTTGGTATTATGCAAACATAATAATAACAATGGTAATAATAATAGCAGTTACTCTCTAGTGCTTAACTGCCTATCAGGTATCATATTGAGATCCTTGAAAGGATTACTGCCTTTAATCTGCCCATGAACTTTTCAGAAAAGTCACTGTTGTTATTCCCATTATATAAAGGTGAAAACTGATATTTGAAGAGATAATCTTGCTCACATTATTCATGTTACTACTTTAGTGAAATTGGGGTCCATACCTGGACAATCCTACTCTATATTTATGCCGTGTAAAGTGTTATTCATTCAAATTCAGCAAAGAAACAGAATCCCATCTATATGCAGAAATAATCTTTACCTGCTGGCCTTACGTTTTACTACCATAGGGAGTATGAGGCTTCAATCATAGCATGAAATACATGGATACAGTTATATGGCTTGTTTCTAAAAGTTGATTTTGGAATCACTCCCTTCTTCCCAATATGTGGGAGTAAAAATTCACTATTAGTACTTTTTCTAAAGTCTTCAGAGATTTTATACTGGCATGTATACTCATGAAAAGCTGTGTCCTAAAATGTAGTATCCCCATCTACCCTGCCACTCCCAAAATTCATAGGTGCCATAGTATTCAATAGTATCAAAGTAACTATTGAAGTTGTCAAAGGCACCTTTCTTCCATAGAACCTCCAGCCATACAAATATTACCTAATTTGTACTCTTAACATTCTAAAGACAGTTATTGGCATTATTAGAAGACTTTATTGAAGGGAGAAGTAGACAGAATCACAAAAATGAGTTCAAAAATCTAGGGAGGTCAAGGAGAAAATCCAGGGACTTTTCCCCCCTCATTCTTTTTTTTAAACTTCAAAATGTTCATTTCATCTGATCAGGAACAACTGTAACCATGTATCTTGCCCTATTTTGGCTATCTGGCTTCAAAAATACTTTCACTGGAAGATCATTGTAATTCAAATCCATTCGGTGCTGTTTCACTTTTGTAATTTGTTAGCTAAGTTTAAGTAGTGTATCCTGCACCTACTTTAATGATATAGCACACTGATAATATTTTTTCCTCATTTAAAGCTATGTTTACCCACAGCGCCTTAGCACCAAAAAAATTCTAAAAGGCACTCCTTACACATTTAAATAACCTGAACAAATAATTGATACAGGTTAAGCCCTGGCTAGTTCTGCATTTTCCAAGTTAAGATCACAGAATTTAAAAATTGCATATTAAAAAAAAAGTTGGTAGAATATATTTCCATAGGGCAGAAAAAACGTTCAAGGTCACAATTCCTTGCTCCAACATGTAAGACACAACCAGGCTGATTTCCAGTTGAATTTTGCCTGAAGTTTTCTTAAGGCAATGATGGAAACTTTATTACAAAACATGGTAAAGTTGTCAGTGACAGAAAAATCAGGAGGTCAACAGAGGTAAAAGAGGAGAGGTGTCTAAATGGAAGTGAGAATCAATAACTTGCTTGTGAAAATCTGACTTATGTAATTTTTAAAGACCCTCAAAATAAGAGAAGAATAAAAGAGAAATTTAAAAGAAAACAAACAGCCAAAGAGGTGAGACACAGACATTTTGATTGGGGGTGTTGTCTAACTACACAATGAGGTCATCCCATCTCCCGGAAGTGACACGTAATCACCTGCTTTGCACTAGCTCCGCCCCTTCCCTCAAAGGTCCCGCCCCTCCACCAGCAGCCAGGAGGGTGTTAGGGGGCGTTTCTCCAGGAGGAAAGCTGTGAGCTGCGACGCTGAGGAAGGGGACCCCAAAACGTCTGGCACTGCCCCCTCCAGGGATCACTTTGGACCGCCTCACTCGGCCCAGCCGGATTCTGAAACGCCGAGGGGTCAACCTGATGGGTTTCGGGGTCAACGGAAGAGGGGAAGGGGAGCCCTGGCGGGGAGAACCCCCCGGTCCCCCGCCCAGCAGCTGAGGCACAGGAGGGCGGCCATCTTGGCCGGGAGGGTAGGGCTGGGGAGCTGCGGGCGCCGTGCGATTGGGGGGCTCGCCCGGAAGTGACGCCAACTACCCGGAAGCGGAGGGGGTTCCCTGGCCCACTCCCCCCTCGTTCGTTTGCTCCCCCGCTTCCTCCCCGCCCCCCTTCCTCTCCATTCGTTTCCCCCCCTCCCCGTTCCCTGCCTTCTTCCCCCCCCCGCCGTCCCTCCCCCCCAACCTCCGGAGCTGGGAAGAGAGTCAAGATGGCGGCGAAATCCGATGGCGGTGGCGTGGGGGTGGGCTTCGCTCAGCTGCACAACCTGGACGAGGCGGTGGGCAGTGGCGGCGAGGAGGACGGGGAGCCCGGGGGAGGCGGCTGCGGCGGCGGCGGCGACGGCAGCGAGCCCGGCGAGAGCAGCTCGCTGCACATCTGCCACTGCTGCAACACCTCCTCGTGCTACTGGGGCTGCCGCTCCGCCTGCCTGCGCTCCCTCCTGGGCAAGAAGCCGCGCCGCAGCGCCGCCGCCGACGGGGGGGACCAGCCGCTGCAGCCTCCCGCGGCCCCCGGCGCCGACCGCCAACCCCCGACGCCCTCGGCCGCGCGGCCAGAGCCGCCGCCGCCGCAGGTGGAGCGGCCGTGGCTCGACTGCCTGTGGATCGTGCTGGCGCTGCTGGTGTTCTTCGGGGACGTGGGCACCGACCTGTGGCTGGCCCTCGACTACTACCGCAAGGGGGACTACGGCTACTTCGGGCTGACCCTCTTCTTCGTGCTGGTGCCGTCGCTGCTGGTGCAGAGCCTGAGCTTCCGCTGGTTCGTGCAGGACTACACGGGCGGCGGGCTGGGCGCCGTGGAGGGGCTCAGCAGCCGGGGCCCCCCCATGATGGGGGCCGCCTACGGCGCGGCCCGCGGCGTCCCAGGCGCGGGGGTCCCGGCCACGCCGGGGGCGCAGCGCCTGTGCCGCCTCTCCGTGTGGATCTGGCAGTCGGTCATCCACCTGCTGCAGATGGGGCAGGTGTGGAGGTAAGAGCACTGCGGGGTGGGGGCGGGCCGGCCCTGCGGAGCCCCTCTGCCCTCCCGGTGCTTCGTGGGGCGGCCCCTCGGACGGGCCCAGCGCGGGGGGCTCGAAGGAGGGACCGGCCGCGTGCCGCCCCTGGCGTCTCCAAAAGACCAGCGTTTGATCTGGATCCCTGGCCACGCCTTTGGCCCGGGGAGGCCGAGACCTGCTGTTGGCCCGTCCTCATCCCCGCTTCGCACTCGGCAGGGTCCCTGCCTCAGCCCGCCCTCCCCGTCTCCTCTGCAGACCTCCGTTCCCGGGCGCCTCTTTTCCCTGCCTCCCGAGGTAACCAGCTGCAGGCGCCCTGGGCTGCACCCCACCTCGCGGCCCGGGGAAGCCTTCCCTCCTCCAGCCGCTGCACTCGGGTTTGTTCCCGGGTGAGACATCCTTCCCTCTTCCCCCGTTCTCCCTCTGCAGTGGCCTGCGTGGGGCCCTGTGGAAAAACCCTCGCTGCCGCCTGCGAGCACTCCTGGATTCCACGCCCCTTCCCCCTCCCGCACTCCCAGCCCCTGTGAATGACTCCAAACCGCTGCTCTCCCGAAAGGAAAAAAGACTTTTGTTTTTTTTTTTGGTTTACTGGATTAGACGTGTCCTTTTCTTAGTGACAGGTAAAAATGGAATAAAATGTGATGGGCGCGAGCGTTTGGTGTTAACTCTCACCTCCAGAAAACCAATTAGCCACCTGGATACCTATTCTGGGGGAACGATGTTTTTGGTAGCCAGGCCAGTGCGTAAGTGATTTATATTTACACAAGACCCAAGCTTGGCTTTGCGGCCCTTTCTCCCTTTGTAAATTTCCCGTGTGCCAGTTCAGTCCCTCACAAACCACTTGCAGGTGTTCTTTCAGCCAGGCGCCTTCTTCACTGACTGCCTCCCTGGCTAAACTGAGGAAATGAACCCATTCACACCTGGGTACATCTGTGCCTTCTTACTTAAATTAGCTTGTGTGTATTCTGGAAACAGTGAGTTGCAGGTGAAAGCATTTGCAAGAGAAAAAAATCTTACTGAAGATAAATTACACGCGGGCAAGCTCTTCAAGTGCATGGCTTCTATGAGAAGACATTTTGCCTAGGCTGCCCTGACTCCTAGCTTAGTAGGAGATTTTAGGCACTTAGTAGTTCAGGTAACAGATATACCCAGGTTAGCTGAAATAAAATCTGCTGTCTTTTTAATGGTTTGTCCAGATCTCTTTGCGGAATTTATTTAAATAAAAACATTTCGGAAAGCATGGGGTTGAATTAAGTCAAATCACGAGAGTAGATGCAAGAACTTTGTCCTGCTGGGTTTACATGCAAATTCAGGCTAGGGGAAGTGAGGGTGGTTCCGTAGGCCCTGCACCACCCAGAGTTGTTTACTGGCCTTTCTAGGCTGAACCAAACAGCTTTTTCTCTAGCTGCATTTGTCTGCAGATAATTTGTTTCCTGCTGATAAGTTTATAAGAAGTGAGAGAATAAAAATAGGAAAAGTGCTGATTAACTTTTGGCTGTTGTAAGCATAGCTTGGGGTCAGATAAAATTCTGAAATATGTTTTAAATTTGAAATCTAAATTCCCAAACACCCACACACTCAAAGTCATACCGAATCAAAGGTAGTGTGTTTGGTATTGGAGATACCTTTTTTTTTTTGGGCGGGGGAGGGTGGTGGTTTCTGATTGTTAAGATGCCAGGAATGAAGCTGGGGAGGGACAAAAAGTATGGGGAAGAGAGATTTTAACTTGCCAGTAGAATTTAGTAGCATGTACTGATCGGCTTCTGCTGAACAAGCCGAAGTCAGCTATCTCCATGAGGTAAACTTCTAAGTGTGGGCAATAAAAATGTTGGTGTCAAGTTAGAATTCCTGAGAGAACTGTTTCTAGTGGAATCTGTCCTGGACACTTATTAGTAGTTAAGCTTTGAGACAGAATGAAATTGGAGTAGAATAAAATCCCACCTCCATTCACCTAAACGTTAATTGTTTCTGGGCAAAGTGGAAGTCCAGATTTTAGGGCAAACTGAAAAGTACATTTAAAATGTCAGTTCAGCTTTTTTAGTTGTATGTGGGGTAGTATTTTTTTTCTGATCTTAACTTTCATCTGCAGTGATATAAAGTGCCTGTGACTTTACTATCTAGTTTTTTTTACATCTTTTTTCAAGATTAGAGTATATCTCTAAATATTTCCCAAAGTTAAGTTATTAAAAGACATGCTAATTTTGGTAAGTTGTTTCTTCTAACATAGCTATACTTCAAAAGCAGTATTTACTGAGGAAGGATTTTATAAAAAAAAATTTTTTTCCCAGTTAGATGGTTTTGTTTGAAATACTGCAGGAGCAAGGTCTGCTGCTTTAATACCTGCTAGCCATGTTGTTTGTGTTGAAATCATTCATATGTAAAAGCTTTAGAGGAATTCTTGTTTTAATCTTTTGGCAAACAATTGCTTGTCAATGTGTATGAACATACATCATCTCTATTTTTATTGAAGATCTTTTGGGTTTATAGTTGTTTCCTTAATCATATTTGCTGTTGAAACTTTGCTGTCTCTTATGGTCACATGACATAAAGGTTAAGATCTAATATTTCTATCATTTGGTTTGGGCTGCATCTCTAAGAAAAGATGTCAGTGAAGTTGTACATTGTCAAAACTGATTCCATTAAACCATGAATACTTGTCTCTTCAGATTTTTTAAAATGTAAAATTATTTGGTTATAGCTTGGACAAAGCACAACACCTATTTAATAAAATTTAGTTTCCCTCGATATTAAGATGGGGCACTTCTGTGCATCTTGCCATTGCTGTCAAGATGGCAAATACTTGACGTCTTTTATCAAATGACTTTATAAAATGTAAGAAAGTATTTTTGGCTGGGCTGAAATTGGAGCATGGAAGAATGGTTGTCTGTAGAATGATGTGGCCCCGTGAACCTGCTTTGCAGAGCACTAGTGTGTGATTAAGGTCTTTTTCATGCATGCCTTACTCCCACTAATTACTAAACATGTAACAACCTCTGTATAGCTTGATGTGCTTTATTTTTCAGGTGCTTTTCGTGGGGATAACAGGCATATGAATCACGTATTCCAGGAGCATGAGTCACATTGGGCTTCACTTTTATACAATGTGTTGTTAATAGAGAGCATTTTCTTGGAGGGTTTGGCTTTAGGAACAGTGTGATTTAGTTCGCTTATTGCATTGATGTGTGCAAGTTTTCCCTTGAGCTATTGTCCTTTCTCTGCTTTTGTGTTACTTTTAGAGGTTGCTTAGTGCATTGTCAGTTCTCTTCAGTCAAGAAGCAACAGTTATTTGACCAAAATGTCATGGCCACATCATTAATCTCCCATTTAATTAATGTAGTTTTATGTGTGTGTTTGCACCCTTCTATTTCAGAGTAAAAGGAATTTACTTCTTTATACGACTTGCCATATTTAAGAGGATGGTCAGTGGTTCTTTATCTTGTGAGATGGGATGTGGTAGAGGGTTGCCTTCAGGGGAGTAAAAAGGAAAAGGCATTTTGCATTTTATAATGGCACCATCCAGCTGAGCAGTCTACAGCTCTGTTTTAGCGTTGTTTTCTGATTTGAGACTGGTGTAATTTGGATATGCAGCTCTCTACACAATCAGCAGTGAATGTTGCTGGGCTGGCGAAGACGCTTTATTATTTTTTTAATCACTCCCCTGCCCTCCTCTCTGCTCCTCTGTGTAGGGATACTTAGTCTATGATGGGTCTTTGTTCATGTTGAATATTTTAGAATAGTGGTTCTTAGTTCTGGCTGAGAAGAGAATCTGTTGCAGCCCTTCAATAGAAAAGCCGAGGCACTGCTGGACCTGCTGAAGAAGACTCCCCGGGGAGGACCTAAGAAGTCGTAGTTTTAGAAGACCCACAGGTGATCATGTGGGAACCCCACGCCTGAGAAACACTTGAGAACTGGATTTCAGGCTTATTCCATTTGGAGAGGAATGTTAGATTTGTGTTCTTAATAAATATGATGGCAGAATTGGGAAAGAAATGATCTGGTACCATTAAGTTTGGCCCCCGGATAACACCATAACGAACGACTTTACCTTGGGAGCACGAGTGTCTCGAGGGCTACTCAAGGGGATGCCCTAATGTAATGGTACTCCGTGTTTTCTGTTTTTGTTTTGTTTTTTTTGAGCTCAAGTATTAATCTCATTCTGAAAGAATTCGCAAATTCAAAACAGTCTTCAGTAAATGTAACCCACTTCTCTTTGCCTTTTGTGAGATACAAATAATGTTTATGTTGCGTGTGAAAGGTATAATAATTCTGTTTATATCTGAAACGAATCTATTAAATAGGCTTGAGGAAACATAACTGGGATTATGAGTGGTGTTGGGATAAGTGATCTGTAATGTCCCTCTAATGCTAAGATTTTGTGGTTTAAGAATGGTAATATTCAATATGTAGATACGTACAAATAAGGAAATTCATCTGTGTGGGGCCAGGGTACCATCATAGACACATTAATAGATTGTATACTTGTATTTGTGGGGTGTGTGGGTGTGTGAGTAGAGAGAGAATGAGTTTTATATGCTTATTAATGGGTGAGAATCTCATTGTAAAAATAGCATTTTTTTTTTTTAATTTTATCCGTAAGCTTAATAGAATTCTGGTTAAAAAGAAGCTCAGTGGGAGGCCGAGGCAGGCGGATCATGAGGTCAGGAGATCGAGACCATCCTGGCTAACATGGTGAAACCACATCCCTACTAAAAAATACAAAAATAATTAGCTGAGTGTGATGGCGGGTGCCTGTAGTCCCAGCTACTGAGGAGGCTGAGGCAGGAGAATGATGTGAACCTGGGAGGCAGAGCTTGCAGTGAGCTGAGTTTGCGCCACTGTACTCCAGCCTGGGCGACAGAGCGAGACTCTGTCTCAAAAAAAAAAAAACTCAGTGGGGTTTTTCTGAGGGGAAAGTTGGGTAAAATTGATCTGAGAAAAGTATAAATGAGTTTGAGTAGTCAAAAAACTTTGAAGAATGTTGAGGCTTACCCGATCAGGAAGTGGATGTGCTATAATGTGTCAATAATTAGACCAATGTGCAGAGAAATTAAGCAGATAGTTCAAAGGAGAATGAAGAGTCTATACATATATAGATATGCTTGTGAGAATTTAGTACATAGTAAAGGTGGCATTGCTAATCAGTGGATGGAAAAAGAATTATTTAACAAATGATAGCAATTGAATATCCAGTTGGAAAAAAAAAAATGAATCTCTACCTTAGGTAAACAGAAGTGCTAAAAGAATGAAAGGCGTAAACATAAAGTGTTAAACTGTAAAAACACTAGGATGATTATTTTTTATAATGTTGCAGTGGACAAGACCCTTTGGTACCATCAAGGAAAAGGAGGAGCAGATTTAACCACATGAAGTTGCCTCTCCTGGTTTCTTCCCTTCTTCCTCCTCCCATCTGAAAAATCCAGAAATACATGCTTAGCTGTGAGGGTAAGTGGGTTAAATTGAGACAGAGATACTTCCTGTGGGAGAATGAATAAGAAGCGAACATCTCTGAAGATTTATTTCTTGTTTTTGAGTGAACAGTAACCCTAAAAACTTGACATTTGTGGTAAATCCTCAAGGGAAGGGGATGAAAAAATGGCATGCTTTGGAGCGAAATTGCAACTGGTGATGCAGCATAGTATTTCCAGAAGGATCCAGAAATGAAGTATCAAAATCTGTGTTGTAAGAAGGCCAGAGCTCCTGAAATCTAGCAGGCAGGTGCCTACTAGAAGTCACAAGTTGTTCATTTCTGTCTTCAACATCATTTGACTATAGACTTACTCATAAGGTCAGTTGCCTAGTCAGGCTTATGCAGTAGGTAGATGCTGGAATGTTGGAAAGATTCTGTGGGATGGAAAGATTCTATGGGATGCAAAAAGAAGTTATGTCTCCGATGTTGCCATTTTCACCCCGGGATGATTTGCTTTATAGCGAGCTGTCTGCAAATAAGTTTGTGGTTAAAATTTTAGTTTACTCCCCATGATGTGCTGTTCATCTAGTTTCTTCTCATCAGAAATTCTGGATTTCTTATTTGACTTTTAAAAAGTAAAACTTTTGACAAAATTTATGAAAATATACTCTCATTTAACAAGTTCAGTGACTTTTGACTAATTGCCTAAAGACAATCCACTGCTTACCACTATTGGAGATATTTAAGAAAAGCATAGGACATAGCCTGGTATGAAGGGAATGACTGTTGGAGGTAAGAAGTCAGGTTTGTCACTCTGCAAGTTACAACCACTGGCCTCAGTTTCTTCATATTTATCAAACAAGGAGTTAAATGGATTGATCTTTAATGTCTCTTCAATGTAAAAAAGTTCATTATGCTACAGGTATTTGTGCTTTGAAAATAGCTTTAAAGAGGGAATTTCAGTCTGGTTTGATCAATTAAACTATTTTTAAAGCAAGTGTATATGTCTCCTAGGTGCTGATTTGGAGTAGAGAGTTCTAAGTCCTGCCATGGATTGTTCTGACTTACTAAACAAATTCTCATTTTGAGTCACTTACCTACCTATAGGGACATTTTGTAGATCTCATTAGTTAATGTCAAAATTTATGGCAGACTAAATTTACTGAGAAACTTGTGCTGACTGTATCAGCTAATTTTGTGAATTTGCAATTTCAGCTAAAATTAAACTATATTTTTCAGTAGTCTTTTTTTGTCATCTGTTTTAAATTTTTACTGGTAGATTAAGCTAAAGCAATATATGCATATCTGTTTAAGCCATGTATTTTGGAGGTTTTTCTGAATTGTTTACCAAGGTTAATTTCTTTTGTGGGGGGTCAGAACCTTAAAATTACCTACTGTAATTTGTTGTTTGAGATGTGTTCTTTAACTTTGAAAAGTTAGTGTTTGTAAAACAATTTTTAGTGATACTATCATGTTACTTCAGCTCTTTTAGGAAATAATTCTGTTAAGTGAATTTTTTTTTTTTTTTTTTTAGATTAAGGTATAAGTTCTTTTTTGGCACTAGTCGAATTTTTAGGAAAGATGGAATTTGCTTAGAGAATTCAGTGGATATTGTTACAGTGACAATATAGTTCTACATAAAATTTCAACATTAGAGTTTTCATTTCTGTATTTCTAATGTGGATAGATCTTGGTATATTGCATATTTTAATATAGCTCAAAACATACTACTGCACCCTATGGTATTTTACAGATTGCTAACAAAAAATTTCTTCTCATTGATCTCTTTTACCTTGGAATGTTAAACAAGTGGTTTTAAAAATAATTTTTGTTTTGAATGGAGTGTTTTCGTCTTCTTAGTTTAAATGAGGAAGCAATATCTGTTTTAACTTGGTCATTGATTTAGAGCATGGACTATGCTCATCATTCATTTCTAGGAAGAAATTAGAGTATTCGGTTCACAGAGAGCTACATACTGTTTTCTTCACAACCCTCTTGGAGGAAAGGTAGGGTTGATAATTACAGCTTGCCCTGGCCAGACGCTTTCACTCATGGGTCGGTGAGCTAAAACATTCGTATCACCATGATGCTTCCTTTTCTTTCCGTCTTAAATACACTGAACAAATGAGGAAAGGCAGCAGATTTGAGGAAGACGCCAAACCCGTAGCTTGGGAAGCTTGCCAGTAAAGTCGAGCTGGCAGGGCAATCCAGAACTCAGGCCCCTCCAGAGGGCAGGCGCCTGGCTTTCTCACTTCAGCTGTGTTTCTTCAAGTGTGGCAGAGACTCCTGTGTTAGGAGAGTGCACGGGGCCATTAACATGCGGATTCCAGGCCTTACTACAGACTTCAGGATCAGAGCCTCAGGGAGTTGGGCCAGGGAATGTGTATTTTTGCTCAATTTTTATTACTGAAGCTTTTAAGCACACAGGGAAATAGAGCAGTATAATGAATAGCTGTTACCATTCACCTGGCTTCAGTAATTTTTTTTTTTTAAAGAAACAAGATTCTCACTCTGTTGCCCAGGCTGGAGTGTAGTGGCGTGAGCATAACTCCCTGCAGCCTTGAACTTCTAGGCTCAAGCAATTCCCTTGCGTCTGCCTCCTGAGTAGCTGGGGCTTAAGGTGTGTGCCACCACACCTTGCTCGTTTAAAAAGATTTTTGTAGGCCAGATACGGTGGCTCACGCCTATAACCCCAGCAGCTTGGGAGGCTGAGGCAAACGGATCACGAGGTCAGGAGATCGAGACCATCCTGGCTAACATGGTGTCTCTACTAAAAATACAAAAATTAGCCAGGTGTGGTGGCATGTGCCTGTAGTCCCAGCTACTCAGGAGGCTGAGGCAGCAGAATCACTTGAATCCGGGAGGCGGAGGTTGCAGTGAGCTGAGATTGTGCCATTGCACTCCAGCCTCAGTGACAGAGCGAGACTCCATCTCAAAAAAAAAAAAAAATTTTTTTTTTCAGAGATGGGGGTCTTGCTATATTGCCCAGGCTGGTTTTGAACTGTTGGCCTCGATCAGTCCTCCTGCCTTGTCCTCCCAAAGTGCTGGGATTATAGGCGTGAGTCGCTGTGCTTGGCCAGTTGTTGATATAGATATATTTGGCCGGGTGTGGTGGCTCATGCCTGTAATCCCAGCACTTTGGGAGGCCGAGGTGGGTGGATCACGAGGTCAGGAGATCGAGACCATCCTGACTAACATGGTGAAACCCCGTCTCTACTAAAAAAATACAAAACATTAGCTGGGTGTGGTGGCGGGTGCCTGTAGTCCCAGCTACTTGGGAGGCTGAGGCAGGAGAATGGTGTGAACCTGGGATGCGGAGATTGCAGTGAGCCAAGATCACGCCACTGCACTCCAGCCTGGGCAATGGAGTGAGACTCCGTCTCAAAAAAAAAAAAAAAATATATATATATATATATATATGTATGTATGTATGTATGTATGTGTGTGTATTTAACACATATCCTATCCTGATGTTGCACCTCTAAATACTTCATCTCAAATATGAAATATTTAGAATAATTCTACAAAGCTACAATATCATTGCATCTGAGAAAATTAACAGTATTTCCATAATTTTCCTTAATTCTGTAAAATCATCTAATAGCTGCTTTGTACTCAGATTTACCTAGTTTTTGTCCCCAGCAAATTTATTTGTGGTTTTTTCCTCCCCTTCAAACAGGGACTTAGTAAAAATTTATGAATTACATTGCTGTTTCTTTAGAAGAGTCCCTCTCCTTTTTTTTTTCTCATGACACTGACTTTTTTCCAGGGTCCAGTCCAGTTCTCTTGTCTGCTCATATTTTGCATTGCCTGAGTGTTTCTTCCAGGTGCCATTTGCACTCTGTATGTCTAGTAAACTTGAGGTTGCATCTAGGAGCTGAATTACATTCAGGCACAAATTTTTGTCAGAAGTACTGCTTTCTTCATATTTGCATCATATCAGTAGGTGCCCCATACCTGTTTTGTCCCACTATTAGTGATGCTAAGTTTTATCCCTTGGTTAAGGTTGCGACTGCCAGATTTCTTTTTATAAAGGTAGTTTTTCCCTTTGCTATCGGTAGGTAACTAGGGAGTCATATGTTAGCAAAGTGTCAGTGTCTAAAACCCTTTACCTTATGGTTTTGGTGTCTGTTGAGAATCCTTGCTGGAATCAATTATTAAGTAGTTGTCGGTGGTGGGGATGTGTATTTTAAACAGGCTTCCTGGTAATTCTAACCTTTAAGGTTTGATAGCCACTGCTGTCATATTAATAGAACTAGGAGCTGAGTTATCAGGTCTGTTGAATGGGTTGCCAGTCAACAGTTAATGAGTTTAAGCTTCATGTTCATTTTAGAGAAACTAAGATAAATAAAGTGCCCCCTAAGGCCCCCTATGTCCTAGTTTAGTTGTTGGAGAGGACATGTGTGTGATGCTTGCAGTAAACTTGAGGTGAGCCCTGCTAGTGTGTTAGAATGTATGACAAAAATTCAAGCAGAGTGGAGGAGGCATAGAGAAATTAAGGAGGAAAGAAAACTATATTGGATATTCTGTTTTTATATACATTGTCTCACTTAATTTTCACAAGCATTTTGTGCCCATTTTATAGACGAAGAAGTGGGCTTAAAGTGATTAAGTAACCTATGGCACTGGTGGAGGCAACTTTTGAAGCCAGAGCCCACCAAGCTGTGGGCGGGACAGAATTAGTTTGCTTTACTCTGGGACGTTGTTTTCTGGCTTATTGAAGATGGAGGAATGATATTCTTCAACCCCTGGGGCCTCTTGGTATATAAGCTGAGGTTCTTTGAGACCTCTGATGTCTAGTCTAATGTATTAATATTAAACTGCAGAGCTTGGGGTAGGCTTGTAACTCTTGTAGTTGACTGTAACTGCTGATGGATCAAACAGCTGAGTAATATTAATACCTCTGGGTCTTAGGACATAGTTTTCAGTACTTCATTCTCCTTCTCAGGGTAGGTGCACCTTTTGACCCTGTGACTTCCACATTACAGAAAGGAATATGTAGGTTTGGCATACCCCACAGGTCCCATGTAAATACTGCACTCAAATATGTTGGTTCTCTCTTGACCTGTTGGAAACATTGAGAACAGCAGTTGTATCCCGAGGTTATAAGGAAGCTCCCCTCCCCTCCCCTCCCGTCCCCTCCCCTCCCCTCCCCTCCCCTCCCCTCCCCTCCCCTCTTCTCTTTTCTTTTCTTTTTGTGTGACAGTTTCACTCTTGTTGCCCAGGCTGGAGTGCAATGGCGCAATCTCGGCTCACTGCAACCTCTGCCTCCTGGGTTCAAGTGATTCTTCTGCCTCGGCCTCCCAAGTAGCTGGGATTACAGACATGAGCCACCATGCCTGGCTAAATTTTGTACTTGTAGCAGAGACAAGGTTTCACCTTGTTGGTCAGGCTGGTCTCAAACTGCTGACCTCAGGTGATCTGCCCTCCTCAGCCTCCCAAAGTGCTGGGATTACAGGTGTGAGCCACTGCACCCGTCCAAAGCAGCTGTTTTCAAACCTTGACTGTGCATTGGAATCACTTGAGGAACCAGATATTTGGAATCTACCATAAGAGATCTGGGATGGGCCCAAGAATCTATATATTTTAAAAATCTAGGTTTTCAGAAAGTTCCCTAAGCAGTACACCGGGATGAGAAGCAAAGTTGTGCAGGCTGATTTCTATCAATATCTACGAGTTAGTTATCAGGGAGAAGGAGCATATGTTAGAATGACTTGGGAATTTTTTTTTTTTTTTTTTTGATCAACTTTTTAGCACTAGGCATTTTAGATTTAGAGGGGCGGAATGGATAAAAGAAGGTCCGCAGGTGATTCTAATGGATTACCAGTTTTTGTGTGTTTTTTTTTTTTTTTTTTTTGAGACGGAGTCTTGCTCTGTCGCCCAGGCTGGAGTGCAGTGGCCGGATCTCAGCTCACTGCAAGCTCCGCCTCCTGGGTTTACGCCATTCTCCTGCCTCAGCCTCCCGAGTAGCTGGGACTACAGGCGCCCGCCACCACGCCCGGCTAATTTTTTTTGTATTTTTTAGTAGAGACGAGATTTCATCGTGTTAGCCAGGATGGTCTCGATCTCCTGACCTTGTGATCCGCCCGTCTCGGCCTCCCAAAGTGCTGGGATTACAGGCTTGAGCCGCAGCGCCTGGCCTAGATTACCAGTATTTAAACGTACATGGGAATGGTGAGGAAATCCGAGAACCTTGTAACAGAGAAGCTCAGTGCCAGAAATCCTAGGAGAGGCTGGGCTGGCAGAGGTGGGGCCTGGGGTCTGTGGACTTGCACAGGGCAGGGAGGGTTAGATGCTCTGCTCATTATGATTCTGCATCAAAATGAGCAGCACTCCAAATCTGTCATTTTGTTTGGTCATAAGGAAAGCAGCTTTTGAGTAGTCAACTGAAGAGTTATAAATCACCCTACACTGTACATTTAAAAGATGCCATTTTGCCTTCAAAGATGAAGAAAACTGAAGGAAAAGATGGTGTCTTCCAATAAAGGAATTCTGTGTTTAAAGTTCAGCAATCAAGTGGTTTTGGTTGCGCCTGGAGGGTGATGGTATATATGGCTGTAGTTGGAAGGAAGGATAAACTACAATAAGGGACTCATTACTCAGTTTGCAGATTAAACAAAAATTGTCAAAACGAAGCTGAAGTTAGAGACAATCGTGATGAGTTTGGAAAAACAGAGAATTTGAATGTAGCATTTGTGGACTGTGTTTGGGGTGTCCACTATTTGATAGGATCTGCATAATAATTTTTAGGTAGTTTCTGAGATGTAATGTGGGAAGAGTCAATGTGTACCCCAGCAGGCCTTTATGATTAAATGTGATATGTGTCAGGCGTGTTACCTGATTTTGGATGGGGCCTGATGAGGTTGGAGTGTTTCTTTTTGCTTATTGCTTGGCATTTCAGCTCACTATCTCAGTTTGCGATGGGCTCATATCTGCTGTAATGTGATATACACATTCCTGAAAAACCTCTCATTCTGCAAAATCATACACTAAAAATAACAGGGCTATAGGAAAAAAATAGAATTAAGGCCAGACTACTTAAAACTATGTAACTTTTTAAGTGGAATTTTAACAAAAGCAATGACAATTGAAGTAAAAATACAGGGAGGCTTAACTCTTCCTTGACACTTGCACTCAGCATTACACCCAACTGATTGTAGGCCTTATTTTATCCTGGGACATGTTTATCCCGGGTTTTAGGTTCATTCTTGGAGATGTTAGTTTATTATGGAGGCCAGTTTCACCAGAATTAAAGCTCTGCTTCAGAGTGTAGCCTTCATGTGCCCCACACTATCACTGGGTAATGGAGAGCCCAGTAAATACTGAGGTGACTAAACCAGCCACCCTCATGCCCACTACTTGCACAAAAGGAAGGTGGTTTGATACAATTGATTTTTCTTAGGGTTGTTTTTTTTCTTTTTTTTCTTTTTTCTAAGTCTTTCACATTATTTGTGAAAAAATCTTGGCCCTCAATAGCTTCAAAACGTTAACATGCTGGGAAGAATGGCTCCTGAACCAACGCTCCTTTTGCATGATACTGTTGTCATTCCCATTTTGCCAGTCATGTGGGAAGGAATCCACATCCCAGAGACATGTGTTGTGGCAGTTCTGACATGTTTTTGAATCAGCGATGGTGTCAAGATGCAGCTTTTGAGAATGTCAAGTTTCAGTTGCTTTGGGAAGTTCTTGTTTGGGAGATATCCTAGAGTGTTTCAAGGTTAAATGACATTTCTTACCTTTCTTATGTTTTGTTGGCCCTTGTCTACAATAAAGAACTGAAGTGGAGCTATTTTTGTCCACTTTCACATTCTGCCTCTGAAACCCAGCCACTGGGTGGGATGCTATAATTTCTCAATGCAGCATCGGCATTTGAACAACACATGTGAAGCAGGAATGGTTTTACGTTTTGGTTCATTTGAAATGTGGTTATAGTGAGGTTTTAAATAAATCATTTGAGCAGACAGTAAACAAAAAAAGAGCAGCAGTAGCCAGTTGTCAAGGAAAAGACTGATGGGTAGAATAAACAGACTGCTTTCTGCAGTATAAACAATCTGTTTTCATGGCTTTTTTCTCTTTCTTTTTGAAGGGTGATTGGGAGAACTTCCAAATTAAGTAGAAGTTAGTTAAATATGAGAGGCAGTAAATCCACAA
Organism: Macaca nemestrina; assembly: GCF_043159975.1. NCBI lineage: Eukaryota > Metazoa > Chordata > Mammalia > Primates > Cercopithecidae > Macaca > Macaca nemestrina. The sequence goes on along the minus strand of NC_092132.1, from coordinate 145,499,720 downwards.
TGTGTGTTAATGATTATTACAACCTGTGTTCTCAATAGCTGTAATAACAAAAATGTCAGTGACTGAACACAATGGAACAGTATTGTTTATCATGGGGTGGAATGGCTGGTGGTGGCTTTGACATCCTCAGGACTCAACACCTCAGCATTCAGTCAGAGAAAGGAAAGAAACTATGGAGAAAGTATAACTGCTTCTTAAAAACTCTAGCTTGGGCCAAGCGTGGTGTCTCATGCCTGTAATCTCATCATTTTGGAAGGCCAAGGTGGGAGGATCACTTGAGCCCAGGAGTTTGAGACCAGCCTGGGCAATGTAGGCAGACCCTGTCTCTACAAAAATTAAAAATAGATGAGCTGGATGTGGTGTGGCACACCTGTGGTTCCCAGCTAGTTGGGAGGCTGAGATGGGAAGACTACTTGAGCTCAGGAGGTTGAGGCTGCAGGGGGCTATGATTGTGCCACTGCAGCCTGGGTGACAGAGCAAGACTCTCTCTCTCTCAAAAAAAAAAAAAAAAAAGCCCTGGTTTGAGGTGAAGTGAAACACATCACTTCCACTCATGTGCCATTGTGAAGAACTAGCCGTGGACCATACCTAGATCAAGGGTGGCTGGGCAACACCTTCACGTCACAGGAGAAGGAGCCTGCATTTTGGTGGATAGAGACTCAAAGAATTCTGTGTATATCAGGTACCCTCCAGATTAAAGTGGGAAGGGGATAGGAGCCATGAATGTGTCTGTGTGTGTGTATATATAAAAGAAATGGTATTGCAGAGTACAAGAGACAATTTCCCTTTAAAACTTTGATTTCTGTCTTGATTCGGGAGTTGGCAAGCTTTCTCTGTAAAGAAGTATTTTAAGATGTGTAGCCACAGAAGGCCTCTGGTGCACAGTCCCCTTAAAAAATATAAAAATCATTCTTAGTCTGAGGGTCATACAGAAATAGCCTGAGCCCTGTTTCGGTTGATCAGCTCAAACAGGTAACTATTTAAATTAGCTTTTAAAAATACTTGTGAAGTTTAATGAAGAGTGAGCCATACTAAATATACTAAACTATCTTGAAACAATACAACTGGAGTTTTAAATAATTTTTCTTTAGATGAGGTTTCATTGAGGTAAAAATGGCCTTCATGGACTCAATGAAAAGTATTACAGTCCTGTGCCCAAGACTCATCAATGTTTCAGGTCTTAAAGAAAACTTCGTCTGGTTGAGGAAAGATTGGGATCTTGGTTTGTGAGCACAGCTTGTGTGCTCTCACAAAATCTTGTCCCATCGTTGGAGACTTTATTGGGTGCCATCTCCCAGGAAACTATCCCCAAAAGTGACTACTTGTTCTCATCTGTTGAATATATAGACCACCAAATAGATACCTAAAAAATGTGCAAAATTATACCTACATTTAGAAATTTACTCTAAAAGCCTATACAGTAAATCTTCAACGTCATCAATGCGTTCTTAGGAACTGCAATTTTAAGTGAAACTATGTATATGGAAGCCAGTTTTCCCATAGGCTAATTGATGCAAGCACAAGTTAAGTTTCTATGGCATATTTCTGGTCACAAAAACACCACCAAACTTTTAAGTAAAGACCAAAAACACTTCAGGCATTAAACATTGAAATAAATGTGAGCCATAACCTACATTTAAGAAAGATTAATACAACGTGAGGTAATTATTTACCCACTTATTGCACCTGGTCACAGGTGGCCAGAGCCTATCCTAGGAGCTCAGGGCACAAGGTGGGCACCAACCCTGGACAGGGTGCCATCCCATCATGGGGCACACTCACACCCCCACTTATGTCCTTAGACTGGACCCAGGTAAATGCATTAATAAACTTAATGTGCTCAGCTTTGTCCAGGAGGAAACCCGAGTACCTGGAGAAAACCCACCAGACAGTGGCCTGGTTTGGGAATGGATTTTTCTTATCAACTGTGTAACTAAATGACGGTCAATGAAACGATGTTATTTGAAGATGTGCTGTATACTAAAATATATGGAATTCTATTTGGTTTGTGTGTTAGTAACCTCTGGGGATGGATTCAAATGATCTAAAAACTCCTTATTGAGGCTGGGCATCGTGGCTCATGCCTGCATTCCCAGCACTTTGGGAGGCTGAGGCAGGTTGATTGCATGAGCCCAGGTGTTTGAGACCAGCCTGGACAACATGGTGAATCCCTGTATCTACAAAAATGAAAAAAAGTTATAAAAATCCTTATAAAGGTGTTAAATATCTAAACATGACTTAAATGTAAAACCAAACCAGAAATGTTTTCGTCAAAACAGGTCAGTATGTTTTGTAAGTTCTTATAGAAAACCATAAAATATTTAAAAAACAGAAATCTACCATTCTAGCACTGAAGTTTCTAACAGTCAGCTATCTTAAAATACCTGTTTAGTTAGTTCCAAGTGTTAGGTTACATTTTCTGACATTCTTAATTGACTTTTGAAAATTAAGTTACTAATAAATGAAATAATATAAATATGTGTGTGTGTATATGTATGTATGTGTATATATGTGTGTCTGTGTATATATATATATATATATATATATATATATATATATATATATATGTATTTAGAGGCTATTTAATAATTTAAAAGTTCCTTTCCATAGTATCTCCACCAGTTGAGACTGTACCAGGGTCTGCATGAGGGCTCTTGTTTCTTCTTAAAAAGCCAAAATCTGTGACCTGTGTGGCTAATAAGTAATTATTATCTTCTCAGACTATTGTACTTGAGAGATTAAACTGCAAATTATAATTAGAATAAAACTATACTCTGAAACCTTTAACAGACTCTGTATGGTGGTAGAGGTCAAATATACACTATGTATGCGATAATTTTTTTGTCTAGCTGATCTTATTAATAGAGTTTTAACACTTTTCATTATATTTGCTTATATTATCTGGTGCCGGCTGAGTCTTGCCCTTACACTGGAATCATCTGTTGTAGCCAGGGGATATTACTGTCCAGACTACAGACAGTCTTGACTTGTTGGCGTTGTATAAAACCATGTCTGAGCATGCTCCAGATAAACACTATTATGTACATTGCTTCCAAAAGTTCATACTACTGCAAATGTTATAATCCTTATACTGTGTTTAAACCCTTCTTCCTGAGCCTTTCCACTTCATGAGCCCACTTGGGCAGACTCTCCAAAAACCATACTTAGGGGCCTTATAGTAATAGTAATAGCATAGGTCTTAGGACCTGTTTTCAAGACCAAATAAAAAATGAATTGGTTAACCTCACATTGTAGTTTATTTTGACTATCACAGGTGTAATCTTAAATAATTTTTAAAAATCTGGAAAATAAGCCAGGTGTGCTGATTCATACTTGTAATCCCAGCACTTTGGATTGCTGAGGTGGGGGGATCACTTGAGTCCAGGAGTTTAAGACCAGCTCGGGCCCAGTATGGTGGGACCCTATGTCTTCAAAAAGTTAAAAAAAAAAAACAACAACAAAAAACTAGCCAGGTGTAATGGTGCATGCCTGTAGTCCCATCTACTCGAGAGGCTAAGGAAGAGAATCACTTGAGCCCAGGACTTTGAAGCTGCAGTTATGTGCCACTTCACTCCAGTGTGCCACTTCACTCCAGTGTGGGTGGCAGAGCAAGACCTTGTCTCTAAAAACAAAGAAAAACACAAGATAACAAGTGCTGACAGGTATGTGGAGAAATTGGAACCCTTGTGCACTGATGATAGAGTGTGGAATGGGGCAGCTGCTGTGGAAAGCAATATGGTGATTCCTCAAAAAATGAAACATGGAATTACCCCATGATCCAGCAATTGTAATTCTGGGTATATATATATACAAAAGAATTGAAAGGAGGTTCTCAAGGAGATATTTGTACAGCCACGTTCATAGCAGCACTATTCACAGTAACCAAAAGCGGAAGCCACCTAAGCCTTCGTCAACACGAGTGAATAAACAAAATGGATATGAGATGCGTACAAAGGAATATTTCAGCTTCAAAAAGGAAGGCAATTCTGCCACATGCTGCAACATGGATGAACCTGGAGTACATTCTGCAAAGTGAAATAAGCCTGCCACAAAAGGACAAACAGTATGTGATTCCACTTACAAAAGGGCCCTAGAGGAGTCAAGTTCATAGAGACAGTAGAAAGGGAGCTGCCAGGGGCTGGGGCGAGGGGAGATGTGGAGTTACTGTTAATATGGTGCAAAGTTCCAGTTTTACAAGATAAAAAGTTACAGAAATGACTGTTGATGCAGTGCGAGTGTATTTAATGCCACTGAACTGTACACTTGAAAATGGTTAAGATGGTAAATTTTGTTGTGTATGCTTTTCAGAATTAAAACATTTTTTACAAATACTCTAGATATTTTTATTTCTTCCTAGCCCTACTACAACTTGAAAACACACAAACAAATGAACGAACAAACAAAATCTTTTTCTCTTCCTCACCCGGGACTGTTGCCCAACTTACAAAACAAAACCACGGCTAATATATCCACACAGCTGACCCATCTGAGCTCAAGGTATGCCTCCTATCAGTGTCCTGGCCACACTGACCAGCTGAGGACTGGTCTCAGATGTCACCTAAAAGTACTTTAAAACTGACTACTCGCACTTCTGCAGCACAGTGTGACCATGACCAGGTAAAAAGTTAGTCCTGGTGTTAATGCGCCACAGTGATGCCTGTAATGACAGGGTTTAACAAGACAACCCCAGTGCCATTAAGCCTGAAATTATTCCAATATAGGACCTGTGTGGTATTTTAAGTCAGAAGAGTGCTCTTTCAAACTCCCCTTCCTACGATGTCACCTGTGGTCGTAGGGGCTCACCACCACCTTATAGCAAGGGCAACAGCCTGGTCCTCCCTTTTGGAGCCCAAGTCCTTAGCCCTGCCACGGACCAGTTAACTTGGGCAAGGTGTTGACTCTAAAACCCTATACTGTAAATAGTGTTTATTTTGGTTAGAAAGATTAGGAACAAACTGGGCATTGTGGCTCATGCCTGTAATCCCAGCACTTTGGGAAGCGGGCGGATCACTTGAGTCTGGGAGTTCAAGACCAGCCTGGGCAACATGGTGAGACTGAGACTGAGATGGGAGGGTGACTTGAGCCTGGAAGGCAGAGGTTGCAGGGAGCTGAGATCTCACCACTACACTCCAGCCTGGGCAACAGAACCAGACCCTGTCTCAAAAATTAAATAAATAAATAAATAAATCAGGAACAGCTTTGTGGAAGAAGATACTATGTCATAGGGGTGTTTTGAGTTAAGAATTAACACATGCTAAGTCTCAGAATAGTGCTTGATGCATATAGTAAGTATTTGCTGAACGTTAGGTATTAACAGCTTTTTCTACCTGGCCCACAGTGTTGAAGATTTGACTTGGCATTGATGAGGTTCTTCCTTGCCAAATTTTCCTCCTTTGTATAACTTATCTATTCCTCTTTCCACATATATAAATGTACAAAACAAGCCTTGCTTACGTGTTCAAAGTATGAATAAATTCTCCAAATAAAGACCTAACAATGTTAAAGCGTTACAAACATGTGCCTATTAAATAATTGTTCCCATTGTGAGTGGAACCAGGAGAAAACTATAGTCACTTTGTAATCTAGTTATAGGTTGATATATGCTTGTATAAAAAGGCTATCCATATTCAAGAATAAAATTAGGCAAGCATGTCATCTGAAATACAGTCTGTCTAAAAGTCAAAACATTGTCTAGCACCAAAGAAATCTAAAAATGTTTATATAAGTTTTTAAGAAAAAATTTCATTATGAAATATCATACATATGTAAGCTTTTGACTGAAAAACGTTCACCACTCTTCAGTTGATGAAGAAAATACTGAGTATAAATTGTTTAACTAAACAACAACCCTTTAAAATCCCCTCATCAAAGACGGACATTAACCAGCATTTCCCATCCTTTCCAAACATTATCAACCAGTCTTAGTGCACTTGTTACTCTCAGGTCAGAGACCTTTTTTGGTTCCTCTTCATTCATAGAATACATCCGAAACTTTGAAACGAAACGTATGAAGTGTTGTGGTTCCAGAAGACTTCTCACCCTGTATGTCATTATTGTGTTTTAGCCCCGACTTTCATAGCGAATTGTTACAGCATTTTATTATTTTTATATTTTAGACACAAGGTCTTGTTCAGTCGCTCAGGCTGTAGTGCAGTAACATGATCATAACACACTGCAGCCTTGAACTCCTGGGCTGACGTGCTCCTCCTGCCTCAGCCTCCCGAGAAGCTGGGGCTACAGGTGCAGGCCACCACAGCTGGCTAATTTTTGTAGTTTTGTATTTTTTTTTCCCCCCTGTGGAGATGGGGTCTCGCTGTGTTGCCCAGGCTGGGCTTGAACTCCTGGGCCCAAGCAGTCCTCCCACCTTGGCCTTGCAAAGCGCTGGGATTGCAGGTATGAGCCACTGTGCCTTTCCCAGTCATGACACCTTTGTATTTCAACCAAATCATTTTCCTGCCCTGTACTGTTTGTCTCCATGCTTTTGCATGTGCTGTTTCCTTTACTTGTTCTCAAACAGGGATGATTTTGCTTCCCCCACCCTTGCAGGGTATATGGCATGTCTAGAGACTGGTTGTCACAGCTGGAGGGGTGCTACTGGCTTAGTTGGTAGAGGCCAAGGGTGGTACTAAACTTACTATACAAGGGGAGGCCCTCACCACAAAGGATTTTTTAGTCCAAACATTCCTTGTGCCATGGTTAAGAAACCTGAGCTGGATAGTCCTTTCCCCTGTTCTTAGTTCAGGTTCCAGCCATTCTTTATGCTCTCTTGTTACCTCTTCTGTGAAAGCTAGTTCTGATCATTCCGTCCAGATAATCACATTTGACTTCGAACTTTCCCAGACAAAGCACTTTTGTTAATTAATACTTTTATTATTTTAATTTTTAATTTTTTTTGAGACAGGGTCTCGCTCTGTTGCCCATGCCGGAGTGCAGTGGTGCTTCTCATAGCTCACTGCAACCTCAACCTCCCAGGCTCAAACAGTTCTCCCACCTCAGCCTCCCAAATAGCTGGGACTACAGGTGTGTGCCACCATGCCCAGCTATTTTTATTTTTTATAGAGATGGGGTCTTGCCGTGTTGCCCAGGCTGGTCTTGAACTCCTGGGCTTGAGCAATTCCCCTACCTCGGCCTCCCAAAGTACTGAGATTACTGGCATGAGCCAGCCTGCCTGGCTACTTTAAAAAAAAAATCCTGTTTATAATCTGTTTTCTCCGTTGGTAAACTCATTTAAGGTAGGCTCTGTATTGATTCATCTTTGTTTCCTGCAAAGTAATTTGTATATAGTGGAGAGCATTATCTTTCTGAATGAACAAACACAGCATGAAAGTCCTACAGTGTTGACACCAGACAGTTGGGCCAAGAGCAACTGAATGATGGTTGGTGAGGACATTGGAAGGTGGAGGAGTCCCCTGATGAAACTTGAGTTGGGCTTCTGATGAAGGGTGGGACTGAAAAACTAGTGTTTTGAGGGAGGAGAAACAAGACCATATTATGTAACTATAAGCAAATGTACATGTGCACACATACACACACATATCAGGGAAGTATTTAATTCTGACAGTACCTTGAGAACAGCCTCAGCCAACCTGGAGGGTTTGCTTGTGCCATTCCCCAGGGACTGGTGGCTCAGATGGTGGTTTTAATCTCTTGCCTTTGAAATGTTAGGCAGACTGAAAGTATGTAGAGGTTTATTTTAATCTGTCTTTTATGTGTGGTAGCTAAAGTCTAGTATTACCCTCTAGAAAATTGTCAGTTAACAGTTACCTAAAGGAAGCTACGTGTGTGACAGCCGTCCACCTTGCAGTGGGTCTTCTAGCTAGATGCTTGTTCTTTTTGAGTGACTGTACTCCTTTAGTGCTCAGACAGAACCAAAACCAATCAGAAAATGAATTGAAAGAAGAGGGCTGGGTGCGATGGCTCACACTTGTAATACCAGCACTTTGGGAGGCTGTTGCGAGAGGATTGCTTAAGGCTGAGAGTTCGAGACCAACCTGGTAACATGGGAAACCCTCTCTCTCAAAAAAAAAAAAAAAAAATATATATATATGTGTGTGTGTGTGTGTGTGTGTGTGTGTATATGAAATTAGCCAGGTGTGGTGGTGTATGCCTGTAGTCCCAGCTACTCGGGAGGCTGAGGCGGGAAGATTATTTGAGCTTAGGAGATCGAGGCTGCAGTGAGCTGTGATTGTGCCACTGCACTCTACCCTCCAGCCTGGGTGCCTGAGTGAGACCCTGTCTCTTAAAAAAAAGAAAAAAGGCAAGAAGAGTTCACTTGATATTTTAGCAGCTAAGGGCTTTGTCATTGCTTTTGTGAGTTATATATAAAGTCAACATTATCTACCATATGTAAAATTAGAAACTTTCTGTGTATATATACGTGTATATATATACACATATATGTCCTTTATTTTGAACCTTGATGTGCATGTACGAAAAGTTCTTTCTGGTTGGAATTCAGGTGGTGCTCTTTCATAGCTGCTTGATGACCAAAGTCACATAAGACTAATGAGATAATTCATTTTTAATACTTTATGTTTTTTGACCCATTTGTAGTTTTTGAAGTTTCTCACTATTATTGATCCTTGAGGTTGCTGTAGGTCCATCCGGAGCTGATTCTCTAGAGTAGACCGATTTGTTGTTGAGCGTGCAAAATGACTAGTTTGACCGGAATGCATATTTGTAGCCAGTTTTCAGTAATTTTACCCTTAATAGTGTTCATTAAGATAAGCTGTTTCTCCATGGGGTGGTTTCTTGCCTCTTCTGCCTGGAGTTTGGAAGGCCTGGCTCCCACCCGGTCACTAGGCCCTGCACTCTGCTTTCTGTGCTGCGGCAATCTCCCGCCTCTGTTAGTAACCCAGGCGCGATGGGATCCCTTTTATTGGGTTGCAGTGGAGAAGGACCTCAGACTTCAGGCTTTCCATCTCAGAAAGGGCCTCAGGTGGAGCAGGACATTAGCTCACTGTGTGAGTTTTCTCCCGGGACTACTATCACAAAGTATTTCATAGCAGGAACTGGGTGGCTTTAAACAACAGAGCCTGGGCTAGAAGTCTGCAGTCAGGGTGTGAGCAGGGCAGTGCTCCCCTGAGACTCTGGGCGGGACTCTTCCATGCCCCTTCCTAGCTTCTGGGGTGGCAGTCAACCCTTGCCGTTCCTGACTTGCAGCCGTCTGACCTCAGCATCTACCTCTGCTGTCACTGGTGTTTTCCCTCTGCGTGTATGTCCACATTTTCCTCTCCTTAGAAGGAAACCAGTCATGTTGGATTAAGGGCCTTGCCTATTCCATTATGACCTCACCTTAAGTTAGTACATCTGCAGTGACCCTATTTCCAAATTTGGTCGTGTTCTGAATTTTTGGGGGAGGGGGTTAGGACTTCATCTATCATTTTGGGAGGGAGAATTGAACCCGTAACACTCATGGTCTTTTCTTAGGATAATGGGTTTTGAAACTCTTTTGTACTTGACCCAGTGTCAGTATGACTAATGAAAAATGAAGGCAGTTTGTTTCCTTGAAGTTTGGGTATAGGTAACCCTTAAGATAAGGACATTTTGTGTTTATGAAAATATACCGTAATGCAGGTCATAACATTGGCAAATCTACAGCTTCACTGTAGGAGAGCAGGAAAGAGTCTTTGTAGCTGTGGGAGGTTACACAGCCTGTTGCACCTACCTGCGTGCTGAAGCCCGTAGAAGTGTGGTGTGCCCTCGTTTTCCATCCCTTCAACCTGGCACATGGTGCTTTTTCTCCATTTCCATAGTGCCCTGGTCCCAGGCTTTGGAACAAGTTCCCAGATCCTTAGCTTCTCTATCTTTAGAGTGGACACTCCACCTCCCTAGCACAAGGTTTGGATGAGATGACATTGGCATCCTGTCACCCGTGCACGCATGTTTGCCCCGTGGGAACTGCCCTCTCCTCCCCACCTTCTCTTAGCATTGGCCAAACTGAAAGTGGCTGTCAGTGGCACAGCTGGATTCTGTTGCTCTGCTAGCAGGGGCATCTTGCTGCCAGGGTGCCAGACTTTGCCCAGCATCCAACTACCTAAAAGTAGGAGGAAGACAGCCAGAGGAGGTCCCCTGCTCGGATTTGGTGGCTTTGCGGGGTGGTGGTTTTCTTTGAGGAAGATACTGCAGATCTAGGGAGATGCCCTAACTGCTGGGGGGGTCTAATTGCTGGTGGGGTCTGAGAGTCCTCGAGGCTGTGGCACCATGACACCCAGAGTAGCTGGGGCTGACTTCTTCTGCCTGCCACCCTGTGATTGAGTAGTCTTAAAATTTTGGGGGACGAGGAATGTTGTGGAGCAGTATCTTAATGTTTAGGAAAAGAATTTGATGTAAAATCTCGCTTGACATAATTACTTTAAAAATATATACATAGATTGCATAAAGGAATATTTTAATAAAAACACCAGTTAACCAGTATATTTGAAACCATTTTTTCCCAAGTATTGGTGTCATGCTTAAGTTTTCTTTTAGGGGACTTTTGTTTTTGACAAGGTACACATAACAGATCTTCATTTACCATTTATTATATGAAATACTAAACCTCAGTTTCTGATTCTGTAAATTAGAAATAAGAGTAACTATTTTATTAATCTTAGAAACGGTTATAAAGATCAAAACAAAGGATTTATGCATATGTTGGCCAATTGTAGGAAATAATTTCCCAGGTTTATTTCAGTTGTGAGATTTTTCAGGTTTCAAAATGGGATAATTTGTAAAGGTGTTTTAAAGATGCTAAGCACAGGTCATTGATGATTATGTCAGTTTGGAAACATTCATCATACAAGTTGGGAACCTTGTAAAATGAGTTTCACAAGGTCATTTGCTTTACATCCACAGAGTAGTGTATATTGCAGCTCATCACATTCTTGGGTCAGAAATTAATATTGATTTGTTAGGCTTTAAATGTAAATCAGTGTTTCTGTTTTTCTTTTGAGAAGACTAAAGTTGCTAACCTGTATTCTTGTTCTTGGATTATGCTGTTTGTACAATAAAAAAAGATGGATCATGACGAATGCTGATTAGCACCTTGGGGACTGTTGATGGACTGATGTATGGTGTATTTTGGAAGGTATGGTGACCACGTTGAGGTATCACTGGGCTAGTAGGAGAAGGAAGCATAGTGTACAGGGTTTAAAAATCATATACTGCCTTCAAAGTGAAGTGATTATCTTCAAGTAGATAATCAGAAATTAGTTTTTTTGAGGATTTACAGCAGAGGGCCCTGAGCAGATTTTGCAAACAGATTTTTTATTTTTCTTAACTTTTGATTGCATTTATTTTATGCTGAATTTATTCCTGTGCCATAAGTTTTTATTTCTTCAGTTTCTTCTGGGATATCTTTTTCTTCAGTGCAACCTCTTCTTCTGATTTAGGAACAATTTGTTCCTTTTCAGTAGGATCATCTCGATGTGACTGGGAGAGCCCGTGTATGGGTTAGTCCAGCCATGAGCTCTGTAAGTCCAATGGTGCATCTTAGGTGCTTTGTTTACCTCGAAATGCTCAATGGCCAGAGAATCTACATGGAAACCCTTAAGTTCAGCATTACTTTCACCATTTTTAAGCATGTGCAGCAAAAATTCACCTGCGTCCAGCCCCACTGTTTGGCCTGGGCACACCTACCGACTCTACCATTGTAATCTAAAAATGATACACACCATTTCTGTAAAGTGACATCTTTCAGTTACCTGGTGGCTTTTCATATATGCAACCTTGATGGCCTGGGTTATTTCACAAGTGTCTGTAAAGTGAACATGAAGATTTAAACCTCTTGATTTCATGATCGTGTAGGGTTTTCTGGGTCAAGTGAGTAGTGAACCATTTTCACAGATCACCTCAGGCCGCTTAGGGGAAGAGCAACAAATTCTTTCAGTTTCCTCTCCCCTGTAATTTTGTAAAGTAAATTTTCACTTACCAGTCCTAGAAAGAGGAAAAGGGAACCTAGTGATTCCAAATTACTGTGGAACTTTGGTTAAATACTGTCTTGTCCATGCCTTGGGGCATTTGAGAAGGTGAAGGGGTCCGTTGATATCCGTTCTCTTGTGCTTCTCTGGTGCGGTGGATGAGATACTGAGAAGTCCTCTCGTATGTGCTCCAGAGACTCCTGGTGAGAGCTAGACTTGGAAAGTGCAAAGGGCAGGGCCTCTGTCCTGCAGCTGGGCGTGACCTCTGGTTGGTTAGTAAGTAACCAGAGGAAGACACTTGGTGCTCTTTGTAATAGTCGCAGCCACTTTGTTCCTTGCCTCACAGGAAAGAACAGAATGTCTAATTATAATAATCTAATAATTACAATAGTTTGCATTCATTTTCTTTTAAAAATCTATTTGAGTAACTACTAGCCTTCAGAAGATGCTGGAAAATAGTATTTAGGCAGCAGCTGGCAGCTCCCAGCGTTGGAGTCGATGCGGTGCTCAGCTCGTAAAGATTTCATTAGCTGGACACATGCGCTGATTTCCTTCTTGCTGCACAAGTACATTCTCTTGAGCAGCTGTTTTGGAAAGGGATGTACAATAAACTCTTCTGCACTTGTTTTAAATATGTGGGTTTTGTTGGAGTGCCGCTTGCCATCTGGAAGAGGAGCGAGTGACTTACTCCTTGAGAGGAAGGGTTTGGAATCTCCACGTGTGTTCTTAATGCAATTGAGGTTCCCTGTCATTTTCATTCACTGAGGGGTGATAATCGGCAGCTGTCGTCATTTTGTTTTGTCAGAGCTTTAGCCAGTAAGTTGCATGGATTAATAGGATTAATAGAAATTAATCGAGATGGACCTGATCAGTGGTTGTTTTAATTTTTAAAGGCAAATGTACAAAGGAAATACATGATATTGTCAACAAGGTGGAGAAAAATACAGATATGCATAGAATAAATTGTGAAAGTCCTCCCCTCATCCCAGAGCAGCCGAGGGTAGCCCCATCAGCAGGAAGTTGTCATGTTCTTCCCTCTTTTTTTCCCACTGTGTCCCATCTAATAACTAGCTGTCCAAGTGATCTGTGAGCATACTTCTTTATTCTAGTAGTGACTTGTGGGTGGGTACATACTGGCAGTCACATACTGGTTCTCTTGAGGCGGCAGTGGCATCAGGGAACTGGTGGGTGGGGTTTGAGTAGATGAAAACCCTTCTTGAACAGGACAATTGGCCAAGAAGGCTCGCTGTCCTGGTGTAATTGGAATCACAGTAACAACTACTCCCTCACAGTGGGAGTTTCCCATGTACAGGAGCCTCAGTGCTGTGCATGTGTGTCACTCACTGAACTCTCATGGTAACCCTGGGAGGTACGCACTGTGACCCCCGTTTTACAGATGTGGAAACCCAAGCGCGCAGAAGTCAGCAGCTTGTCCAACATCCTGCAGCGTAATAAGAGATTCCAGTTGAGTCAGTCTGACTCCAGAATCATGTCCTGACAATGCTGTGCCATCTTGTAGGAGCGCAACTCTGTTCTCTGGAAGCTGTTATATTTTTAAGTCATACCTTTTTGGCCCCCAAATGAGGTAAATGGAAAGTATAGATCTGTTGATGACTTAAATACCAGGTAATAGATTTTATACAATTGACTGAATGTATAACTTGAAACAGTGTCGCTGCTGCCAGCCTGCCTGCAAGAATCTTTCTTGTGGTTTTGCTTTGTAAAAGTAAATGTTTTCCCCGTGAATCTTCTGTAGTGTTTTATTCTTGGTGTCTTTCTTTGGGGCCTGCGTGCTTTCTGGCTTTTGCTCCTGCTGAGTAGGCAGACATATCTGGAGAAAGCCATGGAGTAAAGGAAAAGCTTTGCGATTTAAAATTGATTTATGTGGAAGCTTTTTCTGTGGTTGAAAAAAAGTAAAGAAAAACCCTGCTTTCTACATGACCAATTCCCGGCAACGGTAAGCCAAATCTTTGTATTTGGGAGCAGGCCTGGGTGCATGGAAACTGCTCAGAACAGGGAGGCCAATGCCATTATGATAATCCGGTGACTTCCATGGGAAGCCATCGTTGAGAAAGGCTACTCGTGCAGATCTAAAATTTGGAACGAAACACCCTGAAGGTGGCCAAACTGACATAACATATGTACCTTGGTAGAGTGTCTTGGTCTGTTTGTGTTGCTTTAAAGGAATACCAGAGACTAGATAATTTTGTTTTATTTATTTATTTATTTATTTATTTTTGAGACAGGGTCTGTCACCCAGGCTGAAGCGCTGTGACTTGATCACAGCTTGCCGCAGCCTCGACCTCCCGGGCTCAGGTGATCCTTCTCCCTCAGCCTCCCGAGTAGCTGGGACTACAGGCGTGCACCATCACGCCCCGCTAATTTTTGTATTTTTTGTAGAGATGAGTATTTGCCATGTTGCCCAGGCTAGTCTCAAACTCCTGGGCTCAAGCAATCTGCTGGCCTCTGGCTCCCAAAGTGCTGGGATTATAGGTGTGAGCCATTGTAACTGGCCTGAGACTGGGTAACTTTTTTTTTTTTTCTCTTAGTTTTTTGACATGGGATCTTACTGTGTCACTCAGTCTGGAGTGCAGTGGCGTGATGTTGGCTCACTGCAACCTGTGCCTCCTGGGTTCAAGCGATTTTTTTGCCTCAGCCTCCTGAGTAGTAGGAATTACAGACACCTGCCACCACGGCTGGCTAATTTTTGTATTTTTGGTAGAAATGGGGTTTCATCATGTTGGCCAGGCTGGTGTTGAACTCCTGACCTCAAATGATCCGCCTGCCTCGGCCTTCCAAAGTGCTGGGATTATAGGCGCGAGTCACTGCACCTGGCCTGAGACTGGGTAACTTTTAAAGGAAAAAAGTTCATTTGGTTCATGATTTTGCAGGCTGTACAAGAAGCATGGCACCAGCATCTGTTTCCACTGTGGGCCTCAGGCTGCTTCCACTCATGGCAGAAGGCTAAGGGGACTTGGGTGTGCAGAGATCACACAGCAAGAAGGAAAGTAGGAGAGAGCCAGAAGAAGGGCCAGGCTCCTTTTAGCAACCAGTTCCCATGGGAACCAAGAGTGAGAATTCACTCCCCATCCCCAAGGGAATGAATCTATTCATGAGGGATCTGCCCCGAAGACTCAAACACCTCCCATCGGGCCCCAGTACTGGAGATCAAATTTCAACATGAGATTTGGAGGGGAAAAATACCCAAACTCTATAGCATGGAGTAATGGCATTTTGAGAGCTACAACTCTTAATCTCTGGTAATTAGTGGTCAATAGGGCAATATATTTTCCCTTGGGCATCTTTTGAACTGTGTGTGAGTGTGTGTGTGTGTGTGTGTGCATTCGCACATGCATGGGTGTGCACTTAATGATAAAACCTGCAACATTTGTAATGGCAGTTCATGTTACAGAGTGCCTCATATATAGGTCGGCTGTGTGGTTGACCACACTTTAGCAGATCCTTTCTTAGCTGTTCTTTCGCCCTACCCAACCAGGCAGCTGACATTTGTGAAAACACAGACTTTAGGATTTCAAGAACAAAGTATGTAAAGATGGTGAAACATTTTCTCAGTTCTTTTTCCTAATTTCTAAACTACGAAGAGTCAAGAATTCAAGATTGCTAATCTAAATTCTTACGTTGGAATAGTCATTTGTGAAGGGTGATAGAACAGAGTATCATTCTTAGTTACAACAGCAAAGGTTAATTACCTAGTGTTCCTCTGTAAACTATTCAAATCTCAGAATATTCTCCAACATTACAAAGACTTAAAAAGCAAAGGAGAATTTGGAGAATGCACTCCCATGCACAGATGATATTGTTGCACCCCCTGAGATTTTGCTTCAGCACTTGAGATGTATTTCAGAATGTTGAAGGGCAGCAATGATGTGTAACATTTTTATTAAGATATAATTCATGTACTACAAAATTTACCCACAGATTGTGCGATTCTGTGTTTTTTGTACCTTCACAGAGTTGTGCAACCATTACCACAAATGTGCTAATTTTAGCACATTTTTAATCCTACAAAAAAGAAACCCTGCATCCATTGTAGGCACTTCTCATTTTCCCTTTCCCAGCCCCTGGGAACTGCTATCCTATAGTCTGTCTCTGTAGAGTTGCCTAGTCTGGACATTTCATTAATGAGTCATAGAATGTGGTCCTTTGTGACTAACTTCTTTTACTTTCACATAATGTTATAAGGTTCATCCATGGTGTAGCCTGAATCAATACTTCATTCTTTTTTTATGACTGACTAATATTCCATTGGATGGATATACCACATTTTGTTCAATCCTTTTAGCATTTGAGGAATATTGGGTTGTTCCCACTGTTTGACTTTTATGAACATAGTAAGACTGCTAGACTCCCTGTACAAGGCTTTGTGTGGATGTGAGTCTTAATTTTTGTTGGATATATACCTAGGAGTGGAGCTGCTGGGTCTTATGATAATTCTGTGTTTAACTTTTTGAGGAGCTGCAAAGGGCAGCAATTTAGCACTCTCATTTATTCTTTTTTTCAGCACAAGACATTATCTAATAACCAGGAACTTGTTCAACTTAGATCTAATGTCAGATCCAGCTAGAAGTTGCAAACTTCCATTTTCAAGTCTCTCCAAGAGAAATTTTATTATGTATGTCTGTGAGATCACAATGACTGTCCCATCTCTCTCTCTCTTTTCCCCACATTTTTATATTAAAAATTTATTGTAAAATATACTAACACAAATATACCATTTTAATCATTTAAATTTTTATTGTGATAAAATATATATAGCATAAAATTTGTCATTTTAACCATTTTTACACTTGATCTTAGCCAAAAGGTAAAGAAACAGTTTCATCATTTTAAAGTGTATAGTTCACTGGCATGAGGTAGATTCACAGTGTTGTGCAATTATCACCACTGTCCATTTCCAGAACTTTTTCATCATCCCAAGCAGAAACTCTATACCCATTAAATACTAACTTCCCATTTTCCCCTTTTTCCAGCCTCTAATAAACTGTGTACTAATTTCTCTTTGACTTTGCCGGTTTTAAGTGCCTCATATAAGTGGAATTGTATGATATTTGTCCTTATGTATCTGGCTTATTTAACTTAGCATAATGTTTTCAAGGTATCCATGGTCGAATATATATCAGAGCTTCGTTCCCTTTTTTTTAAAGACCAAATAATATTCCATCCTGTAGATATATACTACATTTTGTTTCTTGATTTCTAGAGTCAGTGCATCATGGTGGCAAAATATACTGTTATAGTCTCACCAATGCACCACAATGTAGCAGTCTGTCAGTGTGAGATAGCACCTGAAGTTCTTTGTCTCATGACCAAGAAAATTAAGGAGCATGGACACAAAGGATGAGCTTGGAGTGAAAGTTTAAAAGTTTAATAAGCAAAAGAAGAAAGCTCTCTGCCTGGAAGAGAGGTAGAGAGGGTGCCTGGAAGAGGGCTGCCAACTATGAGGCTGGATTTGGGGTTTTTATGGACTGGACAGGGAAGGAATGTGCTGACTGGTCTTGGAGAAAGCCTACTTAGCTTGGCCTAGGACCACTCAGGAGCTGAAGTGAAAGCTTGGCCCAGGACCTTGGCCTGGGACCTGGTCCTGGGACCAATCAGAGGCTGAAGCAATGATTCATAGAGGCTCAGCTAACACTCCAAAGCATGTCCAAAAAAGGAAAGCAAAGTGCCCACCGGAACCCACCAGAGCCCACTGTGTATATGCCCACAAAAGAAGAAGGGACTATTTCCTGGAAGCCCACTGGTTATACAGAGAACAAAGGCATTTCTGGGTTGGGCCTTGTTCCTGTATCCGAGTGGGCTGGAGGTTTGTGCAAGTTCTTATCTGTGCCTGCAGCCTGATTTTTCAGGCTGTTTCTCTGTTTAAAGGAGTTTTGCCAAGGACCTAGCCTAACTACGTAACTTTTCTCTATCAATACTTTGTATGATTTCAGTCTTTTTAAATTAATTGAGACTTGCTCTGTGGACAAACATGGTCTATTCTGGAGAGTATTCCATGTACACTTTAGAAGAATGTGTGTTCTACTTTGTTTGAAAAAATGTACTGTATATGTCTGTTAGATCTAGTTGGTTTATGTGTTGTACAATTCTCTGTTTCCTTATTTATCTTCTGTCAAATTCTTCTATCTGTTATTGAACAGGCCAAGTTCCTATTGAATAGGATGTATTGAAGTCTATTATTCTAGAGCTTTCTACTTCTCACTTCAGTTGTGTCAGTGCTTGCTTCCTTTATTTTGGGACTTTGTGTTTGGTGTATTTATGTTTATAATTATTATATCTCTGATTGAATTTATCCTTTAATCAAATATAGTATCCTTCTCAACTTCAACAACGTACTGATATTAAGCATATTTAAGAAAGTTGCTTTGTAAAGTCTTTGTATAGTAAGTACAATGTCTGGCCTTCTCAGCGACATGTTCTGTCAGTTAATTTCATTCCTTTGAATGGACTATACTTTTTCCTTATGTGCCTTAGGATTTTGTTGCTGTTGGAAAATGGGGTGTTTGAAAATTACAATGTCGTGTCTTTGGAAATCAGAGTCTCCTCTTTCACCGAGATTTGCTTTTTTTTGTTGTTTTGGTTTTATGTATCTCTTTTTTTGTCAAGTGACTTTTCCCAGCTATTTTTGTAGGGATTATATTCCTTGTCTTGTGTAGTCACTGAAGTCTCTGTTTCTTAGAGCTAATGTTCTGATACTGCTTTTTCTTTCTTTCTTTCTTTCTTTCTTTCTTTCTTTCTTTCTTTCTTTCTTTCTTTCTTTCTTTTTTTTTTTTTTAAGAGATGGGGTCTTACCCTGTCACCCAGACTTGGCAGGAGCCACTGTGCCTAGCCTGGTAGTGTTTTGACAGAGACTTCCTTGAATGCCAGGGGCTAAAACAAATAAACAAACAAAAATACTTTTTCCAGTTTTTACAGAGTGGCTCTTTACTGGGGCCCTCCTTCAACAGTTAGCTAGACTTGTGCCTAGGCTAGTAGTAATTAGCCAAAGGTGAAAAAACTTAAGGTCTAGTCTTGGGTTTTATTCTGAGCATGTGTGTGGCTTTCTAATTTCACCCATATATATGGATGCTTTTGATTGCCCTAATTTCCTGAGGTAACTTTCTTCATATCTTTTCTTCCCATGCCTCAGGTGGTCTATTGCATGTCTCATTTGTAGTCTTTGACCCCAGGTGTCTGGATTGTTTTTGAGCAATGCCAACCATTTTTCTGCCTGGATGAGTTTTGAGCTAAGCATGAACTTTGTGTCAGTTCTTCAAGTATCCCTGACAGGTTGGAATGGAGTTACCAAAAATTATGAATATGTTCTACTTGTTCCTTTTGGAACCAGGGACCAGGGTTCCATTCTTGGAATATGGGCTTCCATCACACTGGGAGGAGGTAGGGCAAAGGCAAATAAGAATGCCATAAAGCTTTCCTATCCTTTGAAGTTCTTGATTTAGTGTTCAGTTGGTTGCTATAAGCATTTGACTGTTTTCCAGAGTTCTGACAAAGTGAGTTCTGACAGTTGGTGCTTGTTTTTTGATGTTTTAGGTGCAGGGTGGTGTATGGGCACTTGGAATTGCCTGCTCTGACATTTTTTCGACATTTCCTAGTCAGCCTTGTTCTCTTGCAGTAGTCCATTTCAAAACCCACAGAAGCCTTTCCTTCTACCACCGCCACACACGCTGCAGGCAAGAGATGCCACCTTACTTGTCAGACCCTCTTCCTGTATCTCCCTGGCAATCACCTCAATTTCTGTTATTCTGTTATATTTTTGGTATAGTTATTAGCTGAATACTAGTGTTAACATTTTCCCTATTAAATGTTAAGTTAAGCCGGGTGCGGTGGCTCACGCCTGTAATCTCAGCACTTTTTGAGAGGTCGAGGCGGGTGGATCACCTGAGGTCACGAGTTCCAGACCAGCTTGGCCAACATGGTGAAACCCCGTCTCTGCTAAAAACACAAACATTAGCATGGCGTGGTGGTGGGCACCTGTAATCCCAGTTACTTGGGAGGCTGAGGCAGGAGAATCACTTGAACCTGGGAGGCAGTGGTTGCGGTGAGCCAAAATCGCGCCATTGCACTCCAGCCTGAGCGACAAGAGTGAATCTCCATCTCAAAAATAAATAAATAGATAAATATTAGGTAAGTAAACATTAAATTAAATACACTAGATGTTAGATTTTTTCTTTTCTTTTTTTTTTTTTTTTTTTGAGAGGGAGTCTTGCTCTGTTGCCCGGACTTCTTGTAGTGCAGTGGCGCTATCTCGGCTCACTGCAAACTCTGTCTCCCAGGTTCACATCATTCTCCTGCCTCAGCCTGCCGAGTAGCTGGGACTACAGGCGCCCACCACCACACCCAGCTAATCTTTTTGCATTTTTTTTTTTAGTAGAAACAGGGTTTCACCGTGTTAGCCAGGATGGTCTCGATCTCCTGACCTCCTGATCTGCCTGCCTCGGCCTCCCAACGTGCTGGGATTATAGGCGTGAGCCACCACGCCCAGCCTGGATGTTTTAAAAAGCTTTTGTGATGTCTTAGTCCATTGGGGCTGCTATAACAAAATCCCACCATAGACTAGGTTGCCTGTAGGCAGTGGTCCTTTATCTTTCACAGTTCTTGGGGGTTTGGTTTTAATGCATGAATTTAGCCGGAAAACAAACTTTCAGACCGTAGCAGATGCCTTGTGATCTTATGACACCTTGAGGCCACAGTTTGGGATTTTTTTCCCCCACTGTGAACACACACTCCTGAAATGACCCAAAGCAGTGATAAATATGATTTGGTTTATATACAACTTTATAGTAACATCTTCACTGGAAAACTGAAGGATAGTTCAATGGTCTTTTTTTCTCTTTGGTGGATAGTATGGCTGGCCAACATGGCAAAAACCCATTTCTGCAAAAAATACAAAAATTAATTGGGCATGGTGGCACACGCCTGTAAATCCCAGCTACTCGGGAGGCTGAGGCAGGAGATTTGCTTGAACCCAGGAGGTGGAGGTTGCAGTGAACTGAGATCACATCACTACACTACAGCCTGGGTGACAGAGTGAGACTCCATCTATATATATATATATATATATAAATCAGTTTACAGATATGGAAAGGTAGAGTCATTTGACAGGAAACATCAAACAGTGGTCATTGCACGTGGCTTTTTCAGAACTTGTGGTTCCTTCATGTAACATGAGATAGTATAAGACACAGTATATTTAGGAGAAGACAAGTTCTAGCATTGTACATGAGCTGGAAATGATCATCTCAACAAGAGTTTGAGGCTCTTCGATGCAAGAACGTATGCTGTCTTTCCGGTGTTCCTTGGCCACTTCTGTCTTTGATGAATCATTTTGATACTGGATTGGGATTCACTGTTAATTTTTCCAGAGTACAATCTAAGAGTTAATACACTGCATTTATTTTGAAGACTGAGTAGGGGAAAACTAGACAAAGAGTTACTAATAAATTATAATTACGGTTTCTGCTAATCAAATAAGGATGCCGATGCCCAAGAAAGCATGCCATCTTCTTCATCATCCCTCACTGCCCTCACCTGGTGTGTCCAGGCTTAAACTGGAAACATCATTTGGTCAAAATTCTCCCTAAAACCAAAGAAATTACACCTGCAGTTCTTTGCTTAAAATAGCGATAGCTGGCTGGGCACTGTGGCTCATGCCCATAATCCTAGCACTTTGGGAAGCCGAGGTGGGCAGATCATGAGGTCAGGAGTTCAAGACCAGCCTGGCCAACATGGTGAAACCCCATCTCTATTAAAAATACAAAAATTAGCTAGGTGTGGTGATTCTCACTTGTAATTCCAACTACATGGGAGGCTGAGGCAGGAGAATCATTTGAACCTGGGAGGCAGAGGTTGCAGTGAGCCAAGATCGTGCTACTGCACTCCAGCCTGGTTGACAAAGCAGGACTCTGTCTCGAAAAAAAAAAAAAAAAAGTGATAGCCAAGGGAATGGTTGTGTTACTTAGTATTGATATGCTGCTTCAGGGGATTTTCTTGGGTTCAAGGCATATCTTAACCTTGTTGGTACCTCTGGTTCTTTGGTGTACTTAAGCACATACTCTCTCCTTTGAACCTCCTATTCGTAAGGTGAAGTAGGAAGGTAGGTAAGTGGGGTGACCTTTGTTTTACAGACTTGTAAGCAAAGCTTTAGTCCCATTGTTTCTTAATTAAATGATGGTGTTGGTATGGGAGACAGGTCTCAGGTATCCAAGGCTAGTAGTGGTCTTGAGAATATTTCACATCTGACAAATGTGAAATAGTTATATGAGAATAGTTATATGGTTATAACTGAGAAATAGTTATATGGTTAGAGAAGAACAGTGTAGTTAGGAATTAATGGATGGAAGAGAAAAGGGGGATCCTAAGAATCAAAGATCCTACCTATTGTGGCATGTGTGTGTGTATTTAGTAGTATCTGTCTGCGTGTGTTTGTTTGTTGATTGTGTTTTGGCTACATACCTTATAATGTAATGTTTGGTTTTTGAAAGTGACAAAGCCATATATCTTTTAAAATAGGGACTTAAAACAAGAACCTCTTGAATTTTCACTTTATTTCATTTTCCCCCCCTTTTTCCCCTTTCAGATCTTTTATTTTCCCCACAGGAACCCATAGGGGAGAAGACTCAGAATGACATAAATGCAGGAACAATGAAACTGAGGGGAAAGGGCTAATGGCAGCCCTGAGTAAGTGCTGGGAAAAGAGCCTGGACACCAGGGGTGGAGAAAAGGAAAAAGTCTAGCGAGTACCTAAGTAATTGACCTCGTTCCTAGCATGGCTGCTATGCCACACAATTACAGAGTTTGATATTGTAAAGGATCAGAGAACTGTGGGCTCTGCTTGAGGCACTTTCAAACCTCACTGCTCTACCTGAATTGAAGCTGAGGCCTGTGGGATGATTGACTTCTGACTTTATGGCGGTGAATAGGCAGACCCAGAAGGGAAGTGGGTGGAAGGAGTGCTGGCCTGGCCCTGTTTATCTTCCCCACTGTAGGCAGGGGGATTGTACGCTTGAAATCAGCATGAGAGTGGCCCTGCAAAACATGCTCACATTACTATTTGGAAGCCCGTGTCTGGAAGTTAGCTACATAGCTGGGTTTGAGGGATGGTTGTCTTTGTGATGTCTCTCTACTTTTGGCCTGCGCTTATTTTCCCATGAGGGCTGGGGCAGGGACCACAGAGAAGATTTAGAACAAAGTTAAGTTCCAACCCTTCATTTAGCCCTGTGACCTAGGTAGGACAAGCTTCTCTACTCTCTTTGCCTCAGTTCCTCAACTGTAAAATGTGATAACAATGATACATTTACCTCAGAGGAAGAAAAAATGAGTTTATGTGCTCAAGCAGTGCCTAGCACAAAGTCGGTGCGGTAGAAATGTGGTCTGGGATAGCAGACCACGTAAACAACAAAGCGATGCATTCTATTCCTCCTGAGTGCCTCTACCACATTCAGTGCATATTTTGTTACTATTAGTTTTCTAAATTTTTGCCCTTAGATTTTATTATAGGACTTCATTTTGTCATAGTTACCTATCTCCAGCAGATGCAGGGAAATAGTTACAGATGTGACCAAGAAAGACATGGTATATGCAGATTTGGGTGCATTTCGTGAGCTTTTTAGTCCTAGGTGAGGACTTGGGAAATGATAATGGTGACAAGAGATAAAGTCTCTGATGTGCCAGTCACATTTTCCCTGCAACAGTAGTCATTTGTTAGAACTCAATGCAAATAGAAATATACTTGATAATACATTCTTTTGGGTAATACAAGCTATGCAATGCTTATACTTTATACAAAACTGTATGTTTAAAATTTGCTCATGTTTAAAAGAATGGTGATTATTATGACTGGCCCTCACAGAGCATGGTTTAATATTTTCTAACAATTTTTTTATTATTAAAGTTGTTGATTTTGTGATCATTTTAAATGGCACTGATTTTATTCAAAAATAATTTTAGGTTTAGTGTGGTATTATTTTATAAGGGTTCTAGTTTCCTTGTTTTCCTGTACAAGCGGAACCAGTTAGATAAAATAACCTGTTTCTCTTTAAAGAAGAGCTGTTTTCTTTTTCTGTAAGTGACATTTTTGCAGTATCATGGTCCAAAACGATTAGCTAGACTGAGAATAAGGTAAGTGATGAATTTGCAGGAATTTCTGTGAAGTCCTAAAACACTTGTACCTTGTAGCTTTGCTAGGATATGAATATTGGAGGTAACATCACTATTAGTGGTAATGGATTAAATTGAAACACTTTGGCGTCTTACAAAATTCTTTTTCTGGCTCACAAGTGTCAGCCTGACAGACCATCTTAAAACCTGGAGGTTCAATACCTTACTGGATTAACCAACAGGCCTTTTGTAAGAATGTTTTAAGATTTTTAGAAAGGCACAAGTTGGACTGTTTTAAATAATCAAAATAAATAGTGAAGTTTCTCCTTTGTAATTTATGGAGAGGGAAATACGTTTTGTAATTTTTACCTGCCAAATTATTGAAATTTTCACTTTGCAGTTTAGCTGCTTTTAAATGAAATTTGAAACAAAACTACCTGGTACTTGATTATAATAAAAAATTGAGGGCTTTTTGTTTGTTTTGTTTTCCCTTCCACAATGGATCACGATTACTCTACTTTAGGTTGTGACCTTGGTGAATCTGGTATCACCATTTGGAAAATTAAGGCCCTAAAGCTGGAGTGAGTTTGGGAGGCTAGAGTGTAGCTCTTCAGAGCCAAGGGGGAGAGGGCGGCTTTTCCTGGGTTTACTCTGTGGTGAGCAGATCAGTTCTCGTTTCATTTAACACAGCACACAGGCAGCAGCCACTTCTCAACTTTCCCAGCTTTCTCTACCCTTTAACTCTTGGATTATAGTTTCTTTGTTCATTCTTTTTAAAACGTTTGGCTTCCTTTTACAGTTAGGTGGGTCCCTGTGTGAGCAAATAAAAAAGAACTTTTTATCTTGGGCATATCACTTTATTTCTCTGGGTCACTTTTTTTCATATAAAATATGATGAAGTCGGATTGCTTTCTAGATAGAGAACTCTGTGAAGTGGGATAAGATGAGAATAGGTCCTTTGGTGGGCCTTCCTCTTGTTTTCTTTTTCTTTTTCATTTTGCTCAGTTCCTTGTATTTACTGCAACCTGGGTAAGTAAGTAACATTTATCTTTAGAAAGGCAAACTAACCCTTTATTCTTTCGTTTCCGTCTTTTTCAATGAAGCCAACCAGAATTTTGAGTTGCAGGCACCTGATGATATACTTTAGTAAATATTTTATAATTTTACAAGTATATTAAATATTAAAGTACCAATAGTGAGAAAGTTTCTGTGATAGCTTCCAAAGTGATTGACTGACTAATCAGTAAGATTTACTAAGGACTTAAAATGCTCCCAACGTAGTAAAGAACTATAGGAGCTACGGAAAGTGTTTACAGTATATGAGAAAGATGAAAACATCTGAAAGAAAGAACAGCCAGGCACTACATCGTGCTCTGCTGAGTGAGCGTGCTCCAGCATGGGGATGATGTGTGCATTATGGTCATTGTTAGCATGAACTGAGTTAGTTGTAGTTCAGTTGTAGTTTGTGAGACGCAAATTACGGGTGAGTGAAAAGAGTTAAAGACAATCTAGGTTTTTAGGGACATCATGAGCAAAGGCACTAGACAGGAATTAGGCTGGTTTGGGTGAGGAGAGGAGAGGAATGAAGGGAGGGTTTGGATAGTTTTGTGATATGGACACGGAGTGGGCACTTTAAGGAGTAGAAGAGTTACCAAGGTAGGTACTGGTGCTGGCAAGATGACTCTAGACCCCAGTGAGAGCAGTTTAGATTGGAGGGAGGGAGATGCTCAGAAGCGTTTGTGATGGTTCCTTGAATTCCATCTTATATCTTTGACTTCTTGAATTTAATTTCTACCAGGTACTCTGCCTAGATCAGTTCCTGTTGGCAGTTTTGATTTGATTGGATGTTTTAACAAGTCCTCTTAACTTTGCTATATTCTAATCTGGTTATAATATTATGGAATCTTAAAAATCTTAAAGTTAGAAGGGGCCATCTTTGCAGCCAGTACAGGAGCCACACCCTTGATTTTTGAAGTAGTTATTCTGTTTCTGAATGTGTGAACCTTTTATTTTTTTTTTTTTTGAGACGGAGTCTTGTTCTGTCGCTCAGGCTGGAGTGCAGTGGTGCGATCTCCGCTCACTGCAAACTGCACCTCCAGGTTCAAGGGATTCTCCTGCCTCAGCCTCCTGAGTAGCTGGGACTACAGGCAGCACGTGCCACCAGGCAGCACGTGCCACCACACCGAGCTAATTTTTTTTTTTTTTTTGAGAGGGAGTCTTGCTCTGTCACCTAGGCTGGACTGCAGTGGCGCAATCTCAGCTCACTGCAAGCTCCACCTCCCAGGTTGACGCCATTCTCCTGCCTCAGCCTCCTGATTAGCTGGGACTACAGGCGCCCGCCACCGCGCCCGGCTATTTTTTTTGTATTTTTTAGTAGAGATAGGGTTTACTGTGTTAGCCAGGATGGTCTCAATCTCCTGACCTCGTGATCCATCCACCTCAGCCTCCCAAAGTGCTGGGATTACAGGCGTGAGTCACCTCACCTGGCCTGTGAACCATTTTTTAAGGCATCCTTACATTGGTAGATTTCATTCAGAGGTTAGTCAGCCTTTCCTCACTTTATCTGGAGCTACACAAAGTCTACTTTTTCAGTATTGGAGCCCCTCAGATAGTGGAGGACAGTTATGATGCCTCCTTCTAAACTTTATTTTCTTTGTCTAAATATTTCACTGTCTCTTCCTTTTATTTCAGGATTCCCCACCATTATTCCTTTTTTCCCCCTAAGAGGCCATCTCAGCTTCAGACTCACATTATTCCTGTCCATCATCTGTATATGCTGCATTTTATTGAATACTCAGAATTGAACATAATATCCTTTTAAAAAAAATAAATTGTGATGTTTTTAGCAGCAAACAACAGAAACCCCCTACTCATCTGGCTGAAACAATAAGGAATTTACTTTTTTTCTGTTTGTTTCTGAGATGTACATTTTATTCATATGTGATTATTTCTGAAATTGAGACACGTGGTCCATTTAAAACCATGGTGCATCAATTTGACAACATTTTTTTCCTCACTATGATTAACAAAATAATGATGCATCTTAACCGCTGACGAGCCTTGCATTTGATGAAGTGTGATAATATCTCACATATCAGGAGCTCCTATAGGTAGTGCAGGTTCTTGGTTGGTTATTTTATCGGCTTGATTCCATCAAGGACCCAGCATGGTGGATCTGTTTTGGCTTGCCCTTGGGGTCATGAGATAGCTACAGAGGGTCTAAGCATCAAATCTCTAATCAACGACATTCTAAAGGCCAGAAGAGATAAGGTCCCTTCTTTGTCTTCATTTTTAAGAGTAAGCAGAATTTCTAGAAGTTGCACCTCCTTGGCTAGAATTGTTGTATGCCCCATTTCTAAACTTACAGATATGGAGTTGCCATTCTTAGTTCAGTGGTTCTTGGTCCGTGGTTTTCAAACTGGTCTGCATCAGAATGACTAGGAGAACTTATCAAAACACAGATTGCCAGGCCCTACCTGAAGAGTTTCTACTCTAGGTTGGATTGGGGACTGACAATTTGTGTTTTTCACAAGTTCCTGGTTGAAGCTGATGCTGCTGATGTAGGGAATGGGGATGGGCCCAGCCTGCCTGAAAGCACATGGCAAGCTGATAGCCAAACAGAAGCGGGGTCTGTTAGCAGGAAGTGAGGCGGGGCAGCTGTGAGGACAGCAGCTGTCCTTTTCTCTCGCGATCTAGGTCAGTTTTTGTCATAGCTGTCATAACAGACTGCATTGTGGTCATTACTTGGGGGTTGTACAGACTATGCTATTAGTAAATTAAGTTTTGAGAATGACTTCAATTATATGCAGCAGTGGATCAAGTAGATTGAAGATAATGTTTGTTATTCTCTGATGACATGCTTTCTAGAGGGTGAAAGAAAAGGTGACTTGTCATTGGGACTCCAGAGAATTGGATACCCCTGTGGGAATATATAG
This sequence comes from Macaca nemestrina, assembly GCF_043159975.1. NCBI lineage: Eukaryota > Metazoa > Chordata > Mammalia > Primates > Cercopithecidae > Macaca > Macaca nemestrina. The sequence goes on along the minus strand of NC_092132.1, from coordinate 145,471,771 downwards.
TGGATGTTAGTAACAGCTGATGTATATTAACTCATTGAAACATCCAACTAAATTCGTAAGCTAGTACTGTTAATGTCCATGTGTCGCAAGGAGGAAACTGGCTTAAAGAAGGTAAGTAATTTGCCTAATGTCATACAGCCTATAAATGGTAGAACCAGGTTTCAGAACCATGCAGTTTGGCCTCACAAGCCACACTTTTAATCACATGTCCTACTGAGTGCAGGCAAGCGGGTCCTCTGTTCGCAGGAAGGGTAAGACTGAGAGGTTCATTTTATATTTTTGGCTTGTATGCAGTATGGTGGGATTAGTGTTCTGGTAATTATTCCCTTTCTCCTAGGCTCATCTCTGGCTATATTTGTGCAGTTGATGTACTTGAACGTAAGTGTAGAACCTAAAAAATTGGGTTAGCTGTGTCTGTCCATGTTTCATCATCTTTGCATCTTGTAAGCCTGCCATTCCTGTCTGTGCACATGCTGGAGGGAAATATGATTGTATAAATAGAAATGAGCACAGAGACCTGTGTTTAAACACTTGTTTTTGTTTTGTTTTGTTTTGTTTTGCTGTTGATGGAGGTGGATTCTTTTCATAAGAGGGATTGTGTTGGTCAGGGTCTTAATGGCAACTAATGAATTAAACACAAAGGTTTTTAGTTGCTCTAGAATTGTTGGGAAAGCTAAAGAAACTCAAGGCCAAGTTTCTAGGCACAGCTCCTGAAGCAGATTGAAAATCTGGTTGTCTGATTTCTCGCCAGGCCCTGCCTAGCACTTTCAGCAATAGCCATCCTGAACAACTGGCCCTGTTCTCTCGCTTGTGGTCTTTGTGGGTGCTGTTTTCTTTCTCTGGTACACTCAGTCTTCCTCTTTTCTTGGCTAATGCTTCTCATCCTTCAGGCCTTATTCTAAGTTTTACTTTTACATTTTTCCTGGTCCTTCCATAATAATCTCATTCAGACTGTTAGATGCTTCTGCTCTCTGCTTCCATTGCACCCTGTATTTCCCCTGTCATTATGGCTAACAATTGATTATTGCCTTTCCCCACTCCTTACTGCGTCTCAGTGCCTGGCACAACACCGTGCTTGGATGTAGCGAGTTGGGTGGTTTAGAATTGAAAAGTCACTGATTACACATTTGAAGCTTCATCATCAAGAAATAGATACCAATCACCAACTTTTAAGTTGTAATTTATAATTTTCATAATTGTAATAGACTCAACAGATTTTTGCTTTGGTTTGAGTATAACACCATTTATAACATATCTAATGCAGCTTAATGGAGATTGGATAACTGACCTGTTTGCTAATAATTATTTGAAGTTTAGAAACTGGGAATCTGAGAGATTTTTAACTAGATAAAAAGACTCTAAAAAGTAAACCTTTTGGCCAGGCATGCTGGCTCACGCCTGTAATCCCAGCACTTTGGGAGGCCAAGATGGGAGGATTGCTTGAGACCTGGAGATTGAGCCCAGTGAGATGGTGAGACCTTCATCTCTACCAAAAAACCCCCAAAGAATTAGCTATGTATGGTGGCATGCACATAATAGCCCTAGCTAATCGAGAGTCTGAGGTGGGAGGATCCCTTGGGTCCAGGAGTTCAAGGCTGCAGTGAGCTATGATCACACCACTGCACACCAGCCTGGGCAACAGAGAGATACCCCATCTCTAAAATAATACATACATACATACCTTTTATTTTAAAATAATTTTAGGGTTTTTTTGTTTACAGAAAAACTTAAAGATAGCACAGAGTATCCATATACACCTCACCAGCTTACCCCACTGTTAAAATTGTATGTGACCATGGTACATTTGTCCAAACTAAGAAACCATCAGTGGTATGTTAGTATTATACCCCAGGCTTTATTTGGGTTTCTCCAGTTTTTCCATGTGTGTCTTCCTTCAGTTCCAGGGTTCAGCCTAGTGGACCATCTTGCATTTTGTTGTCATGTCTCCGTCTCCTCTGGGCTGCAACAGTTTCTCAGTCTTTCCTTGCTTTTCATCACCCTGACAGTTTGGAGGAGTGCTAGTCAGGCATTTTGTAGGATATTCATCAATTTGGGTTGGTCTGACATTTTTTTCTCATTAGACTGGGCTATGGATTTTTGGAAACAATACCCCAGAGGTGAAGTGACCGCTCATGACCTCATATTAGAACGTGTATGGTAGTCACATGACATCATGGCTGAGGTTCATCTTTGTCACTTGGTTAAAATCCTATTTGCCAGGTTTCCTACTGTAAAGTTACTCTCTTTGCCTTTGCCCCCATCTTCCTTGGAAGCGAGTTCCTAAGTGTAGCCTACCCTGAAGGACTCTGTGTGTGAGTGCATGTGTGCGTGCGTGCATCTGTGTCTGTGGTGGGTGGGGTGTTAGGCTTCACCTCCTGGATTGGGGAGTATTTACCTATGTCATTTAGAATTCTTCTGTAAGCGAGATTTGTCTTTCCCTTTCCCACCCCAAAATAGATATTTTGATTTACCACTGTGCAGTCACTTTGTAGTATTTTGATGACAATTGAATAGATAGTTAATGGGTGTCTAATATGTGTTAGATACTGCGCTAATTTTGGGGGCAGTAATTTTTAACTTCTTTGGGGTCACATGCCTTTTTGACAGACTGATATTTGCTATAGACTTTTTCTCCAAAAACATTAAGATACACAAAATACTGCCCGCAATTTTAGGGATTTCACAGATCTTTGAAACTCTTATGATTTCAGTTAATGTAATGTCTGCCCTCCAGGAATTCAGTGCAGCTGAAGAGGCAGGCAGGTAGGGAGATAGAATAGGATGTGTTGCATGCTGTCAGGTGTAGTTTTACATTGGATGAGGTGGTAGAGAAAGCTGCAGAGAGGAGATGTTATTTGAATTTGGCCTTGAAGAATGACGAAGAGTTAAATCCACAAAGGTTGGAAAAGCATTCAAAACAGAGGGAGAAAAACTGACAAAGACCTATGCAAAGAAGCATGATGCACTTTGGAATTGGTGCAGTTTCTGATCTTGCCACAGTGAAAGGTAAAGAGGGAAGGGGCTTGATGTAAAATTAGAGAGGTAGGAGAAGGCATAGAGTGGAAAGAGAATTGGATAAGTTTCTCAATTTATTATGCTTAAGATGTTTAAATGACTATTTATAATTTTGTATGTAAATTATTTTCATCTTGAGTTTTATGGCTTAGCGCTTTACTGCTTCACTTGCATAGTGCCTGCATGAGTTCAGGAGTGAGGAGGAGGTGAAGAGATGTGAGCTGCTATTTGAAGAAGTTTGGGTACGAAGGACTTGGGCAGTGAGAAAGGTAGTTGAGGGGCCCAAAGAAGTGTTTTGTTGCAAGTTGGGAGAGACTCGAGTGTGTTTAAATAAAAGGAAAGTTTAAATAAAACTGGTAGAGAAGGAAAGCAGGTAATTGAAATAGCTCCTGCAAAGGTGAAAGGGTTGAGTTCACACAGAATAGGTGCTTCCTTCATTGCATCAGGAGAGAAGGAAGACATGATCTCATTTGCACTGAATTGCTTGTGTGGATTGTATTTAGAATGATCAGCTTACACAAAACTTATGGTTGGCTTATGGGTAAGTTCAGCTCTGGCCTGAACTTCCATCTTGCTGTTACATATTCAGTGTGCTTATTTAATTCCTTCTATTAGTGTATTTAAGGTCTTTGCTAAGTTCTGGTGATAGAGATATCAGAGCATCCATGCCCTTGATAAACTTAGTTGAGATGATTAATGTTACAGAATAGGTATATAAAAGGATAAAAAAATGTATGTAATGAGACAAATTCGACAGCTCTTTCTCATGCTGTGGGCTGCAGGCTTTGACCAGAGCAGCCACTCTGCTTTCTGCTTCTTTTAGGGTGCTGAGGGAAATGAAATTCGGGTCTGTGGTAGTTTATTTTGTCCTAGATAGTTTATTATTTAAAAATGAATTCAGTCGGTTCTGTACAGTGTGACTTGTTAATTTCTAATCTGATAGATACTATTTATAAAGAAATTGAGCCTTTTATGAGGAAATCATTCCTGAATAAAACATTAAAATTTTGCACATGTTTGAACGTAGGGCTGACCCTATGCTTAACAAAAAGAGGTTTTTGGTTGTTGTTGTAAAGCCCTTTGGGCATGATATTAATTGACTTTGGAAATTAACTTAAAAGTTCATTAGGCAGCCCTTACTTTTGCATTTATATTCTTTCTGCTCTAAATTTCTGGTGAAAAACGTATGCACTTCACTCCAAACACTCAAGAACTGATACTGAAGTTTTATTGTTGAAAAATCGTCTAATATCGTAATTATAAGCAAATACTTCAAAGAAAGATGTTCCTTTTGCAATGGATTTTTGTAAAGAACTGTTAATAAAATTATGTAATTTGAACTAGTAATAGACTCAAAACCTTTAGAGTCAGTACATTTTCTGCTTCTGGACTCATTCATTCAACAAATCTGTGTAAAACACTATGGGCGTAGCAGGAAGAAAGACATGGTTTCTGCTCTCGAGCTTCCGGTCTAGTGAGAAGACATATTGGACTGGAGTGGTTCATGTTGGAAAGGGAAGCTGTCAGAGGGAGTAGACATGGGAGTGACCTTGTTTGTGAGAAGCTATCATCCTCTCTAGTATGGTGAGATCTGCACCTTGAGGGGTAAGAAGGACCTGGAGAAACATGGGGGAAGAATTTTTGAGGCCGAGGGGACAGTGTGAGAGATTGCTGGGTGAGCAGAGAGAGATACCTTGTGATGAGGACGATGCGGTGCAAACTCTTGTAAAGATTTTGGCTTTATCCTGAAAATGCAGGAAAGCCGTGGATGACAGGTCATGTTTGCATTTCAAGTAAGATCACTTTGACTGCAGTGGAATGGAGTGGGACAGAGTGGAAAATAGATGGGTGGGAGGTTTGAGTAAGGTGGGGAGGCCAGTGAGACTTCTGTAGTGCCAGTGTCTCTGCAAGTGATGAGGACGGTGCTTTGTAAGGACCTGTTAAGCTCTGTGTGCTGAGATACTGCAGAAATTGTCCAGAGAAAACTGTGTCTGTGTATAAAACAGACAACTGTTGCCTCTTGTAGGAAGTGTAAAGCTATATTTGTGTGCATATAGTTCTTGAATCCCATGTAAGGATCTTGAATTCTATTAAGGCTCCTTATCCTGAAGATAACGTACAACTATTGTGAAGTCTTTATTAATTTTTTTCTCTTGAGAGGGGTCCCTTGTTTACTTTATAAAATAAGATTTTAAAATATTCACATTATAAAGTCTTTGGTCATACTGGTTTAAAAACAAAATTTTCCCTTCAGTTTTAAACATATCACACTACCAGTGTGGAATACTTGACCCCTAATTAACTAATAAGGCAAGGAATCCAATCTGCGCAAATGTTAAATAGTGCCATTTAAAATTTGGAAGCCTGAAGCAAGACAGTAAGGCTTTGGTAACTGTAGCCAAGCCAAGTGGAATCTTTCTGAGTGATAAAATGAGCTTGTAAAATGAGCACAATTGTGGGAGTATGCAATATCAAGACTGGTGAAGCAGGTGCCAGTGGTTGGGGGCCTCAGGATGAAACCGTGGTTCTGGCCAAAAGATTGCTGTTTGTTTTAATCTCTAATGCAGCTCAGATAATATGAAGCTGTGCTGCTTGAAAATCTTTTATATTTCTTGATTTGTCTTTCCCTTCCTGGAGGAGTAGACATGTTATACAGCAGATATATGAGAATATGATAGAATTTTAGAATTAAAATTTGACTCCCTTGAGTGTAGACTACTGGGAAGATTTGAAGAGGCTAGAGGCAGTCGATGGAAAGAAAAGAGGACAGAAGACAAGGTACTTTGGTTTTCTCTTAAAAAGTTGAAGGGTAGACCCTATTTACAGGCAGAGAAGGAACCAACAGAAAAGGAAGATTACATGTATTCTAGAAACTCTTACTTAATTTTGAAGAAAACTGTAAAAAATAAAGTGATACCTTCCCAGCATTAGCCAAACTGTGAGTTTTGAGGTGTGATTTCCAAGACTGCTCTCACTTCTCACACCAACTGCAAGTTTGGGGTGTTTCCAAAACCACCTTCAGGTCTGAAAATTTGCTGGAAGGACTACTCATAGAACTCACTGAAAGCTGTTACACTGATTGTTATGGTTTATTAAAGGGAAAAGATACAGATCGAAGTAAGCCAAAGGAAGCCACGGGGCAGAGTCTGGGGAAGGTTCTCATGTGAATCTTCCGTTCTCTTCTCCCATGGAGTCTGGGCAGTGTTACCCTCCTGGTCCTGATATGTGACCATACATGTGGAGTGTTGCCAACCAAGGAATCTCTTCTGATATTTGGTGTCTAGAGTTTTTATTAGAGCTTCCTGAGGTAGCATGTTTGATTGATTGATTGCCCACAGAGTTGAGCTCCATCACCACGTCTGCTGATACCGTGCGAGCCAGAGCTCCCACCCTAAATCACATGATTGGTCCTTCTCGTATGGCCAACCCTACCCTAAGATCCAGTGTGGCCAACCCCGGCCTAAACAAGGACACGTCTATTAGATATGACACAGGTTACCTCCCACTAGCTGAGGGCAAAGGCCAGATGTCTCTTCTGGGCAAGGCCAGCTTCTTTCCTACCCACCTAGGCTTTTAAAAGGATTACTTTGAGTTTTATGTTGGGAATGGTCTTGAAGGGCAGGGGTGGAAGCAGAGAGACCAATTAGGAGGAATACTTGCAGTAGTCCAGAGGGAGTGTTTGCTTCACCCCTGGTAATGGTGGTAGGGATGATAAGTAGTTGGAGTCTGGAAATATATGGGAGGAAAGGAGCATGAGGATCTGTTGATGGTTTGGATACAAATATGCAAGAAAGGGAGAGGAAGGAGTCCAAGATACCTCTTCAGGCTTTTGGCTTGAGCAGATCAAAGAATGGAGAACTCATTAATGAGATATTCAAAAGTCAGTTGTCCATCCTAAGAATTAGATGGTTACCACTGCTGCCGCCAATTAAGAGGAGATCACAGAAACCAGCCCTGTACTGGTTGGTGTATTGCAACTCATTTAAAAAAAATCATTCCTTGTATTTCAGATACTTGAAAAAAGAAATCTGTTGTGGCTTATAATCCCCATGTCAGGAGTTCAAATGAACAAAAGACCAGTTTATTTGATGTTATTACTTTTATATTTATTTTATCAAAGTTTCTAAACTGTATTGAGATATTTTTAATTGTTTCCAAAAAGCAGTAGTAATAGAGTTTTGGGGGCTGAAGTTATCCAACCTATTGAAACTGGTCACATTTTGAGAAATGCTTGTTCTGTATGTTATACATGTTACATGCATGAGTAATTTCATATTTCCTCATTTCTAACAGAGGCCTTAGTTCCTTCATGCTCTCTCTTGACCCAGTAAATTGGTTTATTTGGGTCAATAGAGAGTAGTTATCCGAAGGAACCGTTAAGATTGAGTTCAGTTGTTCATGTAGCTTTTCTTCTACTTTGGTCGCGGTTATTTTTATATAGGCTCAGTTTCTTCATTGGATTAAACTGTGAATGTTGGCACCTATAATAATTCACTGGGTAATGTGGAATAATCTAATTGTATTCTAATTGTAATTCAAAAATTAATAATTCTTTCAAATAGCAAGATTTCGTTAGTATTACTCTGTGATCACAGTCAGAAGCAAACCAAACCGTGGCATTCTGTGAGCTAGTGCAGATCTGTGGGCTACAGCTTGGACCATTTTAAAGCCCCAGTAATCCCGTAATATTTTGCTGAACTATGGAAAGTAAAAGTAGTGTGCTTAGAACTGCTTAGGAAACTTCTCATCATTCGAAATTTTGACTGGATGATTTTATTTGTTTGTATCAGTGGCTGAAAGGAATGACCAGAAAAGAAGTACTCTGTCCAAAGTTGAGAATCAACATGTCATTTCTTGGCATGGCACTTTAGTTCTCTGGGTTACTAACTTAGTTCTGTTCAGTTGTTATTCACAAGCAAACAAATGAGTGAAATAAAGCAAACTAGGTGTTACTGAAGTTAAAAAGAGAATGAGAATCTTCGTTCAAAATTTATATTTATTAGGACAAACGTTCAGGGAAAGTTCTTCAGGGGCAAGACATCTCATCCTGGTAGGAAATGATTACACTTACATGGTGAGGTAGTTTACTTTTCCTTTCTCCCTTCCTTCTTCTTTCTTTTCTTTGGACTCTTCCTCCATCTTACCCATGATTTACTGTGTATCTAGCTTTTTAAAAATCCCACTAAATATATTCGCTTAACTTTAAAAATGTGTTCCACCTTGACTGGCGTAGATAAAGGCAGCAACATGCCGAGGTATTTTCTGGAATCAGAGGCCTGAGGACCTTCTGAATGTTTCAGGAAGGACAATTGTAGAGAAGCAAAGAGCCCTTAAATGCTTCAGAGAAGTTTGGGTCATACACTTCCCCACAGCCTGTATCTCACAGCTGATAGCACTGTGGTCCTTGGCATTCCGGCCCTAAGATTCCCAAGAGTGTCACTTTTTACTACTGGGAAAATATTCTTAAGATTCTTATTTGAATTCTGTATACTTTAGCAAAATCCTGTGTACCTTAATGTAAATTGAGAAAAAAGGGACCACTTTGTTTTTATAGTAATTTGTTGATAAGTTTTGTGATTACCCTTGTTTGCCTTTTTCCTGTGATCTTCTTTACTCTAAGTAGTAGTCTTCAGTTTAATATCCTTTTGAACAGGACTTGTTTTTTTCCTTCCCAACAAGTACTAAGAATGATCTCATTTGCTTTTACATAGCCAAAATTGTAATATTAGTACGGGTTTATTAGTTGTTCTTCCCGTTGCTGATGGGAGCTACTGGGAACATGTAAAGGCTGATTTGTAATGGCATTTTAAAAGGCGGGGCAGGGAGATGTAAGGCAGAAGGGAATGTGGATGGATGTATTGAACAAGCTTGAGAAAATGAAAAAAAAAAAAAAAAACTTGTTGAAAGATTGTCAAATGGGTGGTGGGTCTGGATTTTCTGAACTGAGACCCTCGGTTCATCTGATCTGAATCCACTGTGCTGCCAGACTGCGCCGTTGCTTCTGCTATCAGTGCTGCGTGGTTTAGCATGAGCTTTTAGGGAAATGTCACATCTTGTTCACATGGGTAGAATTATATTACATCTGCTCTTACTGATCATGAACCAAGATTAAAATCTTGCCGTTCTCAACAGAACAGATAATAGAAAATTACAGCAAATGATGTTCATGTTCTTCGCTCTTAATCAGTTTTCTGCAGTCCTACAAAATATTTTTCTGAAGTACATGTAAATATTTTCTTTATATACACCTAGCAAATGCACAGTGTGTGATGATATTTTTATGAGTATACATGAACTTGGCTTAAAGTTCAATAAATATGGTTTAAAATTGGGAAGGAAAAAATAAATAATTTCAAGGTTGCATACTTTCACTAGTAGAAATTCTCTACTTTTGGGACAAAAATTATTATTTTCCAGATATCCAATGAGTATGTCACTTGCGGGGGAGAAAGAGGAACTGGAAAAATGTCCTGAAGAGGTTAGGGCATGTGGTAAAAGGGGCACATTTTAAGGGCTACTCTCAAAAGAGTCTTACATGAAGCATATTAGTTTGGGTTTATTTTTTCTTGGGAGGAGTTCTAACATAATTTTAAGTTAAGGAAAGATAGCACAAAATTGCATTCAGTGAATAAAGTGAACAACACACATCTTTATTATGGTTGGAGGAGATAGAAGAAAAGAGAAGAAAAAAACAACTGATTTCAAGGTTGGAAGGAATTTTTTTTTTTTTTTTTTTTTTTTTTGAGATGGAGTCTCCGTCGCCCGTGCAGTGGCTTGATCTTGGCTCACTGCAATCTCTGCCTCCCGGCCTCAAGCGACCCTTCTGCCTCAGCTTCCTGAGTAGCTGGGATTGTAGGCGCCGGCAACCACACCCAGCTAATTTTTGCATTTTTGGTAGAGACGGGGGTTTCACCATGTTGGCCAGGCTACTCTCAAACTCCTGACCTCAGGTGATCCATCCTCCTTGGCCTCCCAAAGTGCTGGGATTACAAGTATGAGCCACCACACCCAGCCTGGAAGGAATTTTAAGAGATGGTTCTGTCCAGCTCCTCTTTTCCAGATAGTTAGATATTCCAATTTAAGAAATGGGATGGAATCAGGGAAGTTTCTAGAACTCCGGGGGTAAGGGTACTTATCTAATCAAATTTACTTTTACCTTGTTTTCTACAAATGGCTTATGCACAAAGGATAAAACAACAGTGGGTTTAAAAATTGATACATGATATTTTACATATTCATGGGGTACATGTGGTATTTTGTTGCATGGATAGAATGTGTAATGATCTACTTGGGTTATTTAGGGTATCCATGACATTGAGTACTTATCATTTCTGTGTTTGGGGAACCTTTTGAGTTCTCTTGTAGTTACTTTGAAATACACAAAACATTGTTGCTAAATGTAGTCCCCCCCACTCTGCTATCAAACATTGGAACTTACACCTTTTAACTGTGTGTTTGTATCCATTAGCCATCCTGTCTTCATCCATTGACCAGCCCTCTCCCTTACCCAACTCTTCCCAGCCTCTGGTATCTCACATTCTACTCTTTACCTCCATGAGATCAATTTTTTAGTTCCCACATGTGAGTGAGTACATGCAGTATTTGTCTTTCTTTGCCTGGCTTATTTAACTTAACATAATAACCTTCAGTTTCATCCATGGCACTGAAAATGGCATGATTTTATTCTTTTCTATGGCTGAATAGTATTTCGTCATGTATATATACCACACTTTCTTTATCCGTTTGTCTGTTGGCAGACACTTAGGGTGAGTCCATATTTTGCTATTATGAATAGTCTGTGAGTGCATCCATCCCTTTGATGTGCCGATTTCTTTTCCTTTGGACAAATACTGAGTGATGGGATTACTGGATCATATATAGTGATTCTGTTTTTGGTTTTGTGAGAAATCTTCATACTGTTTTCTGTAGTGGTTGTACTAATTGACATTCTCAGCAACAGTAACAGTGGGGTTTTTTTTTAAACATGAAACGTGGGCATTCTTGAAATACTTTCAACTCATTAACTTTTAATATATTTTTTTCATATTACAAAAGTATGATGCAATGTGATTTTAAATATAGAACCATTCTGAACATGAGATGTACAGAACATGTAAAGTATAAAATCTGATGTTTTGAATTTGAGTCATGTGCATAATGACATTTTGGCGTACAGCAGACCACATATACGACGGTGGTCGCATACAATTATACTGTATTTTACTGTACTTTTTTCTATGTGTGGATAAACAAATACTTACCGTTTTGTTATAGTTGCCTACAGTATTCAGTATGGTAGCCTGCCATGCAGGTTTGTAACCTAGGAGCAATAGGCTGTACATAGAGTCGAGGTGTGTCATAGGCAATGCCATCTAGGCACGTGTACGTGTACTCTAATGATGCATTTCTCGGAATGTTTTCCCATCTTAAGTGACACATGACTGTACCTCCCAAGGGCTCCTAATTCCATCACATTAGGGGTTAGGCTTTCAACATCTGAATTTTGGGGGTACACAAACATTCAGGTCCTGAGACCCCCACAGTTTCCACATGTGCCTTTATAATCCCCTCCCTGTCATCCCTCATTTCCAAGCAACCACTGATGTTTCTTTCATCATATATTAGTTTGCCATTTCTGGAATCTTATGTTGATGGAATTACACGCTGTCTTCTTTTCTGTTTAGTTTCTTTTACTCAGCATAATTATTTTCAGATTCATTCATGTTGTTGTGTGGTATTAATAGTTCATTCGTTTTTACTGGCCAGAAGTGTTGCATCATATGGAAACACCAGTTAGTCCATTCATCTGCTAATGGATACTTGGGTTGTCTGCAATTTGGGGCTATTACAAATAAACATGATGTGAACATTTGTGTACAAGTCTTTGCGTGGACGTGTTTTTATTTCTCCTTGGTAAATATCTAGGAGTGGAATAGCTGGATCATATGATAGGTATATGTTTAAGATTTTAAAAAACCGCCAAACTGTTTTCCAGAGTAGCTGAACCATTTTTATTCCCATCAGTAGTCTGAGAATTGCAGTTGCTTCATATCCTTTCTGTATTTGTTTGCTAGCACGGCCATGAAAAAGAACCACCAACTGGGGGGCTTAAACAACAGAAATGTATTTCTTCAGAGTTCTGGAGTCTCAAAGTCCAAGGTCAAGGTGCTGGGAGTGTTGGTTTCCTCTGAGGCCCCTCTTCTTGGCTTGCAGACAGCCGCCCTCCATCTGCCTTGTCGCGTGGGCTTTTCTCTGAGCTTGCACATCTGGTGTCACTTTCGGTGTCCAAATTTCCTATTATTATAAGGACACTAGTCAGATTGGATTAGGGTCCACCATGATAGCCTCGTTTTAGTTTTTTTTGTTTGTCTGTTTGTTTTCGAGATAGGGTCTTGCTCTGTCACCTAGACTGGAGTACGGTGGTGTGATCTTGGCTCACTGCAACCGCAGTCTCCTGAGTTCAAGCGGTTCTCCTGCCTCAGCTTCCCAAGTAGCTGGGACTACAGGTGTGTGCCACTGTGCCCAACTGATTTTTGTATTTTTAGTAGAGATGGGGTTTCACCATGTTGGTCAGGCTGCTCTCCAGCTCCTGACTTCAAGTGATCCGCCTGCATTGGCCTCCCAAAGTGCTGGGATTACAGGTGTGAGCCACTGCACCCAGCCCTCATTTTAGCTTAATCGCCTCTTCAAAGACCTCCTCTCCAAATACAGCCACATTCTGAGATACTAGGAGTTAGGCCTTCCTATGAATTTTCAGAGGGGTCAGTTCAGCCTGTAATACTTGCCAGCACTTGGTAAGATCAACTGTTGTGATTTCAGCCTTTCTATTAGGTGTGTAATGGTGTCTCTTTAATTTGCTACTCCCTAATGGCTTGTGATGTTGAGCACATTTTCATGTGCTTATTTGCCATCCATATATCTTCTTCTTCTTCTTCTTTTTTTTTTTTTTTTTTTTTGAGACAGAGTCTCGCTCTGTCACCAGGCTGGAGTGCAGTGGCACAATCTTGGCTCACTGCAACCTCCGCATCCAGGTTCAAGTGGTTCTTCTGTCTCAGCCTTCTGAGTAGCTGGGACTACACGCGTGTGCCACCACACCCAGCTAATTTTTGTATTTTTAGTAGAGACAGGGTTTCACCATGTTGGCCAGGATGGTCTTGATCTCTTGACCTTGTGATCTGCCTGCCTCAGCCTCCCAAAGTGCTGGGATTACAGGTGTGAGCCACCACGCCTGGCTGCCCTCCATATATCTTCTTTAGTGAAGTATGTGTTGAGATTTCATGCCCATGTTTTGAGTTGTTTGGTTTCTTATTGCTGATGTTTTGAGGAATCTTTATTCTAGATACAAGTTCTTTTTTAAATGATTGACATATAAAAAGCTGTACATATTTAATTTATACAACTTGATAAGTTTGGGGATAAGTTCATGCCCTTGGAACGATTAACACCATCAAGGGCATAAACATATCCATTATCACCCCAAGTTTCCTTTCACCCCCTTTATTTATTATTATCATTATTATTGTTATTAATTTTGTGGTAAGAACAGCTAACATGAGATCTACCTTCTTAGCAAATTTTAAGTATACCACACAGTATTGTTGGCTACAGGCTGTATTTTTTCCCTTTGACCATCACCTCCCCATTTTCCCCTTCCCTAGCTTGTGGCAACTACCATTCTACTCTCTATGAGTCTGACTGTTTTAGATTCCACATATAAGTGAGATTATGTGGTATTTGTTTTTCCATGTCTGGCTTATTTCATTTAACACAATACCCTCCAGGTCCATCCATCTAGTCACAAATGGCAGGATTTCCCTTTTTAAGAACGAATGTTATTTCATTGTGTGTGTTTACCACACTTTATTTAGTTGTTCATCTAACAATGGACACTGAGGTTATTTCCGTATCATTCTTGTAATACTATCTTGTAGCGAGTGGAAGTTTTTTATTTTGGTGAAGCCCATTTTGTTAGTTTTTTGTTTGTTTGTTTGTGTGTTTGTTTTTGACAGGGTCTCACTCTACACAGGCAGAGTGTGGTGGCATGATACTGACTCACTGCAACCTTTGCCTCCTAGGCTCAGGTAATCCCCTCAACTCAGCCTTCCACATAGCTGGGACTACAGGCACATGCCACCATGCTCGGCTAGTTTTTAAAAATCTTTTTGTAGAGATGGGGTTTCGCCATGTTGCCCAGGCTGGTATTGAACTCCTGGCCTCATGCAGACCGACTGCCCCAGTCCCCCAAAGTGTTGGGATTACAGGCGTGAGCCACCACACTTGGCCAATTTTTTCTTTAACAGGTTGTGCTTTTTGTTGTTATATTTTAGAAATCTTTGTGAAGCCCAAGGGCACAAAGATTTTCTCCTATAATTTTCTTCTAGCAGTTTTATAAAGTTTAATATCTAGTTCTGTGATCTATTTTACATTACTTTTTGTATATGGTATGAAGTGTGATTTTGCTGTATTTTGTTTTCTAAAAAATATGCATATTCAGTTTTCTGTTACTATTTGTGGAAAGACTATTCTTTCTTTATTGAATTGCCCTTGCACCTTTGTCAAAAGTCAGTTGACCATAAATATGTATTTCTGAGCTTGATTCTGTTCCATTGATCTTTTTGTGTGTCTTGATGCCCACACCACACTCTTTCTCACTAGGTTTTTCATTATAAAGTCCTGAAGTCATGTAAGTCCTCAAACATTATTCTTCCTTTCCAAAATTATTTTGACTATTGTGGGTCCTTTTTCATTTTTATGTGCGTTTGGAATCAGTTTGTTAATTTCTACAAAAACAGTGTGCTAGGATTTTGATTGATTGTGTTGAGTTAGTAGATCAGTTTGGGAAGAATTGAAATCATAACAATATTAAACCTTCTGACCCATGAATATGGCATGTCTCTCCATTTATTTAGATCCTCTTTAATTTATCTTAGCAATTATTTTGTAGTTCTCAGTGTAAAAAGTTCGGATGGGCCGAATTGAATGAATAGGTTGGGCTAGTTAACTGCAGCAGGAACATGCCCTTAAGGCATAAATTGCTCATGCTATTGTTTGTGGCTTAAGAATGTCTTTAAGCAGTTTTCCACCCTGGGCGGGCAAGGTGTTCATTACCCTCATTCCGTAAACCCACAACCTTCAAGGTTGGGCGTTAGGGCCATTATGAACATGTCACAGTGCTGCAGAGATTTTGTTATGGCCAGTTTTGGGGCCAGTTTATGGTCAGATTTTGGGGGTGCTTGCTCCCAACATCACCCTATACTTGGGTCTATATCTGGAGAGCAGATATCGAGGTGTCTGCCTGAGTGAGGGAGGACAGTTACCCGCAGGTAACTGCTGCAGGAAAGCATCTGGGACTCAAACTGCTCATTAGTCAAAATCATTACCAGGCAAGCTCTTAGCCCCATCCTGCACCCTGGTCTCCAGATTATCTGGTCCTTTCATTTCCTGAACTTCCTAGGGTTCTGAGTTTTTTTTTTTTTTTTTAAATACTTTATGTTCTAGGGTACATGTGCACAATGTGCAGGTTTGTTACATATGTATACATGTGCCATGTTGGGGGTTCTGAGTTTTGAGTCTACTTCCTGCTTCTCGACTTTGCTTCAGCGGACCCCTCTGTCTTCTTCCCACTTTCTCATATGTGACCATCTCTCATCTAGTATCATCACTTCTGTATTTCCTTCTGGGGTTATACCTGCTTGTTCCTTTATTTCAGGAGGGTTTTGGGGGGGAGCAGAGAAGACCTGAAAAGCCTACTTTAGACACAAACACACACACACACACACACACCTTTTTATTGTAAAACGAAACTACATCAAATAAATATGTGCAGCGTTTATGGACTGAATTGTGCATCCCTCAAGCCCCCTCGGCAAATTCATATGTGAAGCCCTAACCCCCAGTGTGACTGTGTTTGGAGACAGGACCTTGAAAGAGGTAACTAGGGCTAAACGAGGCCATTGGGGGTTGGCCTTAATCCAGTCTGGCTGGCAACTTGTTAAAGAAGAGGAAGAGACCCCAGGGACGCACATGCACAGAGGAAAGGCCCTGTGAGGACACAGGGAGAAGGTGGCTGTTTGTGAGCCAAGGAAAAGAGACTTCGGGAGAAAACAACTCATTTGAGACCTAGATCTTGCACTTCCAGCCTCCAGAACTGTGGGAAAATCAGTTTCTGTTGTTGAAGTCACCCAGTCTGCGGTATTTTGTTATGGTAGCCCTCAGAGTCTAATGCAGTAGCTTACCGGATTATTGTAAAGAGAATCCCCTTTAGCCACCATCCAGGACCACAGCAGGAAATCAGAAATTCCTGTATGTGTCCCATCCTAATCACAATCCCTTCCCTTCCTCCAAAGTAACCACTCTTCTGATTTTCCTAGTAGTTGCTTCTTTACATTTCTTTATAGTTCCTTCACCCCATCATATGTTCCTAGACACTAAATAATTTAGTTTTGGCAATGTTTTTAGACTCTGTCTTTTAAGTCTCCTGATCTATAGGTATCACTCCAGCCATTTAATGCCGTTTCTCAGTCTATAATTCAACATGTTCCTCTGTCCTCTTGTGTTTTCTGCAGATTGGCAGCAGAATCCAGTTACATTGTCGGATTTGGGTTTAATCCCTTCAGTAAAATTATATGTTGTAGTGTGTTTTTCTTTTTTTGTGTGTTTTAAATAAGAGACTTGGTCTTGCCGTGTCACCTAGGCCAGACTGCAGAGGCTATTCATAGGCACAGTCCTACTGTTGATGTTCGTGGGAGTTTTGAGCAGTGTTTGTTTTTTATCAGAATGCATACAGTCTGGTTCTCTCTCTTTTCTTTTCTTTTCTTTTCTTTTCTTTTCTTTTCTTTTCTTTTCTTTTCTTTTCTTTTCTTTTCTCCTTCCTTCCTTCCTTCCTTCCTTCCTTCCTTCCTTCCTTCCTTCCTTCCTTCCTTCCTTCCTTCCTTCCTTCCTTCCTTCCTTCCTTCCTTCCTTCCTTCCTTCCTTTCTTTCTTTCTTTCTTTCTTTCTTTCTTTCTTTCTTTCTTTCTTTCTTTCTTTCTTTCTTTCTTTCTTACCTATTGATGCTCACTGCCTAGATTTATTTATTAAGGACTGTAAAATGGTGGTGTTTGATTTTGTCATTCTGTTTTCATTTATTAACTGGAATAATTGTATAAGAAGATGCTTCTCCTATTCTATTTGGTTGGTGAGTTTATTTAGGAAAGTCAAGATGAATATTTGATTCTTTCCTTTTATTTACACAGCTTTCAAAATAATGAACTGATTTCCTGTCATCCTTAGAAAGTGACCAGTTCATTTCTTTTCTTTTTTAAAAAAATCATTGAGATCTCAGAGCTTTCAGCATAGTCGACAAGTTACAATTCATTGTCATTCTCATCCTCATTGAAGCTCACATTGTTCCATCATTGATGTATTAGGCTGTTCTTGTGTTGCTCTAAAGGAGAACCTGAGATGGGGTATTTATAAAGAAAAGAGGTTTAATTGGCTCATGGTTCTGCAGGCTGTACAAGAAGCACGGCACCAGCATCTGCTTCTGGTGAGGGCCTCAGGAATCTTCCAGTCATGGTGGAAGGCAAAGAGGGAGGAGGCATCTCTCATGTCAAGAGCTGAAGCAAGGAGCAGGGGTGCCACACACTTGTAAGCAACCAGATCTCGTGTGAACTCAGTGCAATAACTCACTCATCATCAAGGAGATGGTGTTAAGCCATTCATGAGGGATCTGCTCCCATGAGCCAAACACCTCCCACCAGGCCCCACCTCCAACACTGGTGACTACATTTCAACATGAGATTTGGAGGGGATAAACATCCAAACTGTACCAGTTGGCCAGAGGGAGCCTCCTTAAATTGACTCCTGAGTCCTTTTGATCGGACCTTACAAGCCTTTTTAGCTTTCTTGCTGTCTGGTATGTCAAGATGTTTCAGGTTCGTTGTCTACATTTCTTGCCCAGGCCTAGAATCAACCATTTTCAAAGAAGTGCTGGTTTTATTTAATTGGAAATGACACTTCAAGACCTCAGTATAGATGCTGGATGCAGATTGTTCCTGGGTTTATCATTGCTTCTGTGCCTTCCCAGCAGACAGGGCTGAAATGTATGTGTGTGTATAAAAATAAAACATCTTGAGTTCATACTGATATTTTTACTTCCAATTCAGAACAACTTGTTTTGGTGTTTCCTTTTTTCATTTTTTTTTTGGAATATAGTATATAAATGGAAAAAATGCACAAATCTTACATGTCCAGCTTGGAGAATTTTCAGAGTGGTAATTTGGTGACATCCCTATAACCAGTTACCAGATCAAGAAACAAAACGTCACCAGCACCCCAGACCCCTCCCCAGTCACTCCCCGTTCCCCACTGCACCAAAGGTAATTACTGTCCTGCCTTCTAGTAGCATAGATTGGTTATACTCCTGGACCTTTTTCCTCTCAGTTGTCATCCTTTTGAGAGTGTGGCTAGCGTCACCAGTCAAGGGCTAAGGAGAGAGGTAGGCTCCCATCAGGAGCTGCCGTTCCACTCCTGATACTGGGCACACAATCGCTCGTATTGGGGGAGAGCTGTGGAGCCGTCAGTGACGTAACCAACTGGAGCCTGGTTGCTGAGCCAAGAGCACTGGTCTGAGAGTCCTCAGAGCTGGGGTCCATGTCAAGAGTATGCATCTGACTTCTCTTTGCAAGCCACCTATCCTCTAAAGACTGCAGGACATTTGCATCGTGTCTTACATATTACAGCTCTATTTTCTTTTTTCTACACTGAGAATCCTGGCTTCCAGCTTCACATGGTGCATTAGTTAAGGCTGCTTGTGAGGCCATGGATCCCATCATGGGGGTCTACCTTCATGACCTCATCTAAACCTAATTACCTCCCAAGGATCCTGCCTCCCACTGTGGTGGTGTTGGGGATTAGTGTTTCAACATAGGAATTTTGGAGGGACATGTTCAGTGCATAACACGTGATGATAGAGTAACATAGAATTACTTATTTGCTTTGTCCCACAATACACATAGGAAGTCTGTGAATAACAGTACTATTATTCTATTATTCAGTACTATTAAATAACATAACTTCCATTATGACTACCGAATACAGTTAAAGTCTTTTTGCATCTGTTCTCCCCATTCTCCTATGTGTCTGTTGTACTATGTTGACTTAGCATTTAGCCATCACATGTTATAATCTCTGCCTCTTAGCTCTCATTTTAACTTGATTCTGCAGGTAACTGTGCAATCAGTTTATACTCATAGCAGTCTTTCATATATGTCTTTGGAGTGATGTTGATTTTCTGAAGCTTATTCTCTAGGAGATTTCTCAGGCAGGGTTCTTAAGAACAACATATCTTGAATCCTTGCATAGTGATAACTATCCCCTTGATACTTGAAGGTCACTTTTCTTGGAGATAAAATTATTGGCTTGCGTTTTCTTTCCTTAAGTATCTTAAATATGTTTCTCTGTTTCGTTCTGGCATAAGCTATTGCTGGAAATATGCAGTGATATTTTTCTCTGTAAGTCACGTGGTCCTTTTACCTCGACACCCAAAGGACTTTTTGTTAATCTGGTGTTAGCCATTTGTGGTTGATAGTCTTAGATAGGTGGTATGTTCTCTCAGTATATAGCTTCAGATCATTTTTCATTCGGAAAACTTTCCTTGGATTGTAGTCTTCAGTGTTTGCCCTGTTCCATCGCTTCATTGTTGCTTTTATAGTCAGAGACTCCTGTTATCTGTTTTAGATCTTCTTTGCCTGTCTTTAGTATTTATTCCTTCTCTTGCATTCTTTTTATCTCTTCATTTTTATTAATTAAAACATTTTCTTCTTTGAGCCACCTGTTTCTCTTAAAGCATTTTTGTGTTTACGTGTTCTTGTCTTCCATATAATCTTTATGTATAAAACAAGTTTCTCTTTTATTTGTACTTCCTAGAGATTTGCCTGTTTTTTGAACTTTAAAAAGGAAATCATTCTGACTTACCTTCTTTCATGGCTTGTATCATTTTAACATGTTCTAGCTCAGTTTGAATTGTGTTTTCCTCAGTGTGCTTTTTTTGTCTGTGGGGATTTTGCTGCTTAAATCTTTCTCTTGTAGTAACTTTGTGTGGGGTCTGACCTCAGTGCTTTTGGTGCTTGTTTGTATGTGACACTAGTTTTCCTCAACTCATGGAAGGAGGCTTGAGAGAGGTATACGCTGCCCTGTTAGAGCTCCTTCGGCTGTGGCTTTTGTGCAGATTTGCTGCTTCCCCTCTCCCAGTTTTGCCTGCCTTTTCTTTGTCCGTGTCCCTGTTTTGCTCCTTTTTGAATCCACTGCCAGCGCTTTCTCCTCAGTGTGAGGCCTTGGCTTGGAGCGGTAGCCCTGGAGCATCTGTTTTCCAGTTCCTGGAGGGGAGGCTTGTCTAGTCCCTTGGGTTGTGCTCCCTGGCTCTTTGGAGTGGCCAGACCCCTCCTAGTAGCAGCTGCTGGTGAGAAATGGGTCTGCTGTGCTTTTCAGTGAGTGCCCCAGGCTGTTGGGGGTTCTCCCTTCCCGAGAGCCCATGCCTCTAGTGACTGGTGCAGGGGCAGTGACTGCTGGGGCCTGGTCACTGCCTCCTACCTGCCTGTGCCTTGGAGTTGACAGGATTCAAATGATGTCTATGAGTTCGGGTTTTGCTACTTATTCTGCTTTTATATTTCATTTAGAGAAAATTATAATTTTGTACAGAAAAGTGAATAATTTTATCTTATTTCATGGAGGAAAGAATGTTTTATAAAATAACACCCTTGTCATGGATGCCAAGAGAGTAAAATTGCCTGTTAAAGCTTTATAATTTGCATTTACTCTTAAAGGTTAATGGTTTTATTGTGAAATCGCCACAGAGTGGGTTAGAGAACTAATTGCTTTTATTAATCATTAACAAGTAACTGAAAATCATCCAAAATGTGGCCACTAGCTAACTAGATAGTAGTGAATATGAATATTATTGAAAATTTCATCTTGAGGTCAGGTTTTTTTTGGTGGTGGTTGTTGTGTGTGTGTGTGTGTGTTTTTTTTTTTTTTTTAGCATGCCAATGAAATGGCCCAGATACTTCATTGTAAAAATATTCGGGCTTTGGAACATATGTTATTTGTTTTATATAGTTTGTCTATTTAGGAATATAGAACGCTTCAAATAAAATTAGTCATTTTGTGAAAATTCAGAGGACTGGGAATTTAACTGTCCTTCTGGCTACAGGAATCATAATCTCCCCATTTTCATCAACCTGGAGACCCCTTGGTTGTAAGAATATTTGAGTTTTGATGTTTTAAAAAACGGATTATTTTAAAAAACTGATGCAGCCTTTGTTGCATAGAGTTGGGGAAGGCCCAGGAGGGAGGATTAAAATTAAATGAGAGACAGTTTTTCTTCTTAACACTTTCTCCGCTTAATTATTTTAGTAAGAATCCGAAATCAAATATAGAATGGAAAACTCATATAGCCAAACCATCTGAGAGCCAATAGTAGAGAGAGACATTAAATCACAGCACTTCTTCACTACAGTTTGGGTACCTACAGTATCCTATAATGATAATTGTTAACAGCTAGAACCTTGTTCATAAAATGTGGTGATGTGTCTTTATGTTAGATGCCTGACCAGTGTCCTGTTCCCTCAATAAGGTGGTTCTAACTCATAGTTGTTCATACTAATGGGAGAAAATGGTGGGAGAGTCTTATCATCTGCTAGCATTTCAACATGAGACATCACATACCTGTGTCCTAAGTAGGTGATGAATTGTTGAAGTACCTGCAGGATCTCCATATGATCTTTGCATTTATAATATCTTTCTGGAATGGGTCTTAAAGTCAGGTTTGAGCAGGTGCTTATGGCATGTACTCAGATTCCATGGTAGAGGCAAGCATTCTCCCTAAGAATGTTGTTTACATTGAAGACAGCGATGGAGGAGCCCACCCTTCTGCTCTGATGTCTTCAGAGGTAGAAGGGGTTGCTGACAGCTTCATCAGGGCATTAGAGAGAATGAGCTTGGTGGGTTTACTGTGTAAGGGCGAGTTGTGTCACAAAATAGGATTTTGGACTTAAGTCTTATTCTTTAGTTTATTTAATATATCAGTGTTTTCTAGTATATCCTCATTGGCCTTAATTGAAGATCCTAGAATTATGGTGCAGTTCAGGAAGCCCGAGTTTTAAGGGGAAATGGTAAAGAGAAAAAGGACCGGAACAGGATTTGATTCAGAGCCAACTGGTTTTCTTATTTCCTATTTCAGGGGAGTAGCTTCTTCAGCAGACTCTGCTGCTTGCGCTTCACATTGCATCGCTCACACTGTGGAATGGTGTTTTCATTCATTGTCTCCTGAGTTCATTTGGTGTGGAAGAGCTGGTTCTAAAGAGAACTTCTCCCTGCCATCTTTTTCTTCCAGAACACTGGGGTGATGGGCATACGGCAGCAGTTGCCTGGCCCTCTCCTAGGTTAGTGTAGCAGAGATTCTATTCTTAGATAAGACTTCCATGAAGGCTCAAGATGTGAGGGGCTGTCCACGTTGGAGAGAGAATTTCTTCTCACTATTCTCTCTAGAATATGTGAATGAAGAAAGATTTCTATTGTCCTGGACTCCTTTGTATTTTTTACAGTTATTTTCTTTTTCTCACTTATGCTCCGATACGTATTGGTTTCTTGAAGGAATTAAAACTTAAAGCACTGCTTTAATAGACATTTCTGGAATTCGTCTCTCCCACTTTCCTCACCACATACAGCTCTTCTCCACTGCCTACAGCTCTATGTTTTAGCCTGATGATGGATGGATGGATGGACTGGAGCTAGAGCAAGGTTAACCATATATGCTCTGGTTTCAGAAACATCAGAGAGGAAGGTGGTGACATAAGTATTCATCTTTTATTTACAAATTTCACACACATGTGTAGTCTACTGTAAGTAACATGGTGTCTTCTGCCGTCTTTTTCCTGTTAAGGGTCAACACCACTATTCTATTTCATATTTACCATTTTTTTCTTTTAAAAGAATCCATGTGGTGGGTCATTGTAGAAAATTTAGACAATATGCAAATATGCCAAAAGAAAAAGAAATGATGCAGCCTGTAACCACACTGTGTGTAGGTGCTCTCTGTGTGGGTGTCGTGGTTTGGGCTCCTATTACAGAAATATCATGGACTGGGTGGCTTAAACAATGGAGATGTATTCCTTATAGTTCTGAAGTCTGGGAAGTCCAGGATTCAGGTGCCAGCCGAGTTGACTGCTGGTGAAGACCTCTTCCTGGTTGGCAGAGGGAATGCGTTCTTGCGGTCTTCACGTGGCAAAGAGATCATCTCTCTCGTCTCTACTGATAGGGTACTCATCCCACTCACAAGGGCTCCATCCTCATGACCTAATTAATAACCTTCTAAAGGCCCTACCTCCAAGTACCATCACATTGGGGGTTAGGGCTTCAGCATAGGAATTTTTTATATTTATTTATTTATTTATTTTTATTTTTTATTTTTTTATTTTTTTTTTATTTTTTGAGACAGAGTTTCACTCTTGTTGCCCAGGCTGGAGTGCAGTGGTGCGATCTTGGCTCACCACAACCTCCACCTTCCGGATTCAAGCGATTCTTCTGCCTCAGCTTTCCGAGTAGCTGGGATTACAGGTGCCCGCCACCACATCCAGCTAATTTTTGTATTTTTAGTAGAGACAGGCTCTTGCCATGTTGGCCAGGCTGGTCTTGAACTGACCTCAGGTGATCCACCTGCCTCGGCTTCCCAAAGTGCTGGGATTACAGGCGTGAGCCACTGCGCCAGGCCAGGAATTTTTGAAAGACAGAAACATTCAGTCCATAGTAATGGAGGAAACCAGCATGTAAGTCCCACACATAAAGTTCCATAAAGCTTTTCACCCTCTTTTACTGGCTTGCAGATACTTCCGGTGGTGGGATGCACCAGTTTTTATGTTCTAAGAAAGAAAAAAAATGGCAATAATTTATAAGGTGCCATCTATTGTAAGAAATATCTCAATTCCACAGATAAAAGAATGCCCCTTAGAATTGTCGAAACCCTGGTAACTTTGAGTTATATAAGCAATATATGAATCTATTCCTTTAAAATATTATCAACCTTTTTAAGTGTTTTTTGCATTTTGGGAGAAAGATTGTCCACTTTTAAAAATGTACTTTTCTGTATTTTTATCTTGTTTAGTCTTCCTTTTATTCTTTTTTAAATATTTAGATCTTGAATTCATATGAAATTTTTTTCTGTATGATATTTTTTCACTTTTTTCTCCTTTTCCTTCTTGAATTTTTTTCTCCTTTTATTTGAAATTCCACCTCAGAAATTACACATGTACATGTTTTCAGACATTTTTTCATGAATTCATCCATTTGTCTGTTCCTCTGTTCATACCACACTATTTTAATTAATGTAATTTTAGAATATAGTTTGATATCTGATAACAGCAAGAATTTAAAAAGGCCTAAATGACCAATAATAGATCAACTAATTAAACTGTAGTACAAGTCATCCTTCTTTGGGTCTTTAAGTCCTAATCGTTACAATGATGTTTAAAGATAGCAATATTAAACTGTAAATAAATCATGATTAACTTTTGGTAACTCTATGCTATCTATCATGGGGGAGATTCTAAATTACAGGATGGCAGAAACTTAATATTTTTGTCAATTAAAAAGTTTCATGCTTTTTCTATGCATGTATTGACATATATACTTTAAAGAAACAAATATAATCAAAATTTGTAGCCAGCCTTTTTACTTAGCAGAGTGTAATGGAAATATCTTTCTGTATTATTAAATCTCATTCTATGATATAATTTTCTATGGGTGCATAGCATTTTATTGTGGTTGTACTATAGTTTAATTAGTTGATCTGTTATTGGTCATTTAGGCCTTTCCTAATTCTTGCTGTTATAAATAAATAACACCACAGCATACATTTTTGTGAATATAGTATTGTCCATGATTATTTCCCTGGTAGATTAATTTGTGTTGGGGCAGTGTGTGTGTGTGTGTGTGTGTGTGTGTGTGTGTGTGTGTGTATGTATTCAAATAGCCTTCATAAATGGTTGTAACAGTTTACATTCCCACTCACAGTAAAAAGGACCATCCAATCTTTTTTAAAAAAAAAAAAAAAAACGAAATGCAAGTCTTCTGTGTTTCAGTTCCCTAAAAATCTAACAAATGAAGATGTTATTCCACACATTTATATGGCACCCATTGAATGCCTGCCATTGTGCATAGGAGACAGAAATGAGTGCATGGAATTGTAACTTGTACAGTGTTTCCACTTGGAGTAGTCAATGCCAAGTTGTCCAACAGTGTATGATGCTACCCATTTCTCTGTATCCGTGCAGATACTTTAGTTTCAGATATTTTAATTTTTGCGAATTTTGGCCAAAGATACGTAAGACAGAAGTCTTTGTTTTCCACGCCCTTACGGCATTGGGATAGGGTATGGAAAAGGAGGTAATCCAGATGGACAGCAGTAACACACACGGTGATCAGTGCTATGAAAGAGGTGGGAGAGGGTTGCGTAGGGACATAGAGGAGAGGGTAAGGGTGGGCAAGGAAGGTGTCATGAAGGAAGGGAAGCTTGTCTGTTTTGAATGTAGAGTGTGAGAGTTCTCTAAATGAACCAGGAACCAGGGTGTGGTGATGAAAGCCATTTAGATAGAACAGCAGCATGTTCTGAGACTCAGGGCTGAAGGATGGGCCTGAAGGATGCTTTAGGGGAAGTGTAAGTAATTGCAGGATGAGGCTACCTGATAGAAGATCAGGTCAAAAAAGATGAGACCAGGTCATGAGTAGCACCATAGACAAAGTTATGGGGTTTAGACTTTATTCCATAAATGAGAGGAAGTCTTGCTGGGTTTTAGTAGAAGATGACATGATCTGAATAGGTCTATGATATAATAGAAAACATAGAGTTAATTATGTTTTGGGTGTGGGGTGGTTGTAAGACCTGACATTTCTTAGGGAAGTAACATTGGTCTTAAAAGGAATCAGGCTATTGAGGACAAGGAGGATTTTCGACATAGGGTATTTCAGCTGCCTCCCTATTTCCAAAGGAGGAGGTATAACCCTGCCAGCATGCTTTTCCCAGCAAAGGATAGTCTATTCTTAGACACACAATTCTTTGCTGAGTCCTAGCCTGTACTGTGTTAGCATTTATTCCTTTTTCAATCTCCCTGGAGAGTGTGTACTCTGAGAGAAACACCATTCCCGCCAGCTCAAGGTCCATACTCTGAAAGGTCTTGGACGTTCCGAAGGAGAGCTTGGTCTCATCCTAGCTTTTGCCCTCTCTCAAGGAGGCAGATCTTAAGGGTATTGTTCACATGCTGTGCCCCAGGATCCTCTGAGTTAGGTCCAGCTCAGAGGCCCTAATCATTACAGAGGAATGAGTATCGCTGCAGTGCACTTCCACCTTGCCTCTCACAAAGGAGGGCCTGATGTGAAGTTGATGCCGTATTTTTGTAGATCTGTCAACCTGTGATTCTAGCTGGTTACAAACAGAGCAATGATCATATTTTGATACCTTAGTTCTGATGCCTGAAAGCAATAAGCTTTTCATAAATGTGTGTTTAAATTTCAATTCCTAGTACCCACACCCTCTCCCTTGTACGCTTGTATTTAAAGCCAACTATATTCGTATGTTTGCTTTGCAGTACAACTTGAAACTATCTCCTCACTAGAACATTAGATGTCAAGTGAATTACTTTTTGCCATTTTTCTTACAGAGGTTTTTTATCTCGAAAATGTGTAAATTTACTTTTAACTCTTCTTTTTACTTGTATCTTTTTAGTCTAAATTGAAGAGGAACTTTTGTCCTTAGGGCATCTATTTCTGCCATCTCCATTGGAAGATTTTTTTTTTTTTTTTTTTTGCACATCATAGAAAGCATTACAGGTGAAAAGAAGTGTAACTAATTAAAAAAAAAAAAAAAAGACCTCCAAGGGAAAAAAAAAATGTGTCTCTGTCTGTGTGTGTGTGTGTGTGTGTGTGTGTGTATATGAATGAAGGGACAAAGCCAGTATGAAGAAAGTAAAAGTTGAAGATTAAGCCATTACTGGGTATGACAGCTTTTAAGTAAGAAAGTTGACCAGACGTGGTGGCTCATGCCTGTCATCCCAGCACTTTGGGAGGTCGAGGTAGGCGGATCACTTGAGGCCAGGAGTTCAAGACCAGTCTGGCCAACATGGTGAAACCTCGTCTCTACTAAAAATACAAAAATTAGCCGGGCATGGTGGCGGGTGCCTGTAATCCCAGCTACTCAGGAGGCTGAACAGGAGAATTGCTTGAGCCTGGGAAGCGGAGGTTGCGGTAAGCAAGCTGAGATCGCAAAGCAAGCTGAGATCGCGCCACTGCACTCCAGCCTGGGTGACAGAGCAAGACTCCATCTCAAAAAAAAAAAAAAAAAAAGAAAGTTATTTAGGTATGGTTGAGAGGAAACTAGTATAGACTGCGGAATAGTGTTGTTTGGACAGTAGCTCTCTAAGTACCACCGGTGACTGTGATGCATTCACTTTGATTTTGAAGATACCTTGTCTCAAAAACAATTGATTACTTGATTTTATTAGATCAGGGCTTTTCAAAGTGTGGGCCTGGCATACTTGAGAGCTTGTTAGGAATGCAGATTTTAGGGCCCTACACCAGACCTACTGGATCAGAATCTCGGGGCAGTGGAGTGCAGCAGTGCTGAAGTTTGAGACCCACTATGTCAGAGCACAGAATGCAGAGAAGATAATGGGTCTTTGAGCCAGCAGCTCTAGGGAAAAAACATACACAGTCATGTATCACTTAACAATAATGTTCTGAGAAATGCATAGTTAGGGGTTCTTCGCCAACATCATGGAGTGACATACACAAACGTAGATGAGGTAATCTACTGCACACCTACGCTGTCTGGTATGGCCTGTCGCTTCTAGGCTTCAAGCCTGTACAGCACGTTACTGTACTGAATAGTGTAGGCAGTTGTAATGCAAAGGCAGGTATCTGTGTATCTAACATATCTAAACATAGAAAAGGTATAGTAAAAATATAGTGTGAATAATCATTTGAGACTACCATTAGCTATGTGGTCCGTCATTGACCAGAATGTTGTTGTGAATGTGTTGCATCACTGTGTAAAAGGATAGGCAGACAACACTGGCTACTCCAGGGGAAGAGAACTGGTGGCTAATGACAAGGATGAAAGGAAAACTTTTTATTGTGTACCTTTGTTTACCTTTTCAATTTTATGCTTTTAAACCATTCAGAAATATTTTTTTAAAAATTAGCTTTACTGACATCATGAAGTTTGTTTCTCAGGAATTTTCTTCTTTAACATCAAAAATAAAGAAAAACTCAAAAAATGATTTCCGTCATGCCTTCTATGTTAATTACTCTTTCTTGTATCTTATATCTTTCCAGTAAATTTCAGTTCCTAAATTCACACACATTTCCACTTAGGAAGCTAAAGAGGCGTAATCCAGATTAAGAACCAAAAAAGAAACAGAAATAGGATACAGTTGAATCATCTGTGTAACAAATAAAGAAAAAGGCTGGGAACTATAAAGCTAGGGAAAATGAAGGAGGCTCACTGACATGAACCAGAGTGTACAAATGCTGAATTCAATACAATGCCAAGTATTTAGAGTGTTTTTTTCATTGAGATTATTATAGCTGTGAACGAGGATTACCATCCACAGCTAGAAGAGAAATCTCCTGGGATAGCATCTCTAAAACAGGGTCCTCAGTTACATAACTAGCGATTTATGAGATGTGCTTATGTTGTATGTGATGTCATGACATCATTTCTTGGTCTTCTGCTCAGAATTAGGTAGTTTGACTATAAAATCTACTATTTGGGGACACATTTGCTGCTCCACAAGGTTACTGTTACCATTGCTGCAGTCAAGTGGCATATACTTAGGGGACTGGGGTCCTGAAGCTGTGTTGATTCTGGGAGTTGTGTACATACGTGGGTCCAGTGTTCTTTACAAAGGCCCCCTGTGCGGCGTCCGTGGTACTTCTCATTTGGTCAGCATATCCCTTGGCTTGCTGGATAGATGGAAGATCCACAGTCTCTACCTTTGTCTGAAAGAGATACCAGCTCCTGAGTGGCCTTTTACATCATCCTTAGGTGGGGATAGTTACTTTAAAAAACAAACAAACAAAAAACAGGGAAGGGAGAAAAGGCCAAGTTTTAGCCATAGTAGGCAGCCCCTAGCCCTTTAGCCTAAGGAAGTCAACAGAGACAACAGCACTTGGGTGCAGACTTTTAATGAACCCTTCTTTTGTTGTTTTTGTCCATTGCACTATCTGTGTATAACACACATGTCCTGGTTCTCGCCCCTGATCCTGATGGTTCCAAGGAGAGTGGATGGATGCTTTAAAGACCGATCACACTACTACATGGCTTAGTGTAGATACGGTGTTAAAACACTTGTGCTTTGGAAAACGTAAAAATCCTGAACTTAGGTCTTGACCAGTAACTGAAGAGGAACTGAATTTTAACTATTTGCTGAAAAATCTGTCATTTTGGAAGCATTAAAAAAAATTAAACTGTAAACTGAGTGCACACATCTTAATAACCCTAAATACATACACACATACACACAACCAGTCACAAAATAGTGTTACTTAACTTCCTTAAATGCTAAACACTGTCTAGTTCTAGAAGTGAAAAGGACCTACTTGTCTTTTCAGAAGTGTGTGTTTTGAATATGTAATGAGATTACCTTTCTGTGGCTTTGGAGAATTAATTTCAGTACTTTATTATCAGGCCTTTTCTGTAAGAAATGTGATAGGGATTTCCCATTCAATCTGGAACTAAGAATTCAGATTGACACTTGAGCTTTGTACCTCAGATACCGTTTTTCCTCATCTCCTGTTATATATCAAGCAGCTGAGATTGGTTTTTTAAAAAGTGAAGATCGAATTGTCTTCACACATTTATTGTGAACTGGCAGAAAATGGAAAGGATTATGCTTTAAAGACAGTTGGCTTGGCTGGATAGAAAAGATCCCTCTGTCCTCTTTCCTGTCCTCCTTCCCACATCGATTTAAAAAATTAGATGCAAATGCAAAATCCTTAAATTATAGATTTATGATGAATTAAAATTCTGGTAGAATCAAGGTTTTGTAACGTATAAAGTGTCTGACACTAAGTGTATATAATATTTTAAGAAACGTCTTCTTAACAGTGCATGGTATTCCATGACTGTTTGTGTGCCATGAATATTCTCATTGGGTTCTAGAGTTAGTTACTGATTCTTGAAGATGGGCATCTAGTGGTCCTCCTGTGGAAGCAGAGAGCAGCTCTCCACTGTTTGATAACATTTAAAGCCAAGGGTGAACCACTCAAGAAACATTTGGTGGTGATACGATTTTTTTGTTGTTAAGTACCATCAGTAAAACTGAAAAATCACTTAAGTACCTGATGCCTGAAATGATACAGCTGCAGTGATAAACCTTTTAGCTTTTTACATCAGGGGTATTTTCTCACAGAAATAAAGAGAGAGCCTTTTGAGGTGAAATTCACATAACATAACAATTAGCCATTGTGAAATGAACAATTAAGTGGCATGTAAGAGTATGTTTACAATGTTGAGCAGCCATCACCTCTGTCTAGTTGCAGAATGTTTCCATCACTCTGAAAGAAACTCCTGTATTCTTCATAGCCCAAAGTTGGAAGTATTGTCTTGATTGGGGTCTTGATTACATGGATCCATCTGAGTCATTGAATTGAAGCCTAAGATCTGCTTAATTTCACTATATGTAAGTTTCACCTCAGTTAAAAAGAGAGAACAGAACAAACCAAAAATCTTAATTCTTTTGGAAAAAAGACTTTCTGGCTGCTGTATTAAACAAGCCAGGGGAACAAGGATAGAAGGAAATCAGTTAGCAGTGACCAAGGCAAGAGATGATGGTGGCTTGGCTGAAGATGGTAACAGTGGAGGTGGTAGGAAGTGATCAGATTCTGGATATATTTTGAACGTGAGCTAATTTGGTCAGCTGATGGGCATAGTGGATGTGAGGGAAAGAAAGTTGGAAAGGATGATGCTAAGATTTTTAATGGGATGGAATAGCTATTTGATGAATAGCCATTTAACAACATCAGGGTAATTTCATCCTGTGTATCATTCTCTACAACAGGGTTATACTCTAGGACGGTAGAGTACTAAGGGTACTCTAGGTGGTACTTGGATAAACATCATTAAAACCGCCTCACTTTCATGACTAACGAACTCCTTTCCTGCAATCCCACTTAATGAGATGTACTACTAGAATTCCACCAGGCTATGGTCATCGGGAAGATCAGGAATTTGGTTTTGAATATGCAGATACCTATTTGACATCTGAGATGGGCTATCAAGTAGGCAGATGTGATGAAGGAGACGGGAGTTCAGGGATCTGTTTGAGACCTGTAAGATCTGGAGCGTCAGCACAGATGGTAAAGCCCTGAGATTGAATGACTTTCCCACAGGAGTGAGTGTAGACAGGAAGGCCTGGGAATTGAGCCTGGGAGCTCTGGGGCTTTAGAGGTCAGGGAGAGGAGAAGAATCCAGCAAAGGGGAGTGTGAAGGTCTGGCCAGCGGGGTAAGGTGAAAACCAGAGCAGTGTGGTTTCCTGTTTCTAATAGAAAAAACTCAACCAAACATTCAGATTCTCCTTTACATATTAACTTTATACTAGCTAATTTGTTGTTTAATTAGTCCCATATTAATTGGTAAAGCTGTAAAGACTTTGATTGCTTAACTCTTCTATTTTTTCCCCTCCACTGATAAATCAAATGCATGTCATTTTATGTGAGAACTGAAATAGAAAAGTGCAGTCTAATTTTAGTATGAACTATGCATTGAAATAGCCGTGTCCTCCTTGGGTAACAGTATTCAAAATTTTAAGATAAAATTGTATTGCTTCATTAAATTTCGACTGGTTAACATCAAATCAGTGTTAAAACTATACTGTAATAGCCCTGGGTAGATCCATTAATGGTGCCCCCCACAGTGTCCACATTCCAATCCCCAGACCTATAAATATGTCACCTCACATTGGAAAGGAGACTTTACAGATGTGATTAAGGATTTGGGGATGAAGCAGTTATCCAGGATTATCTGGGTCGATGGGCCTGATGTAGTCACAAGGGGCCTCTGAAGTAAAAGAGAGAAGCAGGGTGGTCAGAACTAGAGAGAGGTTTGAAGATGTTACACCACTAGCTTTGAAGGTGGAGGAAGGGGCCACAAGCCAGTGAATACATGTGGTCCCTAGAAGCTGGAAAGGCCAGGGAGTGGATTCTCCTCTAGAGTCTCCAGAAGAAATGTGGCCCTTCCAACACCTTCATTTAGTCCACAGAACTATGATAGATTTGTGTTAGGTTAAGCCACTGATAAGTGTAATTGTAATTGTAATTTGTTACATCTGCTATAGTGAAACTAATACTGAAGTTTAGAAAAGATGGGTAACTTATTCTGTGTTGAAGTTTAAAAAAGATAAGTAACTTGTTGAAGATCACATAATTAGAAAAGAAAGCAGTAGAGCTTGGCGTTGAACTCAACCAGTGTGACTCCAGAGCTTGTAGGACACAATAACCACCTCCAGGCCAGCTGAATCGGACCACAGCCTGGTGGAATTCTAGTACATCTCATTAAGAAGTGGGATTGCAGGAAGGGAGTTGGTTAGTCATGAAAGTGATGCAATTTTCATTGATGTTTATCCAAGTACCACCTAGAGTACCCTTAGTACTCCACTGTCCTAGAGTATAACCCTGTTGTAAAGAGTGATACACAAGACAAACTTACCCTGATGTTGTTAAATATATGTTAGATGACCAATTGCTTTGATTTCTTTGCTCACTAAATATTGGATTACAGCTTCGTTTCCTGTGTGGCGTGCCTGCATGGAGAGAACACACTGAGCAAATGGTTCCATCATCTGAGTCACTTTGGTTTATATCAGTTTCCAACATGACTTGTTTGTGGGGCTTGTGGGAGGGGCACATACATTGGCCTCAGGATTCTAACATCTCCTGGTCTCTGCTGTTATAATTTTCACTTAACATTGTCGAATCGGCATTTTGGCTTTAGTCCAGTGGTTCAGTCCTTTAAAAGTGACTCCAGAGATGGCTCTGTTCATTAATAGATTGTTTTGTTGACCCTGTGAGAATTAGTCACTGGATCTTGGAAATTCAGCAGGTGACTGCAATTCTAGAAGGCCTCTTGTGAGATATAAGGTGTTTTCCTTAAGTGACATGACCCTGCGTTGCAAAGCTGAGAAGTAAAATGAAGGAGCATTTTGTAAGTTTGAATCTCTATAATCGAAAACCAGAAAAATGACATATTTGTTTCTAGAACTAAAAATTTCAGTAACTGAGTAGGTTGGAAAGATAGGCCAAAAACAAGATAAAATATAGCATAACAGAAGGTAGAGTTTTGTACTTTATCACTTAAAAACCGCCAAAGTAGGCCGGGCGCTGTGGCTCACGCCTGTAATCCCAACACTTTGGGAGGCCGGGTTGGGCGGATCACGAGGTCAGGAGTTCAAGACCAGCCTGACCAACATGGTGAAATCCCGTCTTTACTAAAAATACAAAAATTAGCCAGGTGTGGTGGTGTGCGCCTATAATCCCAGCTACTCAGGAGACTGAGGCAGGAGAATCGCTTGAACCTGGGAGGCGGAGGTTGCAGTGAGCTGAGATCATGCCACTGCACTTCAGCCTGGGCGGCAGAGCGAGACTCTGTCTCAAAACAGACAAACAAAAAAAACCACATCAAAAAAACGCCAAAGTATAGGTTGTAGAAGAGCAGACCTACTTGGTATTTGCGAGAAAGACAAAGAGATTTAGAGTTTCCATCAAGTTGTGAGTTACTAGGAGGTAGTACCAGAGAAGCAACATGGCATTAGGCTGCATGGGTAGAAGTATAGCAATCAGAACACGGGAGAGCATCCGTTTTGTTGTACTTCGTACTAAACATTCTAAGAGGGTCCTGGACATTTTATGAGAGCCTTTGGTAAACTGAAGAGTGATGTAGGTACAGATGCATAGATGTAGAACAGTAGACAGAAATGGAAATATTTAACCTAGAGAGGAATTTAGGATTGGGGAAGGGAACACAGTTGTTTTTAGTTTTTTGCAGGTATGGAATTTGTACTCCACTTAAGGAACAGGGAGAAGTCCTCTCCGTCCTTCCTGCTGTTCTTTATTAGGTATTTCAGTTAGAGTGCGTAGGTCTCAGGAAGCCATGAGGATCTTCCCTGGGTGGTGACAGGCTTCAGATCATCTCCGTTATGGCCCTGCAACAAAACTTCACAGTTCTGTATGTTTCCTGCCTAGTAAGCTCCCACTGTTCCGTGGTAATTAATCTCATACTCAACCATGGAGTTATGTTTATAGATCTTGGTGTGTTGTCCTCCCTCCCCTTTACCTAAAAACAGTAACCTGGGCGCGCCTGAAGGTGTCTTTGGGCCTTGATGTGTCCTGTAAATCGTGCGGGGTGCTAGGGTCTCTGTACCTAAGGAGATGGTCCGCGCTTGCCTGGCCCCTCTTGCAAGAAAAGCTGCAGTGGTTGCCTCGCCTCTGGTCCTCAGCTTGGTCCTTAGCATAGTGAGCGGGCCAGAGTCATGGGCACGTGACTTGTGCACTCCCTCATGGCCCCACGCTTGCTTTCACGTTTTCCTACTGGCATCAATACTTTTTTTAAAAAGTGCCCTGCATTTTCATCATGCCCTGGAAATGATGGAGCCATCTTTTACTCACTGCCCACTTCTCATCCCTGTCTGCTCTTGCTTCCTATTGTGGGCTTCCTGTGCTTCCCCCGCAACCTTCTCCTACCCCCCTGCAGTGTTTTAAACTCTCTTTTCTTCTTTTTCATTTCTGTTCACCTCAACCAATCCTAAAGTGCTCTTGTACTCACATGTTGGCTTTTATAGTTGCTTGATCAGTTTACCAATCAATTTCAGTATTTTGTTGAGCTTTGACAAAGATTTTTATTCTAATTCTATGGCGCCTATATAATAATTGTTTTTTCAGCTTCTGCCTGTGACTTCTCTACTTCAAAAAATGTATGTGCTTATTTCTGCCAGTTACATCCCGTGTTTCACTGGATGTGTGTACTGTGTTCACATCAGGTTGGCCCCACAGCTGAGTGAGTTATTGATGATCTCAAGAGTCCATTAGAGATGAAGGGTAGAAACTTAGCCACATCCTCATTTGTGTTTTGCCAAACGGAGGGATTTCAGTTTCCTCTTTGGTAAGATGAATATGCTTGATAATAGAATAACATTAAGGTTGGCTTTTTTCTCCCTCGAATGATTAAACTATAGTTTCATATGTAAATGCCAGGAAATTAGAATCATTCTAGTAGGGAAGATAAATAAGTAAAAATATAGTATGTTTATAGGAAATCTTGCTAGGGAGAGAGCTCAAGCAGGACAGGAGGGGGCTAGAGATTGCTAGGGATGGGATGAAGAGACAGGACTGTTTTAGAGAGGCTGCTCAGGGCGGTCCCTCTGAGCAGGTGGCACTGGAGCCAATCCTCTGCTGAGATGAGGTGGCAAGCCAAGAACATCACGAGGGAGGAAAGGGCAGTCCCAGAAGAGAGAGCACAGTGCAGATGCCAGGTGGGGACCACGGGACACTGGAACTGCCTAGGTGTGTTTATTTCCAAATAGTGTCTGGCATTACAGTGAGATAAGGAGAGTTTTTTGTTTTTCGGTTTTCATTTTTTTTCCCGGGGTGGTGGTGCATATTGGATTTCTTCAGGAGATTCAACCTCTTGAAAAATATGAAATACGGACATGTATATATGCATAAAGATATATTTGAGTATTTTAAACTTTATATAATCAAGTATCTTAAACTCTGCACACTTGAATTTTTAATCCCCGTGTATATCCATTACGATTATTTCTATTAGTTCCAGTTTGAGGTTGGTGATGATATTGTCATAGAAGCTTTGTCATGCTTCACATTGTAGCAGATGGTCTCGAAGGTGGGGCATATCCCTGTGCAATGTGACTACTTTAGTTGACTGTCCAATATGAAGTAGAAAAGCAGATTTCTGGATTACAGTATTTGTCAACAAAGAATTTGCTGATTTAAAAAAAAAAACCTTTAGTTTATATTTATAATGACAAGGTTCGTAATCAGATTGTTGTTGGTAACTTAAAGCAAGTTGTCAAGAGAAATACTGTAAATAGTTTTATTTGTGTGTAAGGCATGGTTTTTTTTTTTTTTTTTCCTAGACAGAGTCGCTCTGTCACCCAGGCTGGAGTGCAGTGGCGCAATCTCAGCTCACAGCGACCTCCACCTCCTAGGTTCAAGCCGTTTTTCTGCCTCAGCTTCCCAAGTAGCTGGGATTGCAGGCATGAGCCACCACACCTGGCTAATTTTTGTATTTTTAGTAGAGACGAGTTTTCACCATGTTGGCCGGGCTGGTCTGGAACTCCTGACCTCAGGTGATCCACCTGCCTCAGCCTCCCAAAGTGCTGGGATTACAGGTGTGAGCCACCGTGCCCGGCAGAGGCATTGGCTTTTTAATCACTGAAATTTTAACTTACTGTGTTAGTGAGCTTGTTTATTCCATTGCTAGATAATGAATTGTGTGTTACTTTTTCCTGCCTAGTTTTCCCTTGGAAAACAGAATCAACCATACCAAGTATTAGTGAGGGTCCAAGTCAGATTAAATAGTATGAGTCAATCTGCACTCAAAATAAATATGAACCAAAATGAGATGCTAACAGATTGACAGTGATTACCAATGGTAAACAGACCAGTAGGAGAGGTTTAAGCTGTCACTAACTTTTTGAAGAACAATGACATTATTTACCAATTATAGTGGTCTGGTATCTAAAGAATTGGCCTGATATCTAAAGAATATCTTATTTTCTAAATAAGAGTGCCAATGGAAAAATGTTGAAATCTTATACCTGCCACTGCTTACACATCCATTGGCTAGTCGTCAGAAACGAAACTGTAATTGTGAGACTCCTGTCATTTTGGGCGGGTGGAGGGGGCCTGTGAGGGCCAAAATCTAGTCATGCTGGCGTGATTATGCCTCCTGTCGTCCGGATGAATGGTTCAGCTATATAACTAAAGAATTCTATCTCTGGTTAGTGTTGATTTGGGGCAAGTGTGAGCTCTGTAAAGTAAAATGGACAAATAGTTTCGTAGGATACCGGACTGCCTGACCGGTTTCATGTCTTCTGTCTGTAATAGTGGTTGTCCCATAAAAAGGCAAGACCATATTTTCAAAGGAGCTGGGTTTGGAGTCTTAAGATCACTGAAAGAGTCTGTGGCAACAGCAGTGCGCCTGGATTGGCCTCGTCTCTGGGATGGAAGAGATGAAAAAACAATTGATTATCACTCACTTTGTGGCACACTCTGCGCTATTGAATATTGAATATCCCATTAAGTCCTTAAGAGCAAACACAAGACCTTGAGGCCTGCCCCTCATTTATAGGAGTCAGGAGTGAACATGCACTTTGCATGCAAGTATACTTTGCAAGACAGTGTGCAGATAGGCGAGCCTTGGAGAGGTAAGCAGTGGCCGTGTGAGAGAAGCACAAAGCTCACGCCTACTGGCAGTCACCACCCAGTGGGCTATCCCAGCACCTCTGCTTCACAAATGAATTCCAGCATTCCCGAAGTGACTCCTGATAGACCTGACTCATGGCTCTCAATCTCTTTCCATTTTGAGAAATTCAATCCGTAGAATTTTGAAATGCTGAAATAGCAGAGCATCCTTGAAAAACATTTTTGTTATCAAAGGAGTAATTGTTCATGTTAGAAAAATTCTGTAGACAGATAAAGTGACAAGCGAAAAGCTCTTTCTCCCATTCTCCTGTGCCTAGCAGGCTCTTGGGTAACCCTCCTGTGTTCTTTCACTCCTCCCTCTTACTCTTGTCTCTTAAACTCGTTTTAAGAAATAGTACTTTTGAAATGAATGGCATTGTAGATCTGTTCAGCAGAATCATTTATGCACTTAATAATATATCTAGGACACTTTTCCCTGGCTACATGAAAGGTAATGTTTTTTTTAAACCAGCTTCCTTGACAGACATTGGACTTGTTTTGCAGATTTTTTCTTTCATTTTTTATATATTAATAGTACTGCTGTATTGTAGTTATAAACAACCTCCTCGTACAAATATTTTTGCTTACATGTGAGAAGAAATAAGAATCTGGTCCCAGAAGTTAAATTTCTGGGTCAAAAGCATGCATATTTTAACATTTTGGTAAATAACGTCATTGTTCTTCAAAAACCTAGTGCTGGTGTATACCTCTCCTAATGGTCTGTTTGGGTGCCTGGTCCCCCACACTCTTGGTAATCCCTGTCACTCTGTTAGCATCTCATTTGGATTTATATTGCTTTTGAGTAGGTTTGAAGGTGTTTTTCTGTATTTATTGGTCTTGTTTTCCTTGATGAATTGTCTGTAATTGTTGCACAAGTTTTCATGGGGTTTTCTTTTTCTTGGGAATTTATAAGAACTTTATCCGTATTAATACTACAGTTTTTTTTTTTTCAGTTTATGTTGTTTGTTTATAAATGGGTTTTTTTTTTTTTTTTGCCACTTTTTAATCAGTTGTGTTCTTTTTTGGCCCCTAGGGTTTATGTCATAATTAAAGTTCTTCATGTGCCTTAAAATGTATTTTTAAAATTTTCAGCCACATTTTCTTTGAACATTTTTATGGTTTCACATTTTCAGTTTAAACGTGATATTTCTGGAATTTATTTTGACTTAAGGAATGAAGATAGAGATGCAGCCTTAAGGTTCCCAAATGGCCAGCCGCTGTCTCCATGCTGTCATTCAGACATTATGTTTTCTTCCTGTGGAATCCTTCAATTTGGGATTTTCTGACTGATAAATGTATTGTG
Source organism: Macaca nemestrina (assembly GCF_043159975.1). Classification (NCBI taxonomy): domain Eukaryota; kingdom Metazoa; phylum Chordata; class Mammalia; order Primates; family Cercopithecidae; genus Macaca; species Macaca nemestrina. Next base: position 145,432,948 of record NC_092132.1, on the reverse strand, counting down.
TTTAGAGTGCAAGCTGCATATGTGAAGTTGCGGGATTCCCACAGAAATAAAGAACACTGTTGGTTTTTGCTGGGTTAGGAGATGAGGCGTATGTGTCAGACAGGAAATCTTAGAATCTGTCAAGTGCTGGGAGCAGAAAGGAAACTTCTAAGAGGGGCTACAGTGTTCAGGTTGCAGGTTCACCTCTAGTGTGTCATGGGGCTTAATCCTTTCTGCAAAAAAGATCCAGTTTAAACTAAGGAGACAGTTTTTCATGAAAATATCTTTGACGTTGAATGTTCTTAAATAAATAGCGTTTGTTTTTATAGAAGTTTGACTCTGTAATTAGTCTAAATTCGTAACTAACTCACTAGAATTCATCAATCCTCTTAAATGGGAGACAGTGTAATATTACTGAAGTGGTGGATGGAGTTTTATGAGTAGTAAAACTTAAGACTGAGTATATAGTTAGTAAGCTGAAACATACCTCTGAGGATTCAGTCTCCATATTTTATCATCAAAGGCCTAAAGTGGAAGTAGTGAAAGTTGTGGAATTAGGACAGTGTTGCAGTTGTTGTCGACTGTAACCTGTATTACAGAACATCAAGTGGTTGAAGCCAAAAGGGGGAAATGGCAGCTGTGACTGTAGCATGGATGAGGTTGTGAGATGTAAGGGGGACATCTGAGTTCGGGAGGCGAATGAAGACTCAGCTGCTTTTAGTTCTTGCCAAAGAATGATAGCAAATAGGCCGGGTGTGGTGGCTCACGCTTGTAATCCCAGCACTTTGGGAGACTGAGGCAGGTGGATCACCTGAGGTCAGGAGTTCAAGACCAGCCTGGCCAACATGGAGAAACCCCGTCTCTACTAAAAATACAAAAATTAACCAGATGTGGTGATGGGCCCCTGTAATCCCAGCTACTCAGGAGGCTGAGGCAGGAAAATCGCTTGAACCCAGGAGGCGGAGGTTGCAGTGAGCCGAGATTACATCAGTGCACTTCAGCCTGGGTAACAGAACGAGACTCTGTCTCAAAAAAAAAAAAAAAAAAGAAAGGCAAAGAAAAAAATCAAGGAAGAGTCGAGCTGTGGGTAGCCGACAGGATCTCTGTGTTGACACAGGACAAATTTGGGATACATAGAGGAGCACGTTTAAGACTTAGAGTAGAAAAAGGGTATCTATGAATTAGTTACGTTTTCTCTGAAGCTTCCTATGAACTGAAAAGAACAGGGCCGTCTGACATACACGGGAAAGGAGGAAGGGTTTCGCTGCTTGCACGTAAGACCAGCATATGGTTTTCCATGTTTAAAATTTGAATGCAGCAAAATCTAAAACTTAAGAATCATCTTACGAACATCTGTGGGAAATGTACTTTCAAAGCTTATTGATTTGCTTAAAACCCAGATATGACTCCCCATAGTTCTTGTCTTCTTTATTCTAAGTATTTAAGCGTAAATTGCAGTATATTACTTTAAAGTATTTTCTGAGGCCTATGAACTTCAGAGTCAAAACATTTAACTTGGTAATGTTTGTCAAGATATTAAATTTAGTTGGACTCCATGAAAAATTATGGAACATAAGCCATCTCAAAAGTGTATTTATTCTTCTGATTTTAACCCATTTACGCTGGAGGTTGCAATTTTTTTTGTGAAAAATCAGGCCTCGATGGTGACCTTAAGCAATAGGATACAAATAAATTCCACAAGCTTGGCGTTGCAGTAATGGAACACTAGGCATCAATGGGTTAAGATGAACATGGAGCTTAATTTGAATCAGGTGCATATATTTTGAGTTTTTTGGTAATGTATCATATTCCCACAAAATTAAAAAATATCATTGGTGTATGTAGAACCAGCAGAGAAATGCAAAACATTGAACAATAATGTTAGTGTAGACTCTATGTCATAATTTATGAATAATATTTAATGGGAATAGATGAATGGTGTAAAACATTCTGTAACATATTTGTCTTCTTTGTAGTATAGCTAGGGCCAATTCTTTAAGTATAACTTTAGCAGCAGAATTTCTGAATTGTAAATTATGGCTTCAGTGGAATGAAGTACTCTTAAAATAAGTGGTTTTTGAAGGTACTTGGCAGATTTAACCTTTCAAAATAGCCTGAGGCATTATATTTGGTACCAAAACTACCAGCATTCTCCAAATGAGAGAGAATTAATTTCCAGGATTAAAGTAGGATTTTGAAAACATAAGCTTCACACTGAAGAGACAGACACATGATGAGTTGAGGTCGTTGACAGTGACAGCAGAGAGATTCACAGTTCTCAGTGGATTTGGTTTCAAATTCTGCAGCCTCATTCTGTTGTCACTTAATACATACTGCCCTCCTACCTCTTGTGGAATCTCCTTAGCATCATAGCACAGACTTGAGACCCCAAATTAGGAAATAGATGGCTGAGGACTCCAGACTCGCTGATGGGTTTAGAACTTGTTCTGTCATACCAAGCACTTAATTCCAGTGCTTAGAAACATTTGCTATTTGCTGAATGAGTGAGTGCCTTATTTTGGTTGGAGAAACAGGTTTATTTTCATGTTCTACGAGAACTGCTATTGGAACCAAGAGTTGTGAATACACAAAAATATATTTCTGAGGGCCAGGCTATTGTTACGGTTTAGCATTACACTGCCTTTTCTTGCCCTGGCACACACACACACGTATATATATATGATCTAAGTGGCTGACTTCATTGAAATATTGTTAAATTTAACTCTATAAAAAATAAATGTTTGACCGGGTGCGGTAGCTCACACCTGTAACCCCAGCACTCTGGGAGGCCGAAGCAGGCGGATCACCTGAGGTCAGGAGTTCAAGACCAGCCCAGCCAACATGGTGAAACCCTATCTCTACTAAAAATACAAAAATTAGCGGGCATGGTGGTAGGCGCCTGTAATCTCAGCTACTTGGGAGACTGAGGCAGGAGAATCGCTTGAACCTGGGAGGCAGAGGCTGCAGTGAGCTGAGATCCACACTGCTGCACTCTAGCCTGGGTGACAGAGTGAGACTCTGTCTCAAATAAATCAATAAATAAATGTTTTATAATCTCAGGAAATGAATCAAGTATGACTTTAGCTTTGTAGAACCGACTTGGATTTCAATTGTTATGATACCCAGCGCCTAACAGGATAAGAAGGGCACCACTCCATTCAAAATAGGATTGTGATTCTCTGTGTAGAAATGTGTACATTTTCATTTTTCTGTGATAAAAATGGCTTCTAATATTCTATATTTTAGTGTCATGTTAGAGATTTCATTCCATGCTCATTTGTTCATTCACATGTATTTTTATTTTTAGCTCTAAGCGAAAGACATGAGGCCTCAGCCTGAAATGAGGTTGTTTTGAGGTCATCTGATTTCTGACTAGAAGGTGAGCGATCGCCTCGTCCTGAAACCACTTCAGCCCGAATGGTAAATGGCAAAGCCAGCGAGAGCGAGGCCTTCATGTGTTTCCGTGTCTGTGCTGCCCCAGTTCCTTCCTCTTCAAGATTAAAAACATTTTAAAGTTGTAAACCAAAGGTATTAAACAACATACTGACATATCTTACCTAAATTAGCTCAAATGTTTTACAAAAGGGCTTACATCATAAATGCTAATTAAACCTTTTAGAGCTGTTTAAACATGGCTTTTTAAAGTGAGCTCTTGTGAGCTACCTAATCAGCAGCAAAGTATTTATTATATGAAAAAAACCTGAGCCATTAGGAATTAGAGATTGAAATAATTTTTTTTAAACAGTAGGGTTTGCTCTTAAAAGGGAATCCAGACTGACAGGTTTTTAGACTAGAAAGTAAGGATTCTTGCCACAACTTTTTTTTTCTATGTTAAAGAATTTTAATGTTTTATGTATATGTGTGTGTTTATTTTACTTTTTAAAATATGAAGTGCCTATGGAGAATGTTAGTTGTATCAGTTAGCTTTGAAAGATTATATGTTCAAATATATTTTATAGTTGAAGATAATACAATGGCTTCTTTTCACATTTTAGTAAAACTTTTTTGGGTGGAGGGGAGTGTTATTTAATTATTAAATGTATTCTGATGGACCATGTCCTTTTAAATATGTTGAGGTAGCAGTGCTTATAAGGCAGTTACTATGTTTAACTCTCCTAAAAATAGAATTCCAATAAGGTTTTTACTTGGAGTTCAGATTCACACTAAGCTGTTATTTCAAATAAGTGGTTCTTTATGCTACTTCATTTCTTTTACTACATGTAACAGCATTAATAACAAATATAGTACCATAGATTTACTTATCTTTAGCCTAAATTGTGCAGTCATTTAATTGATGAGATGCTGAGGAAATTAAATTTCATCTCATTCTGGAGGGTGCTACAGAAGGCAAATTGTGAGGAACTGAAAACATCATCATTTTTTTTAAGTCATCTTTATTTTCATGTTTCTCTTCTAGAGACTCAGTTGTCATGTTATTCTATGTTACTTAATTTCCCTACAAACAGTATTTTCTTACTGCTTAATCTCAGATGTTGAGAGTAATTTAACATTTATAAAATGTGTTCTTTTTCTTCATGTATGTGGCTTTCTGTAATGATAGGGAGAATTATTCACATACACTAAGAAAAAATTACTCACAAGCTGGCCATGGAAATCTGGGCCCCGTTAGGTTGACTGGGAGAGCAGTGATTTTATGTGTGTGGGCTGTTAATAATTTCTGCTTCCCCGGGCCAGCTTCGCCTTGTTCTTAAAGAAAAACCAGTGTGCACTCAGTGGTTCTTTGTTTTACCATATCTCCTGATGTGTTGTTTTATGCTTTTGGAAATATGAACTCTGAACTCTTGATTTTCTATGGAATAATTAGACAAACTGGTCTAAGTAGCATGGTCTTTAAGCCTACAGCAAAAGTTTTGTTTATACAGCTCACTTTTGTATATTAATATTTTTAATAAGAAATAATACTGATGTTTTTATTTTTGCCAAAAAGTTTTTTTTTCTTTTTCAAAAAAGGCCTACCTCTTTTTGGTTAGAACAGCTTTGAAGAGCGTCTTTCTTAGTTCATGTGCTAAAAGTTAATGTAATAGAAGCACAAAGACTTTAACCACTATTACTCAACTAAAAAAAGAGTTTCTAAAGGTGAACAAAATCTATAATTTTATTTATGCATCTGAATTTCTGTCACCATGATGACAACTTTTAAAAGAAAATAAAGACAGAACTAATGCCACTTTAAAGGCTCAGATTGTAAATATGAAGATATTTTGACCCAGTACATATTCCATAATTAAATAGGTGGTGTGTATGAGTATTGTGTAATATTTATTTTGCTGTATGAAAACTGCCTTGTTTTTAAATAAAACTGTAATGTTAGACTTAAGAGCTTATAATGGTAAGATGATAAAAAGTATTAACTTAAAATGTTTTGAAAATTATAAAAGTAAATATTGACCATTTCTAAGAAAGTCTTTCCTTTGACATTGTTTAATTTGTTTCCTTTTTGTTTTTTAGGTTTGCAATTTTTTTTGGTGATGGCATGTTCAGAATCTTGGATCCCTAAGTTCAATATATTGGAAATATTTAGGAACTCTGGAAATTATGTTGTTTTCGCATACCTAGTAACTTACTAGATGAATCAGTAGATTTCATTAAAGTATATATAATCACAGATAATTATGATCTTGTACTTCTGGGTTGACACGCATGTCTCACATTATGTCTGTCAGTATTAGTGTCATGCTTTGGAGACAATTATCTTTTGAAGGTTTTGGGGTTCTTATGAACCTCAGTTTTCCCAGGCAGTTTATGTAATTCCTCCTATGCCTATTCTTGTCTTTTCTATCTGCTTGCAGTGTAAGTTACTTAGATCAGAGGCAGTTATTTTTCAGGAAGAAATAAATCATCAAGTGACAATCCTAAAGGCAGTAATGACGAAATTTCAATCTGGAACCGGTCTCGGAATGTCCTGTATTAGAATATACAAAGTCCACCCACATTATATCCAAATATACTTGTGGCACAATGCTACCAGTTTTCAAAATGAGATGTTATTATGTAGGGCAGAAGTGCCAATGAGGAGGGAGAAGAAGCTGTTCAGTGGCCCTCCAGCCGCCACCTCCTTCTATTATTGGGTGAATGAGTTAGTGCAAAATTAGTGGCCAAAAGGTAGACAGTGTGAATGAAAGGGAGGAGAAGGAAAGAAACTTTAATCTCCAGGAAAGATTATTTATCCTTTAAAAAATGGAAAGTTGAGTGTGTTCCATGTACCTGAACATGCTATTTAAAACTGTGGGCTGCTTTCAGAACGTAGACTAATGCGTTCTCGACCATTGGAATGAATGAAAATTTGTATTTGATAGGAGAGTCAGAAAGTCCTTGAGCAGTTATCTTTTTTTCTTAGCTGTTCCTGGGATTAAGAGACTTGAGAAGCATTCTGGGGCAGATACATATGATGGTCAAATAATTGACCAAAACAGGGGAAGACTGACTGTTAAGACGACATTCAGAGCAACTTGGAAATGGATCAAGGGGAAAGGATGAAGAGAATGCACGGAACTATAGAGACTGAGTAGAAGCTCAGTGGCATGTTCATATATTCGTTTATTGGAAGTTTCATTGTTGGTGGATTATGCAATATTTCTGAAACTAGTGTATAGCAGAAGTTTTCATAACATTTCTAATAGCTGGCTTTTGGAAGCTGAATAGTCTACCTCAATACCCCTGGCTCCTTTTTGCTTTGCTCATTTTAAGAGAAATTGGCTGATAATGTATTTAATAGAAAGCACAGTGAAAACATTAAGTAGTTTTTTTAAGGCCAGGCGCAGTGGCTCACGCCTGTAATCCCAGCACTTTGGGAGGCCAAGGCAGGCTGATCACTTGAGGTCAGGAGTTCAAGACCAGCCTGGCCAACATGGTAAAACCCTGTCTCTACTAAAAATACAAAAATTAGCCAAATGCGGTGGTGGGCACCTGTAATCCCAGCTACTCAGGAGGCTGAGGCAGGAGAATTGCTTGAACCCGGGAGGTGGAGGCTGCAGTGAGCCGAGATTGTGTCACTACACTCCAGCCTGGGCGACAGAGTAAGACTCCATCTCAAAACAAACAAACAAAAACAAAAAACCCACATTAAGTAGGTTTTTAAAAGTCACGTTAAATTTTAATCTGAACCTCTATTGCCTGTTAAGCCGCTTTCTCATTACGACAGACTTTTAGAAACTTTTATTCTGTGATACTTTCGTCAGTAGAGGTGTTTCCTTTTAGCCAATTCTAGCCACAATATTGACTGGACCCAGGCATTTGATACACCCGGAAGGAATTAACCAGGCAGGAGAAAACTTGGTCCCTACTGGAATGAATATTTTAAAGACCATCTTAGATTCTGAAAACTGTGAGTACAAATGAAAGAGACTCAAGAGGGAAAAACTTCAGAGCCTAAGAATAAAAATGGTGGTGGGATTGGGGGATAAACTCGCCCAGAGCTCACTTAAAGTGCTCTCAGGGAAGGAAGTGACTTTCCTGGGGTGGATGAGATGGTGCATGCAGGGCCTGGAGCTGTAGGCGTTCTGATGTTGGGTAGCTCACACTAGCGGGCTGTAGTGTGTTAAGAGTAGTGGCATGTGATCTTTGGAAGTATTGATACATTTCCTAACAGTGAGTTTGATTTTGTTCTGGTATGTTCTGAATGGATATGTGGCTCAAAGATTAACTTAGCTAAAAATAAGTATATTAGATATTAGGGAAATATTATTAATAAAGGTCTTCTCTCCCTGTTGGATAACTTTAGAAAATAATGTAGACAACTGAACGTAGTGGAGATGATGGCATGAATACTGTCAGGGTTTGATGCTTGCTTCCTAGAAACTTCCTAGAAATAGAACAGATCTAGACATAGGGAAATAAGGTTCCAAATAAAACCTTACACTTTTACTCTGATTTTGTGTTGGCCTCAGTTGTACTAGAGGAGTGTTTCCGTATGTGTCGCTTGGGGAATCTGCACCTTCTGGCTCACTGCACTTCACAGCCCAGCATATCACTGAGAATTCAGAAATCTTACTCTTTACCCAGGGATGAACACATCCTTATGAGTTCAGGTGCACTAAATACATAGGAACACCCAGAGAAAATGAGCACAAAACAATGGTTCTTTTTATTTTGGAAGTTTCAGACAAACTCTTTGGAAAATCTGAAGAAATCTATGGATCCTTTTCCTGGGAAGACTGCACAGACATACATATTCGTGTGGTTTCTGTGGGTGTAGGGACTGGCCCTGGTCACGTGTCAGGAAGCCCCGATCCAGAAGATCGTCTTCATTTTACCTTGGCCGGCGATCTGACTCTGTTCTCGCGCCTATGCGTGATTGATTCTCTGTCGCCTTGGAATGGAGCGTCAGGTCTTGAAGGTCGCTCACTGCCTTTCCAAGCATAGAACTGAGCCACACGGCAAGAGCTTCCTAATGAAATGGACAGAAACTGTCTGCAGAGGGCTGCCCCAGAAGCACAGGTGATAGAAATAGAGTCCAAGGCACTAAGGCGTGCTGAGCCACAGTCCTCCTAGGCGATGCCTCCTGCTGGCTTAGTGGGTTTATTTCGTAAGTTGAGTACTATTGTCCTGTTTTTAAAATGAACATATTTCTTCTAACATTTCTAACAGTTATGAAAGTTTTCTCCCTAAGTGTGACTTTTTCTTATGTCTTGGGGTATCAGATTTACGGCGTAACATGTGTACTTCAAATTATAGCAGTGACTGGAAATTTAGGATTCTTTTGTTTCGTAACACTTAAATCTGCAGCACATTTTCAGGAAAATGGGCAAGTTTCACAGATAATTCCTTCCTTATTCCTTTCAGATTTTACAATTGTATGGTTATTTCTGAATTTGGTTAATTTGTTTATAAGTGTAGTGGACATTTAACAGAACAGATGCACCCGGTTATCTGATTAGAAACATGTTTCAACACAAGGGTCTCTTTGCATGGTTCCAATCTCTGTTTTGGGATCTGGGATTCTCCACCTGTTACATCGTTCGCTGGAACTTTCCTGCAAAATACAGCCTCACTGAGAGGCACATCATGGAAGAATGAAGCAGCCTGAAGAAACTCTAATATTGGGACAAGTGGAGAGATGGAAGAGCACCATCAGAGGGTGCCGCCGCACATTCGGGAGGCATCCCAGGTGCATGGCTCTTTGTATGTGAGACAGGATACCACTGTCTTTTATGCATTGGACTGGTAACCAGATAAAATAACCTTGTAAAACAGACCTTTTATGTAAGAAAAGTAGAACTCTTACCTCGCAAACATTGCTGTCTGTTGCGGATGAACCCAGCAGCAGGAGGGGAGCCAGGTCAGTCCACTTGGCCTGAAAGTTAACGTCATGTATTCAGATGTGAAGGGGTTTCTGTGCATGCTTTTGAAGTATTGTGTTTGGGCTTTTACAACGTGTGCCTCACTGTTTCGCATCTACAGAGAGAGTGCCCCTGCAAGAGGAACCCGAGTGGATCCATGCCCACATCTGCATTCTCTGTCCTCACTACTTCTCCCTGCTGGTTGATACAAATGTGGGGATAACGTCAAGCACAAAGGAGTCTAAAATTGATTAGGGCTGGGTGTGGTGGCTCACGCCTGTAATCCTAGCACTTTGGGAGGCCAAGGCAGGAGGACTGCCCAAGGCCAGGAGTTCAAGACTAGCCTGGTCAACATAGCAAGACCCTGTCTCTACAAGGAATTAAAAAATTAGCTGGGCGTGGTGGTGTGTACTTGTAGTCCCAGCTGTTTGGGAGGCTAAGGCCGGAGGATCGCTTGAGCCCAGGTGTTTGAGGCTGCAGTGAGCTATGATCATGCCATTGCACTTCATCCCAGGTGATGGAGTGAGACCCTATCTCTTATTAAAAAAAAAAAAAAAAAATTGGAGTCCTGTTTATCTATGTTGCTTTTCTTTGCCAAGTAATCATAGTACAGTTCCTTTCTAGCCCTTTGAAATGTTGCCCAATTTTAGCCCTTTTGTCATAAGTCAAGATAGAAGCATCACAGTTTGTTCCATCGTATTCCCTCCCATTGTCATGTTTTGCTCTGGGGATGGGAGGTTTTCAGTTGCCTCACTGTAAAGAGTCCACTTGCTGCCCTTCATTTCTGTCTCCCTTCCTGCAGGTTCTTGGGGGGAAATAGAATAGATGTGGATGTGGGCTTAGGGATCTGGGTTGTCTAAGGTTTGCCTGTAAACATTTTGCAGCATCGTATCTTTTTCTTTTTCTTTTTTTTTTTTTTTTTTTGAGACAAAGTCTCACTCTGTCACCCAGGCTGGAGTACAGTGGCACGATCTCAGCTCACTGCAACCTCCATCTCCTGGGTTCAAGTGATTCTCCTGCCTCAGCCTCCTGAGTAGCTGGAACTACAGGTGCCTGCCACCATGCCCAGCTAATTTTGTTTGTTTGTTTAGTAGAGATGGGGTTTCACCATGTTGGCCAGGCTGGTCTTGAACTCCTGACCTCAAGTGATCCGCCCACCTCAGCCTCCCAAAGTGCTGGGATTACAGGCATGAGCCACTGCACCCAGCCAGCATTGTATCTTAAAGGTAACCTTTTCGTTGTGTGGATGACAGTTGTCTCCACTGGACATCTCTCCATGCCAGGTCCTCTGCTGGGTGTTGGTGTTCACTCTTCCCTCCAACCACCATATTCCCTTGAGGCCAGGAATGGACCTCAGTGTGCCTCAGGCATGGGAAGACCCAACACTGGCCTCTCTGGAGCTCGCTGTCTTCTGGAGTTCTGAGTTAAGGAGGTAGTTGAAGAGACCCGTGTATGACCCCCAGATGCCAGTAAAACCTATCATGTACAGAGAAAGTGGTCATGTTATTATAAGATTTTGAAAGCAAGATTCATCAAAAAATAGGGCAAATTTGCGGTCCCACATGAACCTGCATTGAACCCTCATTGACTATCCAGGTATGTATTACTTTAAAAAAATAAAAACTAACATAACCCTTAAAAACATATTAGCAAATTACCCTGACATATTGAAAATAGAATATTATTCTAAAATTTCTCTTTTATGTATATTGCCTTTTAGAAATCCTACAAATGTGCATTGTGTAAAAGGATATAGTCTACAATCATTTTCTGACTCTTCCTCTAATAAAAATTCAATGGCCTAATTATTTAAAGCCTGGTCGTTTGAAATTATTTTTTGAGAAACATTTTAAAGCATGATACTATTTTTGCTTTTCATGTAATGTACAAGTATTCTCAGAAGCTGCTTGTATATGTTTGTGTTCCACATATAAAAATATTGTAAACAGGGTCCATGTATTTCTCCAGTGAGAGTTTCTGATCTTTTGACTGTAATTACCAAGTGCTTGAGGTTGGGGTGACTGGAAGTGAATATCAAGCTCTTCTGTGCCTGGAACCAACTTTGTCCAAATAAAATAGCTTTGTACTATGAAGGAGTTTTAGTAAGTAAATTTTGTTTTAAAAAATCCATGTGAGTTAAAGGAAAGGAAATGAAGAAGATCATATAAATATGATGATCTAAATCAATGTTCTGCAACTTTTCTACCCAGTCACCAGTGAGAGTGAGTCAGTAGAAATGAGGGGGGAAGGGAGTGAGGGGAGACCCCCATCTTGACTCAGCAGTGGTGAGGGCTGGTGTGTCCTGCAGACCTGGAGCCAAGCTCAAGGGGACTTGAGCACCAGGAGCCCCCACATTTCCTGAATGACCGGTGGAGGGCGGGTGCCAGCCTGTGGCAAAATAGGAAAGAAAAGGACAGGATGGGGACTTCACCAATTTTTTTTCAACCTCAAATTGTTCCTTAAACCTTCATGTCCTTTTCTCTACGGTATGTTCTTATTTAGTAAAATAAAAAAGTTTGTAATCCTGAGTTCTCTAAAGATATAAAATTTTTTTATTGGTTTGTGAAGTCAGAAGGATGAGAGCTGCTGTTTGTTGGAACTGTGCAATAAATATTAGCATATTCAGGTTTCAATTCTGCCTACAGGACCTGTTTGCTTTTCTTTATCTCATAACCCATAACTCACAGGACACTAACCAGGGTGTCCGAGAACAGTGTGGGAAAGTTTAGATAATTACTTCAGCATTGCTGTGTGATGGGAGACGTTGTTTTAAAAACCGAGTGTGGTAGAGGTTAAAAGTACAGCCGTTACCATCCTGTTTCAACCAATGCTTGACCAAGAACACTTTCTGGAAATCTCTTGAACAGATTTCCAAAAGTTACATGTGAAAAAGCACTGAAACCTCAGATAACGCAAAGATCCACTACAATACGGCGTTGAGGAAATCATTTACACTACCTTGCTGATCACTTTTCACGCTTGATCTTAGCCGAAAGGCCAAGAAGTGATGTGGATAACTTTTCAACCTGTAAAATAGCCACCAACCTGCAAAAAAACTAATTGAACACTAATAAATGACCAAAATTGATGCAGTGGTTATAACTTGTGCTATTTTTATTTCTGATCATCCACAATATCAAGTTTAAGACTGACTGCCTATGTCATAATTTTGTGTGACTAGACTACTTTTATTAATTGGCTTTAAAGAACTGGACAAAAGGACCCTGAAGGAAGAGAAACCAAGGATGAATCCATGAGGTATTCGGGCTGTGTGGCGATTGCCTTCATCTTGCCAGTAGAAGGGCATTTTCCAGAAAAATTTAGGCCGAATACCCATTTTTATACCTCGCCCGATTGAGTGCCAGCCACTGTGCCAAGTGCTGTATATGTACTGTGTGAAGGAGAAAATTTCCAAGAAAGATACTGAGATTTCTTCCTTGGCCTGTTTAAAATTGGGATTGATACCCTTCCTCAATGGATGCCGGCAGGCAGGAAGTTCAGAGGAAGTCAGTGATCTCCAGTCAGATTCACAATTCTCCAGAGTGTGTCCTTTTATCTCCCAGGATCTTGCAAAACTCGTGCTGAATTGCTCATTAGGGAAAGCTTGCCATACGCTACATTAAGTGTTTCCCTTAGAGACTTTTTCTAAGGAGGCCCAACATTGAATTATTAAACCCTGGGCTATGATTAGTGAGGCAGACACCTGCTTTCTGTATTCTCTGGGACTTGAAAGCAAGAATGAAATTACTGAATAAAATGAAATTGGTACGAGGGATATTTTGGACTTCATTTGCAGTATTACTCCGCATCTCCTCCCGTGGGTACGACAGCTGTCAGCAAGGGCTTTTAAATTCCACAACACTGGAAGGCATTACTTTGCCATTAAAATTTTGAATTGAATTTATTTTGAACATTCCCAATTTTGCAGCAGAGAAAAGATGCTAAATCAATACTGAGTGAAATGATTTTGCCTAAAATATGACATGACTAAAAATTGTGTAGATTTGCAGTTTTGTAGTTGGAAGAGGAAGCACAAGTTTTTGACTGGGTCCCTTGATGACACAGAAGCAGGGAGTTTATCTCAGTCTCCCTCCAAGCTTCATTTTTAGTCAATATCTCAGAAGTTCTCCCTTAGGAATTAGGATTTTCTTTACCTCCTGAATGGTTGTCAGTGACCTTTTACGGCCCCATTTTGACCTTAGAAACCCACATCACAGAATTGATTAGCATGCCATTTTAAAAGCCCCATTTGTGGAATCTAGAAAATATTGGGATTATTGTCAGGTAGTTTTCCCACTTTCAGAAATAAGAAATTACCTTTCCAAATGTGAGCGACTATGTGACTCTGGGACAGCTCGGACTGTCTCCCTTGTCTCTTGTAGGGCCTGATTCAGCCGGTCTCTGGCTGGGTGGCTTCATTGAACTCCTGAATGGTTGGATTTCTTGATGATTTTAGGAAGTTTAAGGCAGATGTTGGAGCATTGCTTTTCACATCTAGCAGCATAAGCAATTTCTGTGTTTTTGTTCATTTCTCTAGTAAGTCATTGTAACAAATTGTAGTTTCTGTCTCCTCCCTGGATTTTATTTTTTAGATTTATCTGTTTAAATTGAGATTAAGTAGGATAATTCAGTAGCTGCAATTTCTTCTAAAATTAAAAAACTGCCATCAGCAGCTGATCTAAAACCCATCTTATACTTAGTGTTATATATAATATATCAATCCTAAATTCTGGCAAAAAAAAAAAAAATGAGAATTTGGTCTGAGTGGAGTAAAAGACTCCATAAAAGCCGTTTCTCTCATCTTTGTGTGCCTGGTCTTTGCCTCCAACCTTCCTGGCTCTCTTTCGTCATGAGGTTGATGACCACCTTACAGGTTTGAAACTTAGAGCAAGAATAAGAAGGCCTTAGAGCAAGAATAAGAAGGCAGTGATGGAAGGGAAGTGCCCAGGGATGGGCACTGATTCTGAGCTAGGGACAGGCAGTATTGGTTTCTCTGTAGGTTTTCATGAGTGCTGAGCACTGCACGTTAACTCTTCCCTTGTCAGCTCTGTCCCTCCTCATCTTCCTCTTGCCTGATGGAAACTTTGAATGCTCAAGTATCCTTTCAGTGGCACAAGATAACTGTTTTAGCACACTGTTGCATTGGTGCCTCGGTGGACTTCTGGTTGTAAGTGGGCAGAATTTTCCATAGACTTAGGTTCTGCTGAATTATTGAAAAGATCACATTTCTCCACAATTGGAATTTGTCCCTTTCCATTCTCGCTTCCTGTCTCTCCCCACCTTTTTCGGAATGAGAGTACAGCGGAATTGTCTTCTCAGAGAGCTATTCAAGTAGGGGAACTTGAGAAGCACAGTGCAGCTGGACATAATGTTGAAGTAAATTCTTTTATTTTTGCACATTGATGATGCTTAACTAGGCTTCAGGCACTGTTCTGGGCTCTTGGGAAGCAAAAGACACAAAGTGTGGAGTTGTCGTTCTAGCAGAGGTAAACGAATGGCATGAGTGAATTCGAATATGAGAGAGCTCATGGGAAAGAGCAGGCAAGTCCTCGGGATGCTGGGCTGGGATAGAGGGCAGGTCTCAGTATTCCAGTACGAACTTAGGGAAAAAGATGTGAGAAAGACGATGTTTATGTCAGTTGGGATTGACCCAGAGGTTTGTCTTAAGGAAAAGAACTGTTGAAATTTCTCCAGCCAGTTACTGCTTTTCCAGCCACTCCTGGACCCATCTAGAAGCCCTTGCTGTTTCTAAATGCTGCTGGGCACATCCTGCTTGTTTCTCCTGCTGTCATTCCTCTTGCCCAGAGGTTTTTTTTTTTTTTTTTCCGCAAAGCCTAGCCCAGGTGGCATCTCCGTGACATTATTTATGGAGGTGGGCATGATTGTAACAAACTAGACTGCAAGATACAACACTTAAGATTGTGGCGGTTCCACTAAGGGAGGGAGAGTGTTTCTAGATGGGGCCTTAAAGGGTGACCCACATCCCTAAAGGGCTTAGGAGGACACTCCAGGCCAAGATAAATCCACAAACTAAACAGCATGAGGAATGGTGAGCAGAGTCAAATCCAAGGGTGTTTAAAACGCAGATCAGGGAGGGCTGCAAACTTGATGCTAAGGAGTGGGAGTTAATTGCACAGGAGAAGCCACTTCCGTCTTCCGGGGCTTCTCTCCTGTGAGAGTTTCCACCAAGGAGGGGGAAAATTCATTGGCTCTTGTGGGTTCCCAGTTTTTAATCTCTGGCAGGTGAGGAACAGAAGAGAAGGTGGTTAGTAAAAATTTCCTATCTTCCATCTCTCCATCCTTGTTTTTCCAAAATTCAGATAATTATTTTATAAAAATGACGTAATTTGTAAATAATTTTAAATAGTGCATAAAAATAAACAACAAAATTCACTAGCTCACTACTGCTAATACTCCATTCACTGTCATTTCAGATTCCTTTGTTCTCAGCCGTGTGCAGTGTACGTTATCCGATCACGGCATCTTTTTCAAGGCCGCTCTGCACGGATGTAACCAACTCCCTCTTGCTGGAAGTCAAGCGGTTTACAATTCTTTTTATTCAGGTTCTCTCCAATTTTTGACTCTTATAAACTCAGTTTCAGTGACTCGCCTGTATAATTTCTGCACTTACCCAATATCTCTTGCTAGAAATTATGGACACTTTGAAAAATTGAGATGTCTGTAACTGAGGTGCACAGTGCTAGAATTCTGTACTGCAAATACTCCCTGTGGGCATTGTGTGTGTGCACGCGTGTGGTTTCAAAGCGTTTTAGCGACAGCCTCTTTCCTCAGATGTGCATGGTACCACTGCAGGGTGGGTAAGGGAGATGGTGGGTAAGGGTACCCAGCAGGTGGGTGAGGAAACTGGCCTCCTAACCACTTCCCCAGTGCATGCCCCCAGCACCACCTGCCCATAAAGCGCATTTGCAGCCAGCTTTCAAAGCACTGACTCAGGCCAACCCCAACAAAAGCTTTTGTAGTATAAAATGATTGGGACAAATCATAGCCAAACTGAAAACAGAACTTTCTACTTTCCTCCCCAGAAACCGCTTTGATTCCTAGTTCGAGTAGCCTAATTAGGCAGATCAAAGAGACAACACGTTTTTCTGAGAAGTTGAAAATCATACCGCAAAATTCTGTTGTGTTTCTCAATGTAGGAAGTTGTTACAAGGGTTAAGTGTGAATGCTGTCTTAGTTGTAGGGGAAAGCACCTTCTGGAAGTGGTCCGATTGGACTTGCATACCTAGAGTTGCTCAGTGGTGGCCTCTATCCGTGCCATCCTCCCAGCCACTTTGTGGTCATAAGATCT
Organism: Macaca nemestrina; assembly: GCF_043159975.1. NCBI lineage: Eukaryota > Metazoa > Chordata > Mammalia > Primates > Cercopithecidae > Macaca > Macaca nemestrina. The sequence goes on along the minus strand of NC_092132.1, from coordinate 145,416,361 downwards.
CGCGATAGTTTCTAGACTAAATCGTCGCATACTACACAATGAGTGGAACTGAAAGTCTTACTTAAGGACTCCATGTCCCATTAGGTGGAAGGCTTGGATTAGGCGGAAGTCATAAATTCTATTCTTTTGTAAAAATGAGGCCAGGTGGAGTGGCTCACACCTGTAATCCCAGCACTTTGGGAGGCCGAAGTGGGTAGACTGCTTGAGCCTTGTTTCGAGACCAGCCTAGGCAACGTGGCAAGACCCCCATCTCTACAAAGAATACAGAAAATTAGCAGGGGGTGATGGCTCATGCCTGTAGTCCCAGCTACTTGGGAGGCTGAGGTGGAAGGATCACCTGAGTCCGGGGAGGTCGAGACTGCAGTGAGCTGAGGTTGCGCTACTGCACTCCAGCCGGGGTGACAGAGTTAGACCCTGCCTTGAAACAAAAGGAAAAGAAAAAAAATGAGCACTACTTGAAAAACTGGCTGCACCCCCCTCCCGCCCAGCGCCCACCCTGCCAGGGTGCCTGACTCCCCCGTGCCTCAGGACCCTTGCACTTGCTGCTCTCTTTGTCTAGGATGCGCCTCCCCATGCGTTCATGGCTCCATCTCTGCTAAATTGTTCCCTCCGCAGAGAGGGCTCTGCCCAGCCTGTCTAGAGTGGCAGCTCTACCATGATCTCCCTTACTTCCTCATCGCCTCCATCACGACCTCACATTATAGTTTTGTCTCCTCCACTAACTATAAGCTCAGGGAGGGCAGGGGCTTTGTTCTGTGGGTGGCTGTTTTTTCAAGACCTAGAACAATGCCTGAGATACATTAGAAATTCAATACCTATATAATATTTGAGCAAGTGAATGAGTAAATCCTTCACTGCCCTTGCCTAAGGAGTTGCAAGGAAACTTGGAGATTTTAAAGAATCTGGATTTAGAAGTAAAGAAAGTGAGGGAGTTAGGAGAAACATCCAGCAACTGTAAGAGGGAAGCTGATCTCAGAGCTGGCTCTCCAGGCAGGGCTGCCCTGAGCAGCAGGGCCATTCCTGCCGCCAGCCCCTTCTCTCCCGGAATTTTCACTTGAAGCTAGAGCCTAAAATTCCCCCAGTTGAAGGTTGACTTGTGCTAATGATAAGCATCGTCTTTTAAAAATGTATTAGTATATTCATCGTTTATATTGGGGAGCAGCAATGGTGCAGCTGTTGTGTTAGAGGCCAGGGTGACAAAAGTCAGCTGGACGGCCTCGCCAAGCTTACAGATTTTCAGTGTGACTTTGGTTGGACGATTGCCCTCCTGCTGTCCCCAGCTAAGAGAAGAGCTTTGAAGAGAGGAAATGTGGTTCAGTGGAGCGGGAGCTGTAACAGGGTGCCTGGCTCTTCCCAGGGAGGCAGCAGCTGCTCCTCTTTGGACAGAGGAGGGTGGAAATGGACAGTGTGCCTACCTGGCGGGGCGTTGAGGGTGCCCAGGGGCTAGGGAAGGGGGAAGAAGCTCATTATTCTCCTAGACCATACCAGTAAAGAAAATTCTTACTAATACCTCTTTATAGGTTATACCTACATGAGCTTCTGGAAGTGGTCTGATTGGACTTGCATACTTAGAGTTGCTCAGTGGTGGCCTTCTACCGTGCCATCCTCCCAGCCACTTTGTGGTCATAAGATCTCGCGATAGTTTCTAGACTAATCGTTGCATACTAAACACAATGAGTAGAACTGGAAGTCTTACTTAAGGACTCCGCATCCCATTAGGTGGAAGGCTTGGATTAGGTGGAAATCATAATCATTTTATTTCCATGGGGGAATATTCCAGAAGTTGCCAAGACTCAAAGTCTATTTAAAACCAACTTTTGAAACAGAACAGAATTTGTATTTCTCCCTCCTATCCCCACTTAAGATTCAAAAGAAAGTAAAGCTTTTTATTCCTCTAAGAATGTAAATCGACTAATAGTTAAGGGAACAAGACTTCTAAGTGGTTCTTATCACTTATGCAAGCAATAAATAAATTATTCATAAATAAACTTTTCACATACTCTAAAAGAGGTACCTTGAACCTTTCTGTAGGGGATATTTAATTGGAAACAGGAACATAATTCAAACATGCATGAGATCCTAGCCTATGGAGAAAGCTTTTCGGCATAGCTCTGATGAGACAGAATTCCTGTCTCAGCTGTGAAATTACCAAGATACAGTTCCAAAGTGTGCTTTCTGACATCTCGTGTTCTGTGAGTGAGAAGTATACATGACGTTAGCAACATCAGGAAAAACTAAAGACTGCTAAAAATAGGACCTCAAGTTCACCCTGTCCACTGGGTCCTCTTGCTCACCTACCAGCTCTTAGAAATAATGCTACCAGGATTGACAGGCCTCCAGCTCAGTCCTCAAACTGAGTGTGTGTGTGTGTGTGTGTGTGTGTGTGTACATGCATATGCATGTGTGCCTGTGTCGTGCATGTGTGTGTGCATGCGTGTGTGTGTGCCTGTGTGTTGTGCGTGTATGAGTGTGTGTGTGTGTTTGTGTGAGTCAACTGGGGATCTAGTTCAATTGCAGATTCCAATTCAGTATTTCTGGAGTGGGTCTTGGGATTCTGCCTTCCTAACAAGTTGGACGGCAAAGCCAGTGCTGCTGGTCTGTAAACTGCACAGCCTAGCAAGGCTCCAGCTTGCCAAGAACTTTCACAACAGTGTACGCTGGGGGAGGCCCCTGCAAAATTGCACCGGTTCCCAGAAATCACCAATCTCACCAGTTGCTGTTACGTATTTGATGGGCACATGATTATTTCTGACTTCCATGTGAATTCTTATCTTGACTTAGATGTTACTAAGACTATAGCAAGTAGCTTTTTTTTAAAAAAAAGTAGAATTTACAATATATTTAGTAATACTTTACATTTGTGTGTGTGTGTGTGTATGTATGTGTGTGTATCTGTGTGTGTGTGTATATATATATGTGTGTGTGTGTGTGTATATATATATATATGGAGATGGAGTCTCACTCTTGTCCCCCAGGCTGGAATGCAGTTGCATGATCTTGGCTCACTGCAGCCTCCGCCTCCCGGGTTCAAGCGATTCTCCTGCCTCAGCCTCCCGAGTAGCTGGGACCACAGGTGTGCACCACCATGCCAGGCTAATTTTGTATTTTTAGTAGAGATGGGGTTTCACCATGTTGACCAGGCTAGTGTTGAACTCCTGACCTCGGGTGATCCACCCACCCCAGCCTCCCAAAGTGCTGGGATCACAGGTGTGAGCCACTGCCTGTATAATTTTTTTAACCAAGATTTATTGACTTAAAAAAAAAATATTGCCCTGTGTGTTCAGCAGTATTGGTATTATCTACATTTACGCATAAGAAAATGGTTCAAAGTGGCATATTGCTCAAGTCTATGCTAGAACCCAAGTTTTCTAACTTCTCATGGAATGTTTGCATTGTACCAACTCTGGCTGTGGTATTACATCCTGAATGTAGAAGTGGTGAGTGGGAGGGTGTGATGAAAATGACATTTCTGGAAATCCAATAGGGAAAATACACAAATACTTTTATTATCACTGTGTGTCTCTTGAGGGATTATGAGTGGGACCGAGTGGGCTAAGGAGACAGAAAGTCTATATGAGAGTTCTTAGCCTTGCCATGTCACGTGGCAAGTGTCCTGTTGCTAATGACAAACGTACTTGACTATCTCTGAGGAAATCAGATTTAACTTGACTCTAAGCAACCTTCCATCTTCTGGACGGAACTGGAACTTGAGAACTCAGTGGCATTGATTGATGGAGAACACCATTCTAATCAGATGGTACAAAGGATGTGCAAATCATATGCAAGTGGGCGAAATCTCTCAGAATCTGCCATCCGGAAACCAAATGTCTTCACTCCAGCTAGATTTTCATTTGGTGTTTGGGTGACATTTAGTGAGGTCTTGAGTATGCATACTCTTCATATGGTATTTGTTGAAAAACAGCTAAAAACTGCAAAACAAAGAGAAGAGGACACCAGCATGGAAGTCAGTTGCAGACTCTGTGGGCTGGAGCCCCAGGACCCAGCTGTTGGCAGGAGGCCTGCCTGTCCTGGGTTGATGGGATGTGGGGCAAAGTGAACCTCATGGGGGCCTTTGACTCTCACGGTTACTTTTTCCAGGAAAAGGCTGCTTGACTAACGTCAGTCCATCTTCCTTTTCCAAGCATTTGCCACTGAGGAGTGCAATGGTAGCACGGAAAGCTTTGATCCGTTTGATACCTTATTCAGTTCAGATACACAAATGCCTTCATTGTGCAGTGTTCTAATAGTGTTTTGTTAAAAACGTAATACATGTTCACTGCAAAAAATTGGAAATTAAAGGAAAGTGTAAAATCTTTTTATTATTAAAGTTTTGTAACCTACTCTTTAATGTAAAACTGTTTGAATGTTTCACCAAATTTTGAAATATGATTTAAAAGTATTTGTTGGCTAGTTGGCATTCCATCAGATGGATGCGTCTAGCCTATCCAGTCATCTGTTATTGATGAACATTTAGGCTGTTTCTTATTATGTAATAGGTTATGCCACACGGAAGTATCCTTGTACTGAATCTTTGTATACATCTCTGCTTATTCTCTTGGGGTAAATATTTAGAAGTGGAATTACCAATTCAAAAGATATTTTAAAAATATTTGTTGGAAGAATTATTAACTTTTGTCACTGGTACACATATTTTCCCTCATGTATTCTTTAGCTTTGTTGATAGCATTTTTGACATTCAGAAAAGTTTGCTTTTATCTAGTCAAATTTGTCAAGTTTTTATTTTATTATTTCTTCTGCTCTTGTGGTTAAAAATGTCTTCCCAATCTGAAAACAAAATGACAATTGAAGTTAGTTTTAATCATAGACTTAATTGGAAAACAGTGGAATTACTAATTGGTAGCAAGTGTTTTGAGGAACATACAACCATGAATTAAATATGGTCTAGTCTTAACGAGATGTATGCATCAGAATCACCTGTTTGAGCTTTTAGATGTTACCAATGTGTGGGTCATATCCCAGATCCACTGAATCAGAAAATGTTTTTGAAAAAGACCTTCTGTAAGCCCACAAACCTACAAAGGAGCAGAGCCAAGTTGCACATGATATATACATAGATATTTTGGCTTGAGTTACTCATTAGATTTATTGGCATGGCGGGTGCGTTTTGTCACAGTCAGTACATCTGTTCACTAGGAGAATCAGGCTGCAATTCTAGCTTCCAGAAGAAAGCAGATTCAGAAGTGTGTGCCAGGGGAGCCCCGGCAAAATTGCACTGGTGCCTGAAAGCACCAATCTCACAAGTCAGTGTTACCTATTTGACTGGCATGTGGTCATTTCTGACTTCCATGCCAATTCTCATGCTTGCCTTAGGTGTTACTAACACTACAGCAAGTAGCTTTTTAAAAAAACTTAGAAGATACAATATATTTAATAATACCTTACATTTGCATAATTCTTAAAACCAAAATTCATTGCTGTTTGATATATAGCAGAATCTCATTTGAGATGGAGGGTTGAACTTGCAAATAATATTTGCAGTTTGGGAAAAGAAAGCCAACCAAAAATGCCCAGTTATGTCTTTGCACAAACTTGAACTCTACTCGTGAGTTAATATTGAAAATACATCCCTGTTTCTCTAGCCCGGAGTTGCAGGCTTTATCGTTAAAGATTTTATAAGGAAATTTGCCTATGTATCAACCTACTTTTTTTCTTTCCAACTTTCACTTTAAGTTCAGAGGTATGTGTACAGGATATGCAGGTTTGTTACATAGGTAAGCATGTGCCATGTGGTTTGCTTCACAGATCATCCCATTACTCTGGTGTTAAGCCCAGCACCCACTAGCTGTTCTTTCTGATGCTCTTCCTCCTTCAACCTATTTTTTAGTGGCATTCCGTGTTTTTTAGAGGCAGCAGTCAGCCTGCAGGAGAGGAGAGGGAAGGTGCATTCAGGCCTGGGCTTTGGGCAAGTTTCTTGGGGGTCTTGGAGCCTCAGAAATGATGATGCTGATGATGACATTGATGATGCTGACGTTGAGGCCACCTCAGAGGGCTGTGAAGATGAGTAGGTGTGGTCATCTGCCTAGTGTCTGGCTGCTAGTAACCACTCCATCAATGTCGGTCCCACCAGCCCCCACTCTCTGCACTGCAGTGGATGATTTGAAGTGGGGTGTTTGGGAGACAGGGGATTCCCAGGAGAGGTCCCTTTCTGTTTTTGAGGTCCTCTGATCCATTTGAGAGGGAAATTACAAATGCCCCAAACAAAAAGTAGACAATGACCGGGTGTGGTGGCTCTGGCTTGTAATTCCAGCACTTTGGGAGGTTGAGCGGGGAGGATCACTTGAGGCCAGGAGTTTCAGACCAGCCTGGTCAACATAATGAAGCCTCATCTCTATCAAAAATACAAAAAATTAGCTGGGCATGGTGGTGCACGCCTGTGATCCCTGGTACTCAGGAGGCTGAAGCAGGAGAATCGCTTAAACCCGGGAGACAAAGGTTGCAGTGAGCCGAGATACATATCTGTGTATATATCACATGCAACATGGCTCTGCTCCTTTGTAAGTTTGTGGGCTTATGGAAGGTCTTTTTCAAAGACATTTTCTGATTCAGTGGATCTGGAATATGACCAGTGCACTCCAGCCTGGCCGACAGAGCAAGACTTTGTCAAAAAAAAAAAACAAAAAACAAAAAACAAACAAACAAAAAAAACCATAACATAAAGACCCCGAAGTATAAAGTGCAAATTTTGAATTATAGATAGTATATTTATTTCTTATAAGAAATGAAAAAAGGGAAAGATAGGCGTGACTTGAAGTAGTTATTACACTATTTTTTATATCCTTTTCCAATATTTAAGTAAAAATACTTAAACTAAATTTAAGGGCATCTTAGAGAATTTCAAGAAGAAAAGGACTATGTTGTCAAAGCATCCGACTGTTATAACTAGGAGACTAAGGATGTGGCCGGGCACTAAGTGCTGCTGGCACAAGACACCACCCACAGTGGAGTGCGGGGAGCGGGGAAGCACCAGAATTGCTTGCAGAGAAGTTTTTCTTGCATAACCATCTTTGTGCTAAGGGCGGTGGGTGAAGCTTTGACTTGAGATAAAAGCTGGACTAGAAAGCTGGGGAGGATCCGGGCACGGTGGCTCACGCCTGAAATCCCAGCACTTTGGGAGGCCGAGGCAGGCGGATCACCCGAGTTCAGGAGTTCGAGACTAGCCTGGTCAACATGGTGAAAACCCATCTCTACTAAAAATACAAAATTAGCCGGGTGTGGTGGCACACACCTGTGGTCCCAGCTACTTGGGAGGCTGAGGCAGGAGAATCGCTTGAACCCGAGAGGTGGAGGTTGCAGTGAGCCCAGATCACACCATTGCACTCCAGCTTGATAAAAGTGAAACTCTATCTGAAAGAGAGAGAGAGAGAGAGAGAAAGAGAGAGAAAGAGACCTGGGCCAGTTGCTCCAGGCCTCCTTGGCCTTTATGGCCTCCTGTAAGATGAGGCGGACTGACTGATTAGATGGTTTGGTCTGTCAGGCCCCTTTCCGCTCCAATTTTCCACGACGAGAAACCTATTTATTGATTATTGCAGGTCAGAAAAATTGAAAGAGGTTATTTTTCTGGGATTCTGAGTTCTTTTCTGGCCACGGTTCCTCCAGAAGCAGGCCAGAATGAGCTTCTGGATCATCCGGGGGAAGAGTTTCTCTTTGGGCTTTGCGCAGCCTTTCTTGCTCCAGTCTCCCTGGCAGTCTCCCCGGCACTTCTTTGCAGGGCAGGACCATGGCCAGCTCCCTTCAAACGTGAGATCAGCAGTTTCTCTTTCTACTTTATCACCCAGGATACCCCCGCCCCCACTGCAGAGCTGTCACATCATGGCTTCCAGAGGATCAGAGTTTTCCAGCCAGGGTCCTCACCTACCCCTCTAAACCTAAAGGGGGATCTCAGGTCAAAGTGTTCCATTTGGGCTGCAAACTCCATATAATGGGTTGCAACCAGAAATCTAAAACTAAAATGAGTAAAATAAAAGTGCTTCCGACGTTGTAAGGATATGTATTATTTGCTAAAACATTTGCTCACTTTTACATTTGTAAGTGCGTGTGTGTGCATGCATGCTTAATGAGTTGTGGTGAAAAATACATTTCTTACTCTTGAGTTGTCAGAAGAATTTTAAAAGCAATGAGTTCACAGTCCCTTATCTGCAATTCCACATTCCAAAACCTCAGAGTTTTATCTTAAGTTTGGCATGAGGTCATTTGGCAGCAAAACACAACCTCATATGATTTAAGATTATTTATACTCTTTCTTTATCTCACTTGCTATGAATATTTCTATGCTTAACTGCAGAATGGAGTTGTACCTTTGACCCCAGTGGGTGTGTTACACTTGATTACTTTTCTAAGGGCCAAAAAATTCTGAACCACAGAGTTTTTGCATAAGAGATTGTGGTGGATCTGTATAAGAAATATAACACTTTTCATTCATTCAGCAGATATTTATTGAATGCTTACGATGATGTTGGCATTGTGCTGGGTGTCAGATAAAGAAGGAGGAAAAGTGAGTGTGAGAGGAGCTTTTGGGGGACTTGAACAGTCCCATGCGTGGGATGGATTTGGGGCCACCAGAGCTGGACTTCAGTTTCTTCAGTTTCACATGCAGGTAACTCACCCGGCTCCACAGCTGCAGGGCATCACTGCAAATGACTTCCAAGGTCCTGCTCCACATTTCTAACTCCTCTGTAAGACAACACCAGCACCTCAGTGCAGCACATGTAAAATCAACTCCCACTGCCTTCTCCCTTCCTCCTGCATCTTTAATGGTACCATTGGACCCCCTAGGCTGGACACAGCCTTATCTTTGTCCTTGCTACTGTAATCCAGTCCTCAGTCAATTCCTCTTGACTTTTCTTTTTCTTTTTACTTTATCTTTTTTTTTTCTTTTTTTGTCAGGGTCTTATTCTGTTGTCTAGACTGGAGTGCAGGGTGCAATCTCGGCTCAGTGCAAGCCTCCACCTCCCAGGCTCAAGTGATCCTCTCACTTCAGTCTTCCAAGTAGCTGGGACTGCAGGCATACACCACCACACCTGACTGATTTATAAATAATTTATTTTTTGTAGAGATGAGGACTCACTATGTTGGCCAGGCTTGTCTCAAACTTCTGGGCTCAAGCGATCCTCCCAACTTGGCCTCTCCCAGGGATTACAGGTATGAGCCACCACTTCAGGCCTTCCTCTTGCTTTTTCTCTAGCAATAGCCCTTGCTGGGTTCCTTTCATGCCACTCCTGGTGCCACCTGCTGGTACAGACAAGCATTCCTACCTCTCACCTAAGAGATAGGATGGCCTAGAAGTGAACTTGGAGGAAGCAAAGGTTATGGAGACCTGGGGTCGAGTTGTGCTTCTTTTCCATTATAGCTGGGTGAATGTAGCACACAGGATCAGTTTTCTCATCTATCAAATGGGGTTGATTTTAAGTATTTCATGAGTTATAGATAGGAATAAAACTATATCCAGGACACATGAACACCAAAAACAATCTTAAAAGATAAGCCCCAGATGGTGGGCAGATATTTGCAGGACATAGAACTAACAAAAGATTGGTGTTCAGAATTTGTAAAGAACCTCCTTCAACCCAATAAGGAAAAAAGATCCAATTTATAAAAATGGGCAAAAAATATGAACAGGCAATTTTTGAAGAAATCAAAAGATCAGTATATAAAAAGATGTTCAACCTTATTAGCAATCCAGAAAAATGCCATTAAAACAATAACATACTGTTTCATATCTGTCATATGGCATAAAATGTAGGAAAGTGTGTCAAGCACTGATAAGCATATTGCTACGGAATGTGTAAACTGGTCCACTCTCGTTTTGAGAGCAAGTTAGCAATATCTAATAAAATTAAGGGTCTACACTCCTGTCATCTGCCAGTTTCATTGCCAGGACTATCCTTCGCAACATTGCTTTTAGTGGCAAAAATGTTGGAAATATTTCTTTTCAATCCATTAAAAAGAGACTGGAGGTGGGCGCAATGGCTCATGCCTGTAATCCCAACACTTTGGGAGGCTGAGGTGAGAGGATCACTTGAGCCCAGGAATCTGAGACCAGCCTGGACAACATAGCGAGACCTCATCTCTACAAAAAATAGACTAAAACTCAGCAGGGCCTGGTGGTGCGCACCTCTAGTCCCAGCGACATGAGAGACTGAGGTGGGAGGATTGCTTGAGCCCAGGAGTTTGAGACTGCAATGAGCTATAATTTGCACCACTGCACTCCAGCCTGGGTGACTAAGCAAGACTGTGTGTGGGAAAATAAAAAGGAGACTGGATAAATTGCAAATATTCATTTAATAGATTATGATAATACTGTACAACTGTTAAAGCCACATTTGTGTCATCATGGATAAATGTAAAAAAAAGTTGAGTAAACAAAGCAACATAGAACATCTACAGTATAAAACCATTTGCATAAAATTTTAAAACAAACTACTATATATGTTTACATATGTGTGTGCATATGAATAAGTATATATCTAGTAAGAACAGTAGAATATTCATGGGAATGGTGAACAAAAAATTCAGTATAGTGTTCCTCCAGGAAGGGGAATATGATGGAGAAGACAAGCTTTAATTGCACATTAAGTGGTTTATTTCTTGAAAATGAAACTATGCAAAATGATAAATTTTGACAGAGCTGGGTGGGTATACATGTGCTCCTTGTAATATTATTACCTTTTACTTATATTTTTGAAATATTTCACTTTTATTTTATTTTATTTAGAGACAAGATCTCACTCTATCACCTAGGCAAGAGTGCAGTAGAACAATCATAGTTCACTGCAGCCTTGAGCTCCTGGATTTAAGAAATCCTCCTACCTCAACCTCCCTAGTAGCTGGGACTATGAGCATGCACCACTACACCCTGCTATATTAAAAAAATTTTTTTGTAGAGATGGGGTCTTGCTATGTTGCCCAGCATGGTCTCAAACTCGTAGGCTCAAGCAATACTCCCACTTCGGCCTACTAAAACACTAGGATTACAGGTATGAGCCACTGGCCCAGCCTACTTCATTTTTAAAAAGCACTCAACCCCAGCCTGGCATGAGTGTGTGATAAATATTGCTTTCATCACATACTGCAGGTTTCTAAAGTTTCCTTTTAGCTGACTTGTCGAGTTGCAGTCCCTGCATCTGGCACTCTAGATCGGACAAGGTCTGAACACCCTGGTGTGCCACTTGTGGCCCTCCACTCCCTGGTCTCATTCTAGCTTTATGTGCCAGTGGACCTGATATTCCAGCTGTAGAGTCCCAGGTCACGTCCTATGCTTTCCTGCCCCTTTGCTTTGGGTTCTGTGGTTTTGTTGGCTGGAATCTCCTGTCCCTTACTCTGACTACATGACACCCCTTTCAAAGCCTACGAAATGTTGCCCCATCCAGCCATCCATCGTACAGTTATTTATTGGGCATCTTCTATGTGCAAGGCACATATCATCTACCCTGATTTGCCCTGCCACAAATAATCACACCTTTCACAAAATCCCATATTGCCTTATACCTCTAACATGGAACTGATCACATTAAAGTTCACTTAATCTTGCTAGGCTAGGCACTGTAGGGCAGATACCATTCTATTCTATTTTAATGCTTTGCACTTACAGGAGCTCATTAAATATTGGCTGAAGAAATAAATGAGTTTCATGTTGCATGTTTAGAATGTAGAAATCAATGTTAAGATTACAGTTTAATCCTCATCACTTGAATCTAAATATTTAGTGTCTTTAGCTCATTGATTTTAATAGGAGTACCCTGCACTCCTTCCTGTCTTTGTCACCTAAGGAAGGAAGGAAAGATGTTAGGCCCCACTCCGGCCATTCATTCAGCCCTTTCATTTACTGAAAACCTAGACTCCAGCGTGTACTTCAGGTATGATTTTGCCTCTCTGGGGATGTTGCGCGTAGTTGGAGAGGGAAGACAGTACCACAAAAAATGAGTAACGTGACAAAGCAGCGTGAGATGTGGACCAAATAAATAATGCTGGCATCATGATCTGAAATTGTCCGTAATGAAACAGTTTGCTTTATGCTTGACTGTGTCAGACCGTAAGGGGATCTGGGTCAGAATGATCATTTTATGTCAGATTGGGTTTCTGTAAAATCCTTTTTTTGGGGCGGGCTCAAGTAGATATTTAACAACATCTCTTTTACATGTAAGCTGATAGACAGGTGTGGACTTGAAGATGTCTTCTGATATTACAGTGTTACAAGGTGTGAGCCTGAAATATCTTTCTGACCTGACACTGAATCGAATTTTCTTAGCATTTTTTCAAACAACCATCTGAATTCTTTTTTTTTTTTTGAGACAGAGTCTCGCTCTGTCGCCCAGGCTGGAGTGCAGTGGCCGGATCTCAGCTCACTGCAAGCTCCGCCTCCCGGGTTCCCGCCATTCTCCTGCCTCAGCCTCCCGAGTAGCTGGGACTACAGGTGCCCGCCACTTCGCCCGGCTAGTTTTTTGTATTTTTCAGTAGAGACGGAGTTTCACCGGGTTAGCCAGGATGGTCTCGATCTCCTGACCTCGTGATCCGCCCGTCTCAGCCTCCCAAAGTGCTGGGATTACAGGCTTGAGCCACCGCGCCCGGCCAACCATCTGAATTCTTAAAGCTACTAATCTTGTTTGCATCCCTTTCTTCCAACTACATTCCTGGAAAACAATTTTCCATCTGACAGTGGCAATACCTTATGTTTTCAACAAATCAGTTGCAAATCGTTTGTTTTAATGGTTTTTCCTTATCCAGGTAGGCCCTTTGGAAACTTTGGGTGGATGAAGTCTTTATGCAGACTTCACCCTTTTCAGGACAGACGTCTCTGCTCTGCCTGCTCCCTCTGCTCGAGCATTTCTAGTGATGGAGACTCACTACTTATCATTGGAGATGACCTTTGCGTGTGAGATCAGATGTTCACAGACTGTCTGAAGAATGGTTTGGGCTCTCCCCAGGAAGTTGCCGGATATGTGACTTTAGGATTAGCTAATTCGGTAGCTCAGAGATGACACTGAAAGTCCAGGTTCCCTCCATCTTTTTGCTCTGCTGTTTTCAGAATGTCAGGCTGGTTCCCTGGGTGGTTGCAAGATGCTTTCATTGCTCCTGGTCATCATTTTGAGACAGGACCATGTCCAGAGGAAGGAGAGGAGGTTTCTTTCTGTGTCTGTCTTTAAGAAGGAGGAAACCTTGTCCATAAGCCCCTCAGCCTTCCCCATGTCTCCTTGGCCAAACTTCATCACATTGCTGTGCTGAAAGTTAATCCCTGGCCAGAGGAATGGGACTGCTGAGACTGACATGGGCAAATTAGAATTCATCCTGAGCCTGAGGTCAGTGCCCTTCCCTGAGGGGAGGAGAAGAATCAGGATCAGGGTCTTGTTAGCAAGGAAGAAAGGGAGAAGAGCATGTGGATGGTTCACCAATAGTGAAGACCAAGTGGGATCTTTGCTGGGACAGTGGTCGAATGCCTCCTCCAAGGGTAGACTTAGCGATATTTCAACACCAAAGTCTCACACTACGGTGTTACAGGATTGGAGAGGAGGAAAAGAGGTGAGCTAGAGAGGAAGACGTATAGAGTGTACAAGAGTTTAGACCCAGAAACAGAGTAGAGTGAGGGCAGGACCAGGGAGAGTGCAGAGGGGAGTTCGGGGTTGATTGGTTCTACTTGCCCACGCGTCAGTCCTGGAAGTAAAGGCAGAGTTCTGTGGGGCCCATCTCAGCTTCTGAGAGACCACGGAGCCGCTGCCTGGAGATCGCTAAGAAGGTGGGACTGATCCCTGCGGGACAGGACTGACCGGGTGACCTCTGACGCCTCTGTTCTGTTTCGAATATTTCTAGTGTTAAATCTTTTCAGAGGATGCTGGCAGCAGCCGCGCCACTGCCTCTATTAGCAGCAGAACAAGCTACTGTGCTTACTTTTCATTTGAAGTCTTCCCTTTCACTGGAGAGGCAGCGGGATCTAGAAAAGAGATAGGATCAGAGTGGGACACTGGAGACTTGGATTATATTCCTCCCGCTGCTGGGGGTTTACTTTGTAGCTGAGGTAAGTCACTTAACCTCAGCGCATCTTTCTAGTGTGTGCAACTTGACTTACTGTCATTGAAAGCTTTTTATTCTATCTGACATTTTACACTTGTCGGTCTAGGGTTGCCTTAATGTGGGCTGGGCAGGGCGCAGTGTGTGCCTCCCATTAGGAATGATTTTCCATGACTGTGATGATAAAATGACAAGGTGTGAGGCTGATGAGTGTCTCCATGTTGAAAGCCCACCTCTGCTGAAGGCTGCCATTTATGGATAACGCAAATAGCACCCACTGTGTGCCAGGCACATTCTCAGCCCAGGCTTTGGGCTGGGTCTCCTGAGTCCTTTAACATCCAGAATGTCCTGCAGGTCAGGCCAAGTACAAGCTCTATGTTTGCCTGTAATGTGATTTTCTTTCTCAAATAACTAATTGACATTTAAGCAACTGTTCCTAAACCAGTAAGTTGATGCATTAGCAAGTGTCTGGATCAGGATCATGAATTATACTTGGGTTTTAAATATATATATATTTTTTCTTTTTAACAAACACATTTGACTTCTGGTCCTATTCTTCCATGAGGGAAAGTGGGCAGCTGGTGGGACCGTGAGAGTGTCCTCTGGGGCACTCGGGCCCCCTGCCAAGGAGGAGACTTTGATTAAGAAGCTTAGAGCTTAAGTAAGTGATTCTCAAATTCTAGTAAGCACAACAGTCATCCAGGAAGTTGGTGGAAATTCAGATTCCTGGGTCCCACCTGCAGACATTCTGACTCAGTAGATTTTGAGCATTCTCAGACTCCCTGAGTGATGTGAGGTAGGGCATCTGCAGGCCCTTCCTCTGGCAGCAGTGGCTTCGAGCTGGGATATGAGGAGGAGGGGGAGAGACTGGCGGAACCAGACCGTTGCTGTCCCAGGGCCATGCTGACAGTCTGAAATTGGACTCTTCAGAGGAGAGGCCTGTGGGAGGCCTGCCCAATGCTGACCAAGGCAGGGCAGAAGGGAAGCCTTGTGGGAGATCATCCTATGGCAGGCACTCTTTCCTGGGCACCACAATGAATAATCCCCCGCTCTGGTGCCCTCCTCTTCCACCAGTGCCCACTCCCCATTCTCCTGCCTCTGACTAAGATCGCTTAGGAGATTGGGATGAGGATTAATGCAGTCCACGCATGCACACACGTACATGAACACACACACACACACACACACACACACACACCACACACCTCTCATATCTGACAAACATGCACTTGGCACTCTGCATGGGCTAGGTCCCCTGCAGGGGGATGTGGGCTCCTTGAGAGCAGCAGCCACACCCCACGGCATGTGGCACGCAGAGCAGGCACTCCAGGGACACTGTGAGTGAGAGCACGCACTTTGCCTATTGCCGCAGTTAGAGAGACAATGAGGCTCCCACCTAGCGTGGGGGCTGCAGAGGTGGACCCGAGAGGGTGACGAGAGGAGGTCTGTGTGATGCCCACAGAGCTCTGTGCCAACTGCTCTTGGGTGACAAGTAGGGGAGATAGTGCCTGGGAGGCCAGGGAGTGCTGCAAAGGAGACTCTGGAAGGAGGAGGCAGAGGACAAAGCCAAGGGGACGAAGGAAGACTGGCAAAGGCTGGACGGAGGGATGAGCTGGGAGGTGGGAAACTGTGTAGGTGCACCTGGATGCAGGTGGTTGCAGAGCATTTACCCTGGAGATGGTGGTGTGCCGTGGTTGCTGTTCTTCAGCAGATTTCTTTTTGTAGGAGTAAGCCACTGTTTTCCTAGGAGCTGACCAATTGCAAATGCGTGAGGAAGATCATGGACAGTAGAACTCGTTCCCATCGAGTGTAAGTAACCTTTCTCTTCCCTCCACGCTGGCTGCAGTCCCACCTCCAACATAGAAAAGTATGGAGAACCTTCTCTGAGCCTTGGGAAATAGCTAAAATGTTACTGGCAAGTGCTTCTTTCTAGAGGGGAAAAAAATAGCTCCCACACATTAACTCTGAAAGCTGAAGTCTGGTAACTTATCTCAAACAGACTTGGACTGAATAAGAAATACACCAGGCTGGTGGGTGGAGCTCTAAATTTACACCTTAATCTCATCATTAAGATCGGATAAGATGTTTCATTAGCGGTAGGTGCTATGTAAATATGAAGTGCTTTCTGAATAAATATTTTCCTTTTTTTTTTTTCCTTCCAAAATTAGGAAATGCTCTATGGTAAATAGTGCAATTCTTAGACACAGGAGAGTTTTATTTTAAAATGACAGTATAAATCATATCTGAATTCTGGGAAGTGCTAAGTGATTCAGCCTTGAAGCAATATAGTAGTTTCTATTTGTGCCCTGGAAAGTCAAGCATGGCTGAAATCGTACGTGGCAAATTGCTCAGAATTACTGGGAGCAGTGTATGCAGATGGCGTTCTGACCAGATTTCTAACTCTCTTGGTTTAGTAAATATCAATGGTTGAAGTCATAACCTAATTAGGTCAGTAAGCACTGTTTGTGGATGAACAAAACCTTGGGAAGTCCGATCTGGAAGATACCCAGGCAATCACACAGTGGAACCCATTAGTGTATCATTGTGGAAACTGAGGCTTAGAGGGAGGTATCCAAAGCCGTCTGCTTGCGGATGGGGCAGAGACAGGGCTGGAAGCCTGGACTTAGGGATTCCCATTTAGGGTCCCTTTTTCTCCAGACTCCTAATGTTTTTCTTTTCATGTTACTTATTATAAAAATAATATAGTATTAAAGGAGGTTTTTTTTTTTTTAACAAAACAGCAAACTTGTAATCTATGTCAAGAACTTTGTTCATTTCTGCATTTCCTTGCAAAAATTTAAAACATTTAATCATAGTGGGCATTCAGTTCCATGTTCTCTTTCTTAATATATTCAAATCACTTCGTGATATGGTGGTGTGCTTTTCACAGTGACTTTTACAGCAGCTTTCCAAAGCTCTTGTTGATACTAAGCCCTCCCTTCCTATTGGACACTTAGATCACTTTCCGATTTTTTTTTTTACTTATACAGATAATTCTGAGATAGATATCTCTGTGCATTTGGCCTTTTCTCGATGAACTCGTTCCTGTCCTCTCTCCTCATGGAAGCATCCCCAGGCCCCCAAGGGGAAACCCAGCCCAGCACTGGTGAAGTTTTGCATTCTGGAGATGCAGAACTTGAAGCCGGGGAATAGCCCAACCGGGGGTGTAATAAAAAGAAAGCCCAGTCCCACATGAGGATGCAGCCACCTGTCAAGTCCCAGGGGCGATTGGCACGAGGGTACAGTGGTGACATTCCCTGGCAGGTGGCTCCCAGCTGCCTTTCAGGTTGTGCGTCCCCAGAGCTTTCCTAGTAAGCTGGGGAAAGTTGCACCGCAGGCCGGTGTATGGGGAAGTAGGGGAACAGGAGGCATTCCCATTCCTTCCTTGCTCCTGTAAGGCATGTCCAGGGAGTCACTGAACTCCAAGTGGTGCAACTGGGTGAATGTGCTGAGCCATGTGTGTGGTGGATAATGGCAGTGTGCAGAGGAACCCCACAGGCTCTTTGAGGTGCTGGGCTCCCTCTGGCCACCGAGACTTGGAGAGGGAGGCTTGGAGAGTGGCCTAGTTCTGCAGCAGCAGCAGCCCCCGAGTTCCAAGGGAGACTCACAGGATCAGAAACCTCAGGGCAGGAGAATTCTAAAGCACACGAGTCCTGCCTGCTGCCTATGCAGAAAGGGCCGGGAGGTGAGGCAGGGAGGAAGCCCTGCCTAGGGCCACCTGGCTGCAGCAGCTATAAAAATGAGAAATAAATACAGAAATAGAAATAATAGAAATACTCGAGGCCACTGCCTGGGACTCCACTTTCCTGCTCTTGGTCTCGTCTTCAGTTCTGGAACCATGAGACGTCAGAGTTTCAACATCACTCAGTCTCCTGTTCCAGAGAGTGTTCAAGGAAGGCCCAAAGGCCCAGCCCGGCGGCCAGGCTCTATCAAACCTGAGCTGTGTCCCAATCAAAAGGAACTGAGGAAAGCCGGGGTCCTGAGGGCAGAAGCGTGACTTTGGGGACCGCTGTTGGGACAGAGTACTCTTCTTTGACTTTCTCCCAGGCTGCAGGTTGAATGCGCCATTATTTCAGCTCTGAAGTTTACTAGCTGTCTTAACTAAGCCCTTCCAACATTGACTGACTCTTGCTCCCACATTCGAAACGGGGTGCAAAGTGATTGCACATGATATTGAGCCCCACGCAGACTTTGGGAGATGTTCCAGACTCCTGGTTCTTAGCAAGATGGTACAGAGTGGAGCTGGGCTTCAGAGATGACCCCCCAACAAGCAGGACAGGACCACCTTTTCTATGTACAGAGAAGAAATTGGCTCCTTGAATTTCCTCTGCCCAGGTCACGGCTCCTCGCCCAACAGCAGCATATTCTGGCAGTGCAAGGAAGTGAGTCTCTCTGCAAAACCTATGCTGCCCTGGTCTGACTGCTAGCTCCCCTCCAGCTGGTGCCCTTGGCCGTGCACTTCCTTCCAGGTCTTAGGCGAGAGGGTAGGCAGACAAGAGTATCCTCCAGTGGGAACAGAACCCTGAACCACCCACTGCCTCTCGGGCTGGTTGGCATCCAGTCCCACTTCGAGAGGCAAGGACCATTTTCCTTTGTTGTATTTGATACAGGACAAGAGGCAGTAGCCCAAGTGACACCAGGGAAACAGTGGAAATTCCACTGATTCCTAATGAACACTTGCAGAATCAACCCCGACTGACCAGTGCACATTAAAGCTTCTCTCTCTCTCTCCACTGAACTGACAGAGACTATTCTTGTTTACATCTCCTTTGATTGTTAAGTTTCCCTTTCAACTTGATGATCAGAACTTGGAGTCAGAGCCCTAGGGAAAGGGGGAAGAATTCAGGCTGAGTGAAGTTACTGCCGATGACTTGTCCAGACCTGCTGGTGTGGGAATTTCCTGAGATGGAAGAGCCCCAGGAGAGGAAGCAAGGCAGATGCATTTAATTTCTTGATTAAAATGAATTAAATGTCCACGTTTTGATGTGTGATCAAATCACATTTGAAATACACTGGGCCAAATATATTTGTGATGAACTGCTGTGCAGATAATGGAAATCATTTCAATAAAATTCTCATCCGTGCTAAGACCTTAATCAAGGGATAACCTGTTTGACATTGGATAACAGATAACTGTGTAATTCTACCCCGGCAGGAACAGATTCATTCCATTTGAGTGATTAATGCATTAGGAAGCTGAGGTCAAGCTAAAGTTAAAGTCCATCTTCTGGATTTTCCTGGTACCTTCTAATTTTCCGTGGAATCGTCAGTTTTCAGAGTGGGATTTTAATGCTTTTCGTATGTATCCTTACTTTTCTTAGAATCTGGCTTTAGCAAAACCATGCCATTTTGAGGTAGACTGCTTCTCGCAGTCCCTAGAACAGTACGTTGCTGCTACCTAACGTTTAATGGTTTCACCTTTATTGAAAGTTTTGCAGTGGAGGTTTTTGTCCCAAATAATGACAGACCTGTGAGTTTTCTTCTTGATTATTTGCCATTGATACGTCCTGTGAATTTTTTTTTTCCTTGTCGTATGGATCTTCTTCTGTGATCCACAGTTTTCACATGTGTACAGTGGAGGCGATAATAACTCTATTCTCCTCTCCAAAGAGGTTGGCAGCTTCGACAGGCAAACAGTGCCCAGAGTGGCCTGCATAAGCCACAGAGTGGCCAGACCCAGCTTGTCTCTGGTGTTCTTGCATTGTCTCTGGGGGTAGTGTCGTTCTGACTAGGTTACATGCTTCTTTGGGGTGGGGGACCACCTGGCTTCTCCTCCAAGTTATTTCCTAGCATAAGCCAGTGCTCAACAAAGACTTCTTGGCCTACGGGCTGTGAAGGTGGCTTTGGAGACCACCTGGGAGGCCTGCCCAGACCATCACTGTGATGATGAACTGGGGACAGACTCACAGCAGTGGCAAGTGATGACTTTACATCTCCAAAGTTTTGATTATTACTGTCTGCTGTTCAGAGAACAAGAAATAGATAAATAGTTAAATTTCTAAAATGAGCCCAATAATCAGGTCAGAGGAATTGCAGAAGATACCTCTTTTGACATGTACTGATCTCTTTTTTCTTTCTCCTTCCCCACCTTGTTTCTAAAGCCTGTCCTTTCTTATAAAAAAAAAAAAAAAACAAACACACACATCCCTGATTTGGCATCGGCTGTAGCTTGGACAAATTGTGTGAGAAGAGATCGCTTTGTGTTCGTTTGCTTGAAGCTGTCTGATTATGAGGACTTAATGACTGGGGAAGCCCAGGGTTTTCTATTAAGGCAAAGAACCAACAGTCTGTGTCATCTAAAAAATTCAAGTGGGTGTTTCTTTTCTTGCTTTCTGAGATGGGTCTCTGCCAAGAGTTTAGGGAATTGCTCACTCGAAAAATGGACTGATCTCAAGCATGCACTCTTGTTTAGAAGTGTTTGGGGACCTTTTATGATTACTTTATTTTTCAACTTTATTTCATGTATGTATGTATGTATGTATGTATGTATGTACATACGTATGTATGTATTGAGACGAGGTCTCACTCTGTTGCCCAGGTTGGAGTCAGTGATACAATCATGGCTCACTTGTAGCCTTGTAGCCTTGAACTCTTGGGCTCAAATGATCCTCCTGCCTTAGCCTTCTGAGTGGCTGGGTCTACAGGTGCACACCACCATGCCCAGCTAATTTTTTAAAACTTTTTTGTAGAGATGACATGGGATGTCCTTATGTTGCCCAGGCTGGTCTCAAACTCCTGGGCTTAAGCAATCTTGCCACATTGGCCTCCCAAAGTGCTAGAATAAGAGGCTCATGTGAGCCACCGTGCCTGGCCCCTTATTGTTGTTGTTGTTTTTTTTTTTTTATCACAACAATGTTACCTGGTCTTTCTAACACTATTCCAAGAAGTATATAAAGTAAAACCAATATTATTTCTTCCTTGCCCCTTTTCCCAGTTCCAGTTCCTTCTTCCCCTTCCAGAGGCGACAGCTACTAACAATTGGTGCAGTGTAGACTTCCAGATGATCTTACATGGATACTTCATCAAACCCATATGCAGATAGACAGATTTTATTTTCAAGAATGGGATAATGGTCACTATATTGTTCTGCAACTTGCTTTATCCACTGTGGACAGTTCTTAAGTCAGAAATAGAATGCTGCTTCTTTATTTTTAAAAGCTGCACTTATTCTATTGTTCAGTATACTGTAATGCACCAAAATGTGTTCATTTATTCCCCCAATTGATACACAGTTAAGTCATCTCTCATTCCCTGCCTCTGACACACACACTTCCTCTTGCCATTGCAGACAAGCCAGGAGACACACACAGAGCTGCCCAGAGGCCACTTTGTCATGGCAAGAAGGAGGCGTTTCCTCCCTGGGAGTAGGTGCCTAGGAATGTGCACTGTGTCCTCCTGCACAGCCTTCTGCCTAGGAGGGGCAGAATTCAGGCTGCAGAAGGGTCGGGGTTCTTACGGCCCTGCAGCGCCCTGTTCCTCTGATCTTGTTCCCTCTTCCTTGCCCCAGAGTGGTCCTGATGTGACCCAGGTCCCCTTTGCCTTGGCCATTGGAAGTTGTGTTTGGCCATCAGCCTAAGCTGGCTGAAATTGATGGCTCATGAGGATGAGGCCTCTGGCCCCACTTGGGAGGCCTTGCTTGCCATGGGAGGGGATGTCCACTCTGCCCCTATGGTGCTGAGGCTGGAGGCCTGTGGGGCTGGATGGGTTGGCGTCACGGTCCTCTCTCATCATTCTGTGCCTACCCAGAATTTCCAAACGGGCTCTCAAGGCCAACTGCTAGCACCTTCCTGGACTGCCACTGAGCCCAGCCTTCGCCCTGTCATGGGCGGCCTCCACTGAGCACCCTCTTGTCTTGAGACTCATGGGAAGGGAGCCACAACCCTCAGGCCCTAGCAAGGCTGCCACTGTCACACCCCATTGCACTTCCTTCCCCATATCCTCCCTTCCTTAGGACTCAAGGATTCACCAGTGACCTCAAGGTTCCTGGCAGATGGGAAGAAGCCTTGCATCACATGGGGTCAGCAGCAAGTGGAATAGTGGGGAACACACAGGCAGAATGGCAGATGGCACCTGGGTGTGGATCCCAGCACCAGTATTTAAAAGCTATGTGCCAGCATGAGTATTTAAAAGCTGTGTGTTCTTTGACAAGTGGCTGGAGCTCTCTGCGTCTCATTTCTCTGTAAGACAACATCCCTTAGACTCATGGTGCCAATTGAAGTTGACAATGTCAATAAAGTCTCAGGGCACATAGCGAGAAATTCAATAAGTGTCAGCTCTCCTTTCCCTCTGGAATTCCTTCCCCTACTTGATCCTTCCAAATGAAATTTAAAAAATAGGTCTGTCTTCCCAGTAGACTCCACGAGACTGAATAAATCCTAGAGTCAGGCACCAAGAGAGGCTGCAGAGTATGTTTCCCCAGAGGGCTTTAACAGCGCCACTGTCTGAAGTGGTTTGGGGTCAGGCTCAAGGTCCGCATTGAGGTCCTTCCACGGAGGGTCAGTGCTTGTCAGTTCTGCCCACCCAGAACCTCCCCCGCCCAGCAGGGCCAGCCTGGCAACCAGTGCAAGTAGACACGGGGAGGCTGCTCCCGGGTGGAGCCTCTCTCCTGTGGATTCCCTGGGTCCCTGGTCTGAGGAGCGTGCCAGGGTCCCCCTCTTGCGACTGCAGCAGCAGCAGACTCCATTTGTGCTGACACAGACTGGAGCGGTTGCCATGGGGACCAGAATCTGTGCCCAGATGCGTTCTTGCAGCTGGGTAGACAGGATGGGACTCCTCCCGGAGAGGCTGGAGGGTTCCCACTTAATAAGAGGGAGCTGGGCGGGGAAACAGCCAGAGGCTCCTTCCTCAGCTGTTCAGCAGCTTCAGCCAAAGGAGAGTAAAGGGAGTCCAGGCCTCGACTGGCCTCTAGGCCTCCTGGAGATTTATGGGGCCCAGTCTGGTGCACAGTGAAGCGTCAGGCCTTTGCCTGACCCTGAGCCACCAGCTTCCTCCCGCACCTTCCTCCTTGCATGAGGTGCCTGTAGAGAGGAACTGTTCATTGAGGGCCACAGTCTCACGTCCAAAGCACTTGAGACTCCGCGTAAAGGAGATGACGTCACAGAGCCCCGCAGTGTGCAGACCCTGGGAGCCCAGGACCCCCTGTGACCTTGCAGCCACTCCCAGAAGGGGCCATGAGTGTCCACACTTTCTGGATGGTGCTTGAAAAAATGAAATGAGTCTCCCAAGGCCACACAGGGAAAGAGGCCACGCTGAGGCTTTGGACCCCAAAGCCACTGCACGCTGCTGGTTGGGCTTGCCGGCAGCTGCACACAATGCTCTATGCTTGTGGTTTTTCTTAGAGACAGGGTCTTGCTCTGTTGCCCAGGCTGGAGGGCAGTGGTGTGATCATAGCTCACTGTAGCCTCAAATTCCTGAGGCTCAAGTGATCCTTCTGCCTCAGCCTCTTGGGTAGCTAGGACTACAGGCATCTGCCACCATGCCCAGCTAATTTTAATTTTTTGGTAGAGATGGGGTCTCACTGTGTTTTCTAGGCTTGTCTCAAACACCTGGGCTCAAGCACTCCTCATGCCTCAGCCTCCAAAGTGCTGGGATTACATCCATGAGCCGCGCTCAGCCGGCCCTCCATGCTTTGAATGAATGAAGGAATCAAACTATTACTTGTAAAGGCCTGGGCTTTCTTGTCCTTGAGATTCAAGGTAGCAGTGGGCACGGGACAGCCTGTCCTCTGCGTGCCCAGAGGTGGCCAGGCTGTGCCAAGGAGGCTGCCATTGCTGCCTGCAAGGAGGCCCCGGATCCTGGCTGGACTCGGCTGGACCCTTCCTTACTGTCCCCTGTGGTTTTCTTCAGGGTCTGCCCTGTGCTGGGGGCGCTTTGCTGTCATTATTAGGTATTGGCATCAATTTATAGGTTAGGAAATTGAAATTTAGAGAGATGAAGGAAGCTGAGGTCACACAGCTCCCGAGACTCTCACCCCGTCCCTGGCCTGACGCCAGGCCGTGGGGTCTTCTGGTACCTCATGGCGTCACTGCTCCTCCACTGATGGGGTCAGGGTCAGGGTGGGACCCAATAGGCAGGAAATACGGATTCAAGTCACAATCGTAAAATATGGTGAAACATGCACAATATAAAATCTACAATCCTAACCAATTCTAAGTGGACGGCTGCGTCGTGTTAAGAACGTTCACTTTGTTGTGCAGCCATCAGCACCATCCACCTCCAGAACTTTATCATTGTGTAAAACTAGTCCACACCCATTAAACAGCACCTCCCCACTCCCCTTTCCCTCCGCCCCTGGCAACCCCCGTTCTACTTTCTGCCTCTATGAATCTGATTCCTCTAGGGACCTCACATAAGAAGAATCAGATAGTATCTGTCATTTTGTGACGGGCTCATTTCTTTTAGCATATCATCATCAAGGTTCACCTGTGTTACAGTGTGTGCCAGAATTTCCTTCCTTTTAATGGCTGAATAATGTTCCAGTGTATGGACGCTGGGTTTCTCCCTTCATGTGTCAAGCGACACTTGGGTTGCTTCCATCTTTTGGCTATTGAGAATCATGCTTTCGTGAGCACAGAGTACAATTATCTCCTCAAGATCAAGTTACTTTTTTTTGGATTGGGGAGACGGAGTCTCGCTATGTTGCCCGGGCTGGAGTGTAATGGTGTGATCTCAGCTCACTGCAACCTCTGCCTCCCAGGTTCAAGTGATTCTCCTGCCTCTGCCTCATGAGTAGCTGGGACTATAGGCGCTCACCACCACACCCAGCTAATTTTTATATTTTTAGTAGAGGAGGGGTTTGACCATGTTGGCCAGGCTGGTCTCAAACTCTTGACGTCATGATCCACCCACCTCAGTCTCCCAAAGTGCTGGGATTACAGATGTGAGCCACCGAGTCTGGCCAAGTTACTTTTTTGAATCAATAAATTGAGAGCAATAGTACCTACTCCATCCACCTGCCAGATTGCTGTGAGGTGAGTTGTGAGTGTGGCTGGAAATGTTTTGTGCACAGGGTAGGGGTCATGATAGTCTTTCCCGTCATCAACCTGGGCTGGGAAGAGTCAGCTTTTGCCAGGAGGAATCAAGCACCTACTGGGTGTTTGTGGAAACACTTTCCTCAACCCCCAACCCTGGAAGGAGCTTCACCGGCAGAAGAGAAACTGACTTGGACATAGTAAAGGGATTGCTCAGAGGGCAGAGTGAGCAAAGCCCAGGCTCTTTGTCGGTGCCCCATCTGCTTGGTTCCTGAGTAGGACCAATCAAGGGGACTAGGCTCAGGTTTCTCATTGAGGGACTGTGGCACCTTGTAGACAACCACACTTTTTCTCCGCAGAGTTCAAGCCATGGCAGGGTTCCTGTGCTCCCCACCCTAAACATGATGGGCTCCTTATGGGAGCCTCTGCAGGGCGGGGGCAGCATCCTCTTCTCTCCCCACCTGCACCAGTGCCCCAGCCTCCAGGGAGGGTGCCACCAGCCAAGTCATGTGGGCCATTCAGAGCCTCTCCCCAGGCTCTGCTCTGAGTCCTGGGCTGGTCTGCTGCCCCATGGGGACACTGCAGAGGTTCCCACTGCCCTAGAGCAGCTTTTCCCAGGGCTCTGCCACGCTGCTCCCCTAATCCTGGGTCTCAGTGCTGTTTTGCTCATCCTGCTCCCAGAGGGCAGCTGCCCACAGATGGTTCTGGCATGAGAACTTCATTCAGCAACAGTCTGTGATCGTCTTGCACAGGCCCGGTACGCAGCCTCTACTTTGAAACCCCGAAGCACCTGGGCCTACCTGACTGGTAGCACATTCCATTTCGCCATCTCTCTGCCTGTCTCCCACCCTGGACTGTGTGCTTCCTGGGGCAGGGGTGGTATCTCCAGTGCCTGGCTTTGCTCTGGTACATACCAAGTGCTCAGAGAATGTTTGTTGATGGAACGAAGGACTCCCCTGCTAGACATATGCTCGAGGAATGGAACTGTGATTCCATAATCACTTTCATTTCTTTCTTCATCGCCACATCAGGCATAGTGTCTGGTATCTGGCCAGTGCCCAGGAAATGATTGATTAAATAAATGAATGAAGCATGAGGCCAGAGCCTCCATCAGCTCTGGGCAGGGCTGGGCAGTCCTGCAGGGTGGATCTTGCTGCTACATCGTCAGTGTCACTAACTCAACACTTAACACAGTGACCTGGCAGTGGCCATGGGGCCAGGTGGGGGCTTCCGAGACAGAGGAAACCCAAGACTGGGAAACGGCATATGAGACAGAGGGAACACAGCTTCTGCAGTTCCTTGTGGCCTGGCTCCTTCCTTTCTGCTCCTGCTGGAGCAGACGAGCAGCCCCATCACTGGGGCCATGAACCTGGGAGAGATACTCAGGTTCCCTGTTGCTCTAAGAATAGGCTCAAAGCTGCTTCTTTGAAGATCTTAGCTTTCTGCTCAAAAGCCTTCAGCAACTAAAAGTCTCCAATTCCTAGTCTTAGGTGATGTCCCCCAAATCTGTCTCTATGCTTTTTTTTTTTTTTCTTTTTCAATTCTCTTCTTCAAACCAGCCGAACAGAACACCACTGCTGGGTGTTCTCTGTGTGTCTGCCTCATTTCCTGGCGGCATTCTGGACTCCACCGCCTGGACTCCCAGCCCACTGAGTGGGTAGGGGAGCCCTGGGTCACCTGCCTGGATTGAATAGTTGGCCTCAAGGGCTTTCGCTTTATTCTGGAATGGGTCCCTCTCTGTCTGTTTTTCACTGGCCCCTTTCTGTCTGCCAAAGGCCAGCAGAACAAGCTTCTTGGCAAGGCTTCCTACTTCTGAATCAATTTTCACAACCTGTGATTGAACTACGTGCAATGCAGGTATCAGAATTTAGTGACATCTTTTAATTCTCTATTATTGATGAAAAGTTTTGGTCTGGAAAGGAACACTGGCTTTGGGTTTGATTTTCATCAGTTTAATTCATCTTCAGTGTTGATCGGTGCATATGTTACAGCGAAAGACTACATCTGGGCTGTTTCAGGGGAGCAGGGAATGTTATTACCAGCATGGCCAGGTTTGGGGCATTGTCCCAGGACTGTTGACACCTTAGGCATGTCGCACTCTGCCTTGTATGCCGGTGCTTCACATACGGGTCTTCTCCTCCACGCGTGACTGTGAGGTCTTTGGAGGCAGAATGCATCTCTGCAATAAACTAGCCCCCAAAGACCCAATGCAGTTCCTAGCACATAGGCGACCCCCAGCCAGTGTTTGTGCAAGTGCAGTCTCCAGAGTCCATTACAGCCCTTAATTATTGTGCCTCAGGAGGGATCCCAATACTCATACAAGGACACGTGGATTCCACAGGGACTTGGATTTTGGGAAAGGTGGTGATATCAATGAGACAAGCTAATGAATGATTGCCTTTCTCAGGAAAATATAGACAGGACCCTAATTTCTGGAATGTGCTAATCACAGCGTCCTTTAGCATGTGGGGGCAACTTTTTTTTGAGATGGAGTCTCACTCTGCCCAGGTTAGAGTAGAGAGGTGCGATCTTGGCTCACTGCACCCTCTGCCTCCCAGGTTCAAGCAATTCTTCTGCCTCAGCCTCTCGAGTAGCTGGGATTACAGGCACCCGCCACCATGTCCCGCTAATTTTTGTATTTTTAGTAGAGATGGGGTTTCACCATGTTGGCCAGGCTGGTCTCAAACCCCTGACCTCAAGTGATCTGCCCGCCTTGGTCTCCCAAGTGCTGGGATTATAGGCTTGAGCTACCGCGCCTGGCCTAGCATGTGGGGGCAACTTTGGCAGGCAGCTTCAGGCACAGTTCAGACACTCTGGCCACACCTGTTTTGCCCTCTGACCACCAGTGTATCCCCACCCTAACACATGTGTTGTTGCCTGGTAGGGGCAGCCCCCACCTTCTCTACCCAAGGTCCCAGGGGCATGGAGTTCTCTCCCTTCTCTGTCCACTCAACATGAGACCTGTGGATTTGTGGCTTCACCAGTGCAAGATGCATGACCTTGGGCAAGCCTTATAACCTTCTGTAAGCCTGCACATCCTCCCGTGCAATGTGGATGTTGAGAGGAGCCCTGCTGCCTCTCCAACAGACCTTACCAAAACAGAGAAGGGGTGGAGCTGAGAGGACGGTATTGGCTGTACAAGTGACTTCTCATCACTGATGTGGGTTGACTGTTGGGTGTCAGAGGGTTAGCTAGAGATGTGGTCACCACAGAGAGCTTGCTCCTCTGGGAAACAGTCAACCCACACACTGGCTTTTGGACACACTGTGTTAAAAATATTGGGTGTTTTCTATGTATTTATCTTGACCGTGTGTTTGTACATTATTCTGGACTTCAAGCTCTTCGGAGGTCTATATATGATCTGATTTTCTTGATGTAGTGCGTATCTTCAGAGGACACAGTATTAGGAAAAGGGTGAATGCCCTGTGATGTGAACAGACAGGACATTCACTTGGATTACTGCCCAGTGGGGAGAGGGTGCTGGGCCACCTTACATCGCCTTCTTGGGTCCAGCCTGACATTGGGCCTCGTATTCATCTGCTAATAGTATCATAACAAACATCATAGACTCGGGGCCCATAGACTGGGGACCCATAGACTCGGGGCTCATAGACTCGGGGCTCATAAACTGGGGGTTCATAGACTCAGGGTTCATAGACTCGGGGCTCATAGACTCGGGGCTCATAGACTCGGGGCCCATAGACTCGGGGCTCATAGACTCGGGGCCCATAGACTCGGGGTTCATACACTGGGGGCTCATAGACTGGGGGCTCATAGACTCAGGGCCCATAGACTCGGGGCTCATAGACTCGGGGCCCATAGACTTGGGGTTCATATACTGGGGGCTCATAGACTGGGGGCTCATAGACTCGGGGCTCATAGACTCGGGGCCCATAGACTCGGGGTTCATACACTGGGGGCTCATAGACTTGGGGCTCATAGACTCGGGGCTCATAGACTGGGGGCTCATAGACTCGGGGTTCATAGACTCAGGGCTCATAGACTGGGGGCTCATAGACTCGGGGTTCATAGACTCGGGGCTCATAGACTCGGGGTTCATAGACTCGGGGCTCATAGACTCGGGGACCCATAGACTGGGGACCCATAGACTCGGGGCTCATAGACTAGGGGTTCATAGACTCGGGGCTCATGGACTCGGGGCTCATAGACTCGGGACCCATAGACTCGGGGTTCATAGACTCGGGACTCACGCTCGGGGCTCATAGACTCGGGGCTCATACACTGGGGGCCCATAGACTCGGGGTTCATAGACTCGGGGCTCATAGACTCGGGGCTCATAGACTCGGGGCTCACGCTCGGGGCTCATAGACTCGGGGCTCATACACTGGGGGCTCATAGACTCGGGGTTCATAGACTCGGGGCTCATAGACTCGGGGCTCACGCTCGGGGCTCATAGACTCGGGGCTCATAGACTCGGGGCTCATACACTGGGGTCTCATAGACTCGGGGTTCATAGACTCGGGGCTCATAGACTCGGGGTTCATAGACTCGGGGCTCACGCTCGGGGCCCATAGACTAGGGACTCATACACTGGGGGCTCATAGACTCGGGGCTTGTAGACTTGGGGCTCATAGACTCGGGGCTCATAGACTCGGGGCTCATAGACTCGGGGTTCATAAACTGGGGGTTCATAGACTCGGGGTTCATAGACTAGGGGCTCATAGACTCGGGGCTCACGTTCGGGGTTCATAGACTCGGGGTTCATAGACTCGGGGCTCATAGACTCGGGGTTCATAAACTGGGGGTTCATAGACTCGGGGTTCATAGACTCGGGGCTCATAGACTTGGGGCTCATAGACTCGGGGCTCATAGACTTGGGGCTCACGCTCGGGGCTCATAGACTAGGGGCTCATAGACTTGGGGCTCATAGACTAGGGGTTCATAGACTTGGGGCTCATAGACTCGGGGCTCATAGACTTGGGGCTCACGCTCGGGGCTCATAGACTAGGGGTTCATAAACTGGGGGCTCATAGACTAGGGGCTCATAGACTCGGGGCTCATACACTGGGGGCTCATAGACTCGGGGCTCATAGACTCAGGGTTCATAGACTCGGGGTTCATAGACTCGGGGCTCATAGACTCGGGGCTCATAGACTAGGGGCTCATAGACTTGGGGCTTATACACTGGGGGCTCATAGACTGGGGGCCCATAGACTGGGAGCCCATAGACTCGGGGCTCATAGACTCGGGGCTCATACACTGGGGGCTCATAGACTCGGGGCTTCCACAGCAGACATTTACTGTCTCACAGTTCCTGAGAGCAGACGTCCTAAGTCAAGGTGCCGGCAGGGTTGGTTTCCTCAAAGCCTCTCTCCTTGGCTTGCAGACACCTGCCTTTTCCCCATGTCCTCACATAGTCATCCCTCTGTGAGTCTGTGTCCTAATCTCTTCTCCAAGAGAACACTAATTATATAGGATCAGGGCCCACCCATACGACCTCATTTTACACCCTTAAGGCCGTATCTCCAAATACAGTCATATTCTGGGGTACTGAGGGTAGGACTTCCACTCTGAATTCAGGAAGGACCAAATTCTGCCCACAACAGGCCTCATCTTCACCTTATTAATATTTCTTCAGTGACCGGGTACAGTGGCTCACACCTATAATCCCAGCCCTTTGGGAGGCCGAGGGAGGTGGGTCACCTGAGGTCAGGAGTTCGAGAGCAGCCTGGCCAACATGGTGAAACCCTGTCTCTACTAAAAATACAAAAAACTAGCCAGGTGTGGTGGCGTGTGCCTAGAATCCCAGCTACTCAGGAGGCTGAGGCACAAGAATCGCTTGAACCCGGAGGTGGAGGTTGCAATGAGCCAAGATCAGGCCATTGCACTCTAGCCTGAACAACAATAGGGAAACTCCATCTCAAAAACAATTTTTTTTTTCTTCAGTACCTCCAGGGCCCTAAATGCTGAGCAATGACCACACACCGTGAGACAACTGCGCCTAGGCTCTGAGACCTCACAGCACCTCACTGCTTTGCCCACCCAGGGCCCAGCTTTGAGAATGTGATATGAATATCCATTAATAAACACCTGCTTTGTTCATGACCCTGTTCCAGTGAATGAGATTAACTGGCCAGGAGGAGATGGCCAACCCTCTGTGCCACCTCAGCCGTACTCCCTCTGTGCCAGTGACTATGTAGCTTCTTGGGATGGCACCCCAGTGATGGGTTGGTTGATTTGCTCATTCATTCCTTGATATTCTTACCTGCCATGTACTCTTGGTCTGGTGGGCTCAGCAGGAGGAATGAGGGGCGGCGGGCAGGAAGGCAGAAGGCTTCCGTCTTGATCCTTGGTTTTCCAATAAGCTGGGAGATCTTGGGCAAGTCACCTAATTATTGATTCATGATCTCTAAATTAGGGAGCCTTTTCTACTTTGCCTCCTATGTAAGGATTTTATGAAGTTCAAATGGAATCATGTGTATGAAAGTGTTTTATAAACTGTAAAGTGCTATGTAACTGTGAGGAATCATTACATTCACGTTTTTATCCCATTTGACCTCCTGCTGCTTTGCCCATTGGGATCTACTAGTGAGGCACTGGCATTTTTCAGGATGGAACCAGCCTAAAGACTAGCTTTGGGGAGAGCCTGTTCACTCATTACCTGGTTTTCTGTTTCTTTATTTTGCCTTGCTTTTTAACCACCACCACCCCAACTTGCCCCTCTCTGATCTTCTCCACCTACCCAAAAACAGGTCTGAAATTCTCAAAGTTTCTGGTTCTTGACTACATATGTGAAATCTAGCAGAAATGTTCCTTTAGAGTCACTGAGGAATATTTTTTTCAGTGAAGCGTACTGGTACAAACCCAGCCCCCCTCTTTCACCTAAACCTCTCAGCAGGGATTGATGAGGCATGGATGAATAACGTCCAGGTTCTCCAAAAACATAAACCAAGATGCAGGGCAAATACCTGAGTGGTGACAGTCCTGGAGACTACGGGGACCCCAGACTAATGACCCTTATCCTCCAGCACTGCCCTGAGGGTCTTCTTTCTATTTCTCCCACATCTGTGTTGCCAGGACTCCCATGTCCAGAACGCGGAAGCCGAAGCTGTGGGGCCGGGGGAGGGGAGGGAGTTCTGCCTAATTCGTGGCTCATCTTCAGAAGATCCCTTCAGGAAACACTGCTTGGGAAACGCCTGCAGGAGGGCGGAAGTCATGAACCAGCCTGGCCTCTACTGACTAATCCTTGGGTCAATATCAAGGCCCTCCTGAGAACATTAAGATACCCAAAGTTGACTCAAGTAGTTTTTCCCCGGTGTGTTCCTAGAAGCTCTCCTGTCACAAAGTTTAGCCTGCCAGTGGTCTGGGCCACACCACATGCTACATCCCGTTCTTGGAAATCCAGTTGCACAATAGTGCATTGAAGGCTCTGGAGGTTCTGCAGTAAAGAAATCTTGACTTCTGAACTCTCTTGAACCTACGCTCCCCTCTCGCCCTTTATTCTGTTTGCTTATTGATCCTCTCTGGAGCCCTCTTCTGGAAATGTTAGTGGAGCGATGGCACTCTAGGGCACTTTCTTTTATGCTCAGCTTGGGGCAGGGGAAGATGGCACTTGGGGTTAGGGGTATGGCCCTTAGATGACCCATCATGAGGGTCGTCAGAGGAAGTGGAGGAGGAGGGCAGATGGGGCACAGCTGTGTGGGCTGAAGCCTGTATGACCCTAAGGTCTGGCAACACCGGCCCTGGCCAGGCTCCAGGGAGGGCCTTGCAGGAGAGATACTGCAGGTGGAGTCAGGGGAGACCGGGAGGGCTGGCATCCTCTGGTGGGGGATGGACAGGAGGGCTGCTCATGCTTCAGGCTGAGAAAGAACCGCAGGGCTCCTGGGAGGCAGAGGACCAGAGTGCGTCCCTCCAAATGTAGATTTTTTCTTTTTTGGCATATCCTTTCAGGTTAGAGAGTAGAACCTGCCTGCCTCATCAAAGACAGTGGGGCCTCTACTCTTTATCCTATTAAGGAGGACCCTAGGGCCATGTTTCTGGGCTGAGCTGCCCCACTTGGTGGCAGTGATTGTGGTGCTGGTCTCAGCTCTGCTGATGGGGCAAGACTGGGGGAAGGGAAAACATGGAAGGTCCGGTAATCATTCTTGTAAGTTAGCCTCGGGACCCCAAGGTTGGGCTGGCCATGGAGCAGTGGGAAAACTGCCCCACTGAAAAGGAGCAGCCTGGAGAGGGGCAGATGGGAGAATGTAGGTGCAGGAGTGGATTCGGATCAAAGGAGGAGATTCTGCCTGGCGGGTGCCTTTCTGAAGGAAGAAATCAGTTATGACCAGTGTAGAAGGCTCCCAGGGATCCAGTGCAATTGGTTGTGCTTATTGCCAGCACACGGATGTGTATGTGTGTGTGGGGGGGGAGGGGAGCATGATGAGGGGGCGGGGCTTGCATTGGCCAGGGGTGGGCTGTTTGCTGGTGGGAGCCCATGTGGGTGTCACACCATCAGTGTCCAGCTGGCTGGGTTGGCCGCAGCTCCTGTAGGAACCTGTGTTCCTGGGAAGCCTCTCTCTGGGGAAAGGCAGAGTGGGCAGGCTGTGTGCAAAGGAGAAACCCACGCTGCCCATGTCCACACAGCTGTGTGGGCACCAGGACCTGCTGAGATGTCATTCCAGGCTGCCTGAAGCAGCCAGCTTTCTGTAGAAGAGAGAGGGAGGAGAAAGCATTGTGCAGGCAGGGAGCAGACAAGGAAAAGAAGGGATTTTAGTAGACGGCAGGGCAAAAAGGGCAAGAAAAAAGTGGGAAATGGCTCAAGAAGTGTCAGGGTCCCAGACATCTGTGTCAGGACACTAATGGTATTTGGGCAGGACAGTCCTTCATGGAGGGGACTGTTGCTCACTGAGAGATGTTCAGCCTGCCCAGCCCCCACCCACCATATCCCAGGGATGCCCTTAGTCATCAAGATAACCATAGACGCCCCCAGGCTGCCTCTGGAGGAGGTGGTCACCAAGGCCCCCTTATCTCTGACGGTCTGAGATGATGGAGTGGAGCTGGGAGGGGCCCTCCCAGGGTCCATCCCAGGGGGCAAGGACAGCCACGGGGCACTCAGTCTCCAACTCTAGGGCCACAAAGAGCATATGGACTGGGAGAGGCTGTTGAAGGTGTGTTTTTCCCAAATCAACAAACCACTATTGAGTCAGGTGCTGAGGCCAGCCCTGGAGACAGGAGGAAAAGTCAAATGTGACCCTGAACCCCAGAGAGCTCAGAATCCAGCAGGGGAGGTGGACGAGCAACAGCAACCACCCCACGTTCACTCACTACGCAGACCGATGAGGGTATCCTGTCACTGCATTACCCAGTGAGCATGGGTGCGGCTGCAGTCATGGGGAGACCCCCAGGCTCAGTGGTGCAACCCCAGAGCAGTCCTGTGTTCCAGCTGGCAGATGGGGGAAAAAGTGTGGGGAGGCACATCCACCTCTGAAACGCCTGCTCCTGGAAGTGGCGGAGACTCCTCTCCCCATTCTCTGGACCTGCCATGTGGCCACATCTAGCTTCAGGGAGTTTGGGGAGGGGGCCCGGAAAGAAGAGGAAACTGACTGTGGGTACCCACCAACCACCTGTCCCGACCCCCCTCAGCTGGTAACAGGAAGAGAAGCAGCCCTGTGGGTGGATTTTTCACCTGGGGAATCTTTACCTTTCAAGAAATGTCTATTATCACTTGGCCCATGTCTAAGATAAATAATGTTTCAGGGTCAGACATAGTCAATAACCACCAAAGTACTAATTTAGAATCCTAGAACGTTAAGACTCAAAAAGACCTCAGGAATGGTCCAGTTCAACCCTTTTGATGTTCAAAGGGGACTCTGATGCCCAGAGGAGAGGTTCCTGGGTCAAGATCACCCAGGCGGGGGGCTCTGCCCAGGCTGCCACAGTGGCTGCTCCAGGTGTCCGGGAGGCAAGGGAATCCACAGAGGATGCAAGCTCAAGCCAAATGTGCAGGTTTATTTTAGGACCTCAAGCTGCCACCCCAGGCTCTTGCCCTTGCCCCTGCTGGGAGAGTCAGAGTCACCTCCTCCTCCTCAGTCAGAATGACTCAGATGCCCGCGTCAGACATTCTCCCCTCCCCGCCAGCCTGGGTGACGTCTCTCCGAAACTGTCTGCTCCCTAAGCCACAGCTTACAGGCAAGATGAAGCAGTGTCGCACAGCCCTGTTGCCTCACTCATCCTGCCCTCGGGTCTTGTTTCTGCCTCTTCACAGCAGCACCCCCATGAAGCTTCCACGTGCACCTCTGCAGCCCCATCTCGCACTACTGCAGTGGGAGCGAGCCCTTGTGGGGAGGTGACAGTGGCCCACATATCCCTCAGTGTGGGGGGACAGGAGTGTGGGTTCTGGGGACCACTGTGTGCGGACACCTGTAGCTCAGATGGGCCTCTCGAGTGTTCTGCCAGCCTGTTGCAGGTGGGGAGTGTGAGGTCTGGTTTTTGAAGACCTGGATGCATGTCCTGGGTAAGCTGCTTGAGCCTCAGGTGCATCATCTAGAAAATGGCCACAATGATTGCAATGCCTCAAAGGACAGTGTATGAGAAAGTGATTTGTAAATTCTTTTGTGCTGTCCACGTGCTTTGGAGGAAAAGCTTTCCTCAGGACTGGCCTCATGAGCTGGTCAAGCAGACCATGGGATTGGGGCTGTCTTGATTGATTGCTAACTTTGAGTCAGCCGGGGCAGGTGCCGTCTCTAATGGATAAATGTGAAAACCAAGGCTCAGAGTGGTTAAGCCACGTCCACAAAGGTGCAGAACCTGCCAGGAGGCAGAACCACAACTAGAATGGAGCAACTCTGTCATTGTACAGTCCAGGACTTGGTGGCTTATGTCCAAAATCAGGAACAGACTAAATGTTTCACCAGGGACAGAAATGTCAGTGTATTCCTGAAGATGCAATAGAAATGGTGGAAGGCAGAAAAATTGAGCAGACAGAAATGGAGGCTAAAAATAGTCTGTTTCAAACAGGCAGAGACCAGACCAGTTTGAGAGGAGAGAGGGGGTCAGAAGGCTGTCCAGGACTCGGATGTGCCTGCTTTGGGCAGAGGCGAGGCACAGGGAGGCCTGTCTTAGAGACAAGAAGGGCTGCTGATAGCTGAAGAACCCATGGGTGTGACTCCCTGGAAGGAAAACTGAAGCAGCTGAAAACGCCAAAGTCAGGGTGCATTTGGGGGACACCAAAGAAGGTGGGACTTCAGGATGGCAGGGACTTCCGAGAATACAGAGCCCCCTCTTCCCCAACCCCTTTGCCATTTTATAGCTGGCTAAACTGAAGCTTGAAGCATGACTTACCCAGGAGCCCAGGTACTGTGGGCGCACATCCATTGCTCAGCCCTGCCACATTGCCATATTATGGGGCACCTACGATGTGCTCAGTTGCTAGGGGAAAATGCCACTGCCTATTTGAGGACAGCTGCTGTGTAGTAGGAAGGCAGGAGCCAGCCCTGGGCTCAGTGGAGGATGTTTCAGCTCCCAGGCTGCGTTATCAGGAAAGGCTCCACAGAAGAGATGGGACTTTAGCCGGGCTTGGAGGGAAAGACGCAGTTCAGGTGGAATGCGAGGAAGGAGTAAGTTGTTCACATGCCAGGAAGGGATACAAACGTTCTTGAGGCTATTAGTCTCCCAAAGCAGGGATTTCCCAGGATAAAAAAACTTATTAAGTAAAAATGCAAGTAGAGTGAAAGAAAAAAATAAGTAGATGAGACTGCAGTTGGTGTGGCTAATATGACGCTCATCATGGCCACAAACCTAAATGCCTGGGAAACGTTACATCCAAGGATAAAGTAATGTCCTCAGTGCAGGCAGAGAGCTGGGTCATATGGTGAAGCCACTGGATGGTGGAGCTGGCCAAGGATTTTGAAGATTACATGATAGAAGCCCTGGAGAGTTTTTCTAAAGAATAAGGGAACTGACAAGACCCATAAGACAACTTGCTCTGATAGTTCATAGTTACAAAGTGACTATCTTGTAACTGTGATTAGAAAAAAAAATCAGCTCTATAATCTTGTGTTTCCCTCTTTGCCATGCGTGCTGGGGAGCTCAGAGCTAAAGTCTGTACTCAATTGTGTTCATTACCATGAGTCTAGCCTTTTAAAAGAAAGTTATAATCAGTCTCCCTTCTACCACATATCCCATTTAGCATGTCTTGTCTTTATTTTTATAATAATGATTTTTTAAATTTTATGCTGTGTCATATCCTTTTAGCAAATAGGCAGGATGTAAGGAAATATTTTTAAAGTAGTTCAAAGACTTTCTACAAGAGTAACAAAGAGTAAAGTCATGTACAGGATGCTTTCTAGTTTTAACCATTGAGGTCTTTGCCACTTCTGTTTTCCTTTTTGCTTTGTCTTTAACACTATGTGCACTTAGCTCAGAGATCAATTTTGTGCTCAGTGACAATAAGTATCCTTAACCTGAGATACGTAGATTCATGGACCTTGCCATTTTTTACAGTGGCTCACGTTCTTTCACGTTGCAAGTTATTTTTATTATTTGTGTGCCTCCTGTTATGAACGATCACAATTCTTTTTGGAAGTTGAAGAATTGTAAATGCGGCCGGGCGCGGTGGCTCAAGCCTGTAATCCCAGCACTTTGGGAGGCCGAGAGGGTGGATCACGAGGTCAGGAGATCGAGACCATCCTGGCTAACACAGTGAAACCCTGTCTCTACTAAAAAATACAAAAAAAAACTAGCCGGGCGAGGTGGCGGGCGCCTGTAGTCCCAGCTACTCGGGAGGCTGAGGCAGGAGAATGGCGTAAACCCGGGAGGCGGAGCTTGCAGCGAGCTGAGATCCGGCCACTGCACTCCAGCCTGGGCGACAGAGCGAGACTCCGTCTCAAAAAAAAAAAAAAAAAAAGAATTGTAAATGCCTGGAGGGAAAAGGGAATGAAAGGATAGAGTATGCAAGTATTTGAAATGTCTAAGGAAACTTGACAGAAGTTGATTTATATTTGACAGATGGCAGAAAATGAAAAGTTTAATGAGGGAAAAGCTGAGAACAAGTCAGTGACAATTCTTGCAGTATACTTTTGACTAAGCACTTTATTTCTTTCTATAAATTATTCTGCTTCCTTTCTTTTAAGATGTCAGGAGCTTTCTTCCCTCTTGGCACGATAACAGATTATGAACTATGTGATCAGATGATGGCCTACCACCACGAGGGGCAGAAGACTCAGGATGAAACTAGCTAGTTAAACAGTTTTAGTTTGTTATTCACAAGGCTCTAATTAACTAAGGCAGAGATGCACAAGAATGGAAAGCTTTAGCCTCTCTTTCCTAGGTGAAAGATTAATGGGGAGGGAGTGTGTCTCAGAAAATAAGTGGGGTTGTGGTTGGAGCACTGGGAAGGGAGGAAATGCATGAAAGATGAAGGAAACCATTTATTGGAAAATAAACAGGAAATGGGGCAGAGCAGAGTGAGACTGGAGGACGCAGGAAAGCAACATGGGGAAGTGATGCATGAAAGAGATAGAACCCAAACGCAGTAGAAAGGGAAGGACTGATGGATGTTGATATAAAAGAGAACTTCAGAAGGTTGCATGAAATAGAGGCGGAACAAGGCACTCAGTAAGCTTTTTGTCAGACCCGATGGGAAGTTCAGAAGATTAAGGGAAATTATTAGCCTGAGGAAAAAGTTCAAAGAGAAAGAGATGCATTCTGGGGCCATCAGTTAAATCCCAGTGTTGAGTAGCCACTATGGGGAGACTCGATGAACAGCAAATGGAGAGTATCTGTGGCCAGGTACAAGTTGCAGGTGGGAAAGGGAATGAGGGGATTCCAAAAAATTTTACTGAGCCAAGCATATCAGGAAATCTCAGAACTCCTCATCTCCATGGATGTTCCTAGCATTGGCCTCTCCCCATATATTAAAATTTAACCCTTACCAGTACCTCCCCTACCTAAGCCTGACTTGCCAGCCATGTTATGCATTTAAGTGCTTGTGCTGGACTAATGCTGGGTGCTGTAATAATAGAGCGATGCCATAACATAATCTCAGTAGCATAATAGGACTTTTGTTTTTTGTTTTTTGTTTTTGTTTTTGTTTTTGAGACAGGGTCTTGCTCCATCACCTGGGGAGCTGGGGAGGAATAATACAGAGGTGAGATGGTGAGATCATAGCTCAGCACAGCCTCCAAATCCTGGATGCAAGTGATCCTCCCACCTCAGCCTCCCAAGGAGCTAGGACTACAGGTTCACACCACCACACCTGGCTAATTTTGTCTTGTGGGATTTTTTTTTTTAACTTTCCTTTTTGTTCTTTCTTTGCATTATTTTTTTTAACTTTGATTTATTTTTCTTTATTAGTTCTGTCCCTCTGAAGACCAGCTAATCTTATTTTATATTAATTAATTAATTAATTTATTTATTTGTTTGTTTGTTTAGGTAGAGACAGGGTCTCACTTATGTTGCCCATGCTGGTTTTGAACTCCTGGTCTCAAGTGATCTTCCCACTTTGGTCTCCTATAGCACTAGGATTACAGCCATGAGCCACTGCACCCAGCCTTAATAGGATTTAAATTCATTTCTTGTCCATATAGGAGTCCAAATGCCAATTTGTGGCTGGCACTCCATGCGAGGATTCAAGAACCCAGGCTCCTCCATCCTCCATCTCCAGGGACTCTGGAGTCCTTCACTTCTAGCCAATGCATGAGGAAAGAGAATAGAGAGTTACCTGTGGGAGAATTTCAGTACCAGGTCTGGAAGGGACACCCACTTCCACTCACCTCCCATTGGCTAGAACTCAGGCACATGGCCACGCTGATTGCCAAGGAGGCTGGGAGGTGGGACTGGCTCTGTGCCCAGGGAAAGGAGAACAGTTTTCGTAAGTACGTAGCTGTTTATGTCACAGTATTTAAAAAAAGAGTTTGTTCCATAAAATAGACGAAACTCCAACTAAAAACCAGATCACATTAAAGAGTAATTATGTTTACTATTGTGGGATTCTTTGCTTTTAAAAGATCTAGATAAATTGTTTTAACTAGAAGCTCTCCCTCACTAGTGCATTTAATTGGCCAATCAGCCCCCATTTTGCCTGGGTCTTTGCTGGACCAGGCATGTAGAGGAGAGATGGTGTTAATGAAATATCTCCTGACCTCATGGAGCTGGATGTATTGGTGTGTGTGCATTTGATTTATAAGATCTTACCAGGGGGATAAGGAGAGTTGGGGCTAAATGAAGGAACATACAAATAAAGGCATCAACCTAGGAGGAGATCTGATTCCATTTATAAATATTTGGCTTAGAGATCACATGTCACAGTTGGCCCCCTGGGTCTTTTGAGTAGCCTGCAGCTCCTCCCCACCCTCTGGCCTTGGCTCCCAGGCCTCCTGGCATGTGATAGTTTGTGTTGCTCTCCATGGTCCACTTCCCCGAGTGCCTGGGCACGGACTAGCCCAGGGCAGGATGGGCCGACGTGTGCAGCTTCTCCTCTTGTCCTGTCATACTTCCGGATGGGATATTATTTGCCGTCTGCTGTCAGGTCTGGTTTCTCTGAGCATCCTGGTTTTCCTGCCCTGTCTGTCCCATGGAATGAGGTGCTTTCAGATCATTTTCCCCTGGATGTGTGAGCCAGCCACTGTCCTGGTTTCACCCTGTTAGAATTCTTGCTTGTTCTTTGGAGGGAGGAGCAGGGCCAGCCGAGGGACACGGGCAGGGAAGCTAAGAGCAGCAGCAGCTGATGCTGGCTGCGTCCTTGCCTGACCCAAGCATACAGACTCATTTTAACAGCCTCCAGTGATGTCCTCGCACCGTCACCGACGGCTGCCCTCCTGCCTCTTCTTCTGCCCAGCCCCCTTCCTTCTCCTTCTATGGGCCAAGTAGGTTTAATGGGCTGGCCTCACCCTGGGCTTCTGCTCCTGGAAGAGGGGAATGGATGTTTAATTCTCTTTCCTTTGTACTTCCACAGCCCCCAGGACATGCCCTTCCACCAGGGCAGGGCGGTCTTTCAGGGCGTGTTGAATGAGTGAATGAATGAACAGATATGCATGAGGGAGACTCACCCAGACAGGCCTGTGCTTCTCCCAAATGGGATTGTCAGATGGTGGCTCCTAGTCACAGTGTCTATTCCTATTTTTACTGATTCAGAAATTTTTTTTTTTTTGAGACAGGGTCTCACTCCATCACCCTGACTGGCATGCAGTGGCATGATCACAACTCACTGCATCCTCAGCCTCCCCAGGCTCAGGTGATCCTCCCACCTCAGCCTCCACAGTAGCTGGGACTACAGGTGCACACCATCACGCCTGACTAATTTTTGTATCTTTTTGTGGAGATGGGGTTTTGCCATGTTGCCCAGGCTGGTCTCGAACTTCTGGGGCTCAAGTGATCCTCTCACCCGGGCCTCCCAAAGTGCTGAGATTACAGGTGTGAGCCACCACACCCAGCCGATTCAGAATTGTGAAAACAGCACTCGCCAAGTGGACATCTATTCTGCTTTAGCCCCAGCAAGGAACCTTTGCCATTCATGGTGCTGTGGCCCAGCTGTTTCATCCAGAGCTGGCAGATGAGCCATCTCCAACGTTCGCCCCTAGGTAGACGTTACCTTCAGAATACAGGCTCCAGACATGGCTCCAAACCCTGCCTTGGAGAGCTTGGGCAAGTTGTTTCTCCTTGTTGAGCCGTTATCTGTAAAATGGGGATAAGAATATTTACCCTTCATCAGGGTTTGTATTGGGATTAAAAGAGGTATTTCCTTTATGGCACACATACTATTATTGGAATTATTTTAATTCTCTCTTCTCATCTACAAGACTTGTTTTCTGCTCCATCCACAGAGCCCAGTGCAGTGCAGGATGTAATAAGTATTTATTGGATGAAATGCCAGAGAAACAGCAAACTCAGCACTTGGCACATAGTAGGCAGGCATTGAATAGCGATGATTCCTGTCCACTTTGTCTTCCCCGTCTTCCCCTTCTAGATTGTGAGCTCCTTTGTGTGTGGGAAGTGTAACCTCCTCTTTGTCAGGACTTTGTAACATCCTAGTCCCTTGTATCAAGGAGAAAAACCCAAACAGACCAATAATCATGTAGATACGAGTCCTGGGGCATCCGAGGATCAGGCCGGGGTCTCCCAACTGTCCCTCTGGGAGTACAGGGAGCACCCCTAGTTCCCGGCGGGTGGCACCATCAAGGCACAGCGGGGCTGCGGAGGCCGGGGCTCTAGGTCCAGTATGGTCTAGGGAAGGTCTGCAGTGCAGGCTGGAGGCGGGGAGGCCTGAAGAGGTGGAGGC
Organism: Macaca nemestrina; assembly: GCF_043159975.1. Lineage (NCBI taxonomy): Eukaryota > Metazoa > Chordata > Mammalia > Primates > Cercopithecidae > Macaca > Macaca nemestrina. The sequence continues at coordinate 145,374,154 of NC_092132.1, read as the reverse complement.
ATGGAGGCAGGGAGGCGGGAGGAGGGGAAAGCCCTGCTGCTGACTGTCTCCTCCCCACACTAGCTGTCTCGCCAAAGTCTGGCTCTTAGTCACTGTCCTGATGTCACTTACCTTTACCTGCTAGCACCCCTAAGCCCAGAACTTAGCGTTATTTCTCATTATCTCCACCTGCCACCCTCCCCAAGCTCTGATCCAACCCTGAGCTTGTGGCTGCTGTGGGGAGTGGCAGTAAAAATGGTAACACCAGAAGTGCACTTACATCAGAAAGCTTAAAAAAAAAAAAAAAAAAAAAAGAATTGGCCGGGCGCAGTGGCTCACACCTGTAATCCCAGAACTTTGGTAGGCCAAGGCGGGAGGATCACGAGGTCAGGAGATTGAGACCATCCTGGCTAACACGGTGAAACCCCATCTCTACTAAAAATATAAAACATTTGCTGGGCGTGGTGGCGGGCCCTGTAATCCCAGCTACTCCGGAGGCTGAGGCAGGAGAATGGCATGAACCCGGGAGGCGGAGTTTGCAGTGAGCCGAGATCGCGCCACTGCACTCCAGCCTGGGCGAAAGAGCGAGACTCCGTCTAAAACAAAAACAAAAACAAAAACATAAACAAAAAAACCAGACCTTATTGCCTGTATCTGGCCACTGCCAAAAAGGGGAATCCCCTGAGTTGGGCGAGCTATTGGACTTAGAGATTTTGTGAAATGCCTAACACCCATCCTGTCACCTACAGGGACACTGCAGGAGCGTTGTTTTTTAGGTGCCACCCTGCGCGCCACGTCCCTTCATCCTGAACACTCCTGGATCCTGGAAATGCTGTTGTCCCTGTGGACCGCGCTCCAAAGGGGTCGCGCAGGGGGTTAGAGGGGGCGAGAGGGCGCCGCGGGGTGGGGTCCGGGGGGCGTGGGCCGGGGAGCCGGGAAGCAGAGCCGCGGCTGTCCCCCCCCGCGCCCCCCAGCCCCGGGCCCCCCACTTCTGTCCCGCCCCGCGCCCCCCGCGCCCTGCGCTTCCCCCACTGGCACCGCCGCGCGCTTGGAAGAGGAGCCGAGCTCCTGTCGCTCGCTGGGCCGGGTTGTAAACAAACACTGGAGCGGCGCCGCCCGCGCAGCAGATGGCTCCGCAGCTGCCCGTAGGGCGGGGCCTCCCTCTCAGCGCCGGCGCCGGGACGCGGAGCTGCGCGGTGCCCTCGACCGGGGACTCCCCTCAGGCGCCAGCCCGGCTCCGGTTCGCTGGGGGTTGGAGAGGGAAAACGCGAGCCGGAGCCTCCGGGTCGCTCATTGTGTTTATTGCCGTCATTCGTTACTTCATTCATTCGCTCAACAAAGATTTCTGAAGCGCCAGGACAGTGCTGGGCCCGGCCTACACGATGCTGGCCCACGCAGGGGGTCGCAGCTTGGGGAGCGCAGGGGCAGAGAGCCCAAACCACGGGAGCCCTCGAAACCCTGGCCGCCACGCCGTGGATCCAAGCTCTGGGATGCTGAGCCTGCAAAGCTCTTGGTCTGGATAGGAGGCCTTGGGCTTGGATTCAGGCACAGGTGGGTGAGAGCCTGGCCCTGCCCGGCTTACTGGCCCAAGGGTTTGGGCCGCTACTTCAGCTCTCTGAGCTTCAGTTTCCTCTTCTGTAAAGCGGGAATAATTCCACCTACCTGGCAGCGAAGTTGTGCGGATTAAGAACAATGTGCATTTGTGTTTTCTTCTGTACACCTTCGTGTTTTCTAAATATCCCACAGTGAATATACATTCCTTTCTTTTGTAAAAAATTTTACTTTAAGTTCTGGGATACGTGCCCCCCACCCCACGACAGGCTCCGGTGTGTGATGTTCCCCACCCTGTGTCCATGTGTTCTCATTATTCAACTCCCACTTACGAGTGAGAACATACGGTGTTTGGTTTTCGGTTCCTGTGTTAGTTTGCTGAGAATGATGGTTTCCAGCTTCATCCATGTTCCTGCAAAGGACATGAACTCATCTTTTTTATGGCTGCATAGTATTCCATGGTGTATATGTGCCACGTTTTCTTTATCCAGTCTAATCATTGATGGGCATTTGGGTTGGTTCATTTACATAGCAAATAGCCTTTGCTATTGTAAATAGTGCTGCAATAAACATATGTGTGCATGTGTCTTTACAGTAGAATAATTTATAATCCTTTGGGTATATAGCCAGTAATAGGATTGCTGGGTCAAATGGTGTTTCTGGTTCTAGATCCTTGAGGAATCACCACACTGTCTTCCACAATTACAGTCCTTTGAAAATGAGAAAAAATGTTGTGGGAGATTCACTCTCCCGCCCTACTTAAAAATTCACCCATTTCAACTTAAAGACACCGCCCCTCCCACATGGGTCACGCTGGGTGCGGGCAGAACACAACTCAAATGGGGGAGACACAGTCCAATATTCAGTCCTCGAATATTCTAGAATAGTTCCCAGGAATACAATAAGTTTGGGATGAAGGTGGTCATTTAGAGTTAAGGGCAACACATGTGCCACAGACATATGACAAGACACAGACACAATGATTTTCAAGCTATTTTCTTTCTCTTCCTTCATTTAACAAGCACTCATTACACCTTCAGTGTTTGTAAGATGGAGCAGGTGCTCAGCGCTGTGATTCATGTCTGTGCATTGTGTCCTCGGGAACTCCTCATTTAGTAGTAGGATGTAGGTATGAATGTAATAAAAGGTTTTTTTAAAAAACAAAAAGCCCAAGGACCCGCTGAAGGGGTCAGGAAGAGCATTATGGAGGTGGGGTTTGACAGGTGGGCGTTGAAGGTGAGGACAGGGACAGACGGTGACATCAGACCAAGCTTGGACACAGTCGCCAGTGGAGCCCGGGTCCTTCCTTCATTCCACCCAACGCAGGGACTCCTGCTGAACAAAACTACACCTGCCCAGCCTCTGTGACCTTGAGAATTCATGGGACTTCCTCACATGTGTGAAGTGAGGGCAAAGCACTTACCTCGGCCTCTTGTCGTGAGGATGAGCCAAGATGATGCATGTGATGAGGGCAGAAAACTGGGACCGCTGGACAAATGTCACTTCTCGTCCATTTGTTCATTCATTTATTCAAAAGGTGGTTTTTGAGCCTCTCCTTTGTGCCAGGCCCTGTTTGTTTCAAAGCAGTGAACAAAACAGACAAAAAGCCCTCTCATGCAAGCTTACATTCTAGCGGGAGAGGGAGACAGAGAATACCAGAAATAAATAAGGTATCTAGTGAGTTAGACAGTGACAAGTGTGACAAAGACAAATAAAGCAGGCAGTATGGAGTACAGGGGCTCCTTATAGAGTAATTCTTTATTCTATAAGGAATAAGGATGTTATTCTTTATAAGGGATAAGGATGTTATTCCTTATTCTTTAGTTTGGGTGACAAATAGGATCCATGAAGAGAGGGAGAGTCATAGGAAGATTTTTTGTGTTTAGATTGGGTCTAGGGGCGTCAAGAACGGCTTTTGAGCAAGAGTGTGATTTGGGCTGTGCTTCAAGATCGTGGCATGGTTGCAGCTTGTGCACAGATTGGAGGGAGTGCAGCCAGGCAGGAGGGAGCACCCTGGCAGTGAGAAAGGGCACAGTGGGCTCCAGGCAGCCAAGGACAAGGCGTCAGACCCGGGCTGGTGGGCACCAACATGGGAGTAGAATCCACCTTGCCTGCGGGTTTCTTAGCTTGGACTGGGAGAAGTGAGACTAGAGGCCTGAAGGGTGAGACTAGAGGCTTGAAAGGGGCAAAGAGAGTTGCATCCTCCCAGCTGATCCCCTGGCTGGAGCCTGGGAAGACGGGAGGGGCAGGAAGGCAGATGCACCCAAGACTGCAAGACTTGGGAAAGGGTTCATGGCTCCCTCTCCCATTGAAGAAAAGGTAGTGGGGTCACACAGAGTACGAGCACCCTTCAGACTTCACCTAAATCAATGGCGACATTAATTGCCGCACTTGTGTGGCTGCCTCCGTAGACCACTCAGCTTCCGGAACGCAGTGACGCCAATGACCTGCCCTTCCCCAGTTCCAGGGAAGCTGGGGTCAGACAGCCAGAGGTGCCTTTGTGGGGATGGTGCTCTTCGAGGAGTTGCGTTTGGGGTAGCTGAACGTCTCCAAACCAAGCGCCAAGAGCCTGCTATGTGCACAGAAATGTCTGCCCACCCTTTCGACACTTTCCGGGTGAACACGGGGGATGTTTACCCAGGAGTCCTCAGAAGAGCCTGTGCGCTGCCGGCGTTCGGGAGCAACTGGGGAACCCGTGTTTAGCAATGTGGAGAAGGGAAGGAGATGGGAAAGGCAGGCACTTGTGGGAAATGTAAATTACAGCAATGTAAATAAAGAGCTTCCTAGTAAACGCATAAATAAAAAGCAGGCAGCAATCCCCTGGGAATAGTAATCAGGCTCAGCTTGCTTCTGCCTCCTGGAGTCTGAGGAGTGCGGCAGGACGCCTCTGGAAGGCTCTCATCTGGCGCTCCTAGAGGAGGAAGCTCCCCAGCCCCAGCAGCACTGGGTCCAGGAGGAGCTGGGACGTCATCCACGGCCTCCTATGGGGCATCCAGCAGGGGACGCTGGGGAGAAGTGGGGCGGGAGAGGAATCCTGAGTCGGGACCCAAGGGCTGCACAGACCCCGAAGCAGGGGAGGGGGCCTTCAGACAGGCTTCCCGCTGTTGCTACTTGAGGTTAGTTTGCCTGGAACACAAAGTGTATGGAGGTGGGGTATGAAGGAAATCAGGTTTTACCAGGAGGTTGTGTGACCAGAACTGTGACCCAGGGTCCCCCGGCCAGGGCTTCTTGCCCACCCTCCACCCCATGGCTTTCCTCCCTGTGCAGTGAACTCCAGGGCCCGCTGTGCTGCCTCTACCAGGGGAGGTCACCGTGAGGCTGTGCAGGTCATTCTGGAAAGCCCCATGTGCCCTTTGCAAGCAAAGTCCTAGGTGAAGCCAAGAGGCCCCATCCATGCAGTCGCCTGGAGCACCAAACCTGTTATTTGTCAGACAGAGCTGTCCTGGGACATGGATTGGGGGGCAGCGGCCAGACTCCCCAGAGGGGCTGCTGTACTATAAGGCGGGGCGGGCAGAACCCCGTGCTGCTCCCTGCAGGACTAAGGGAGGCCTGTGGCTCTCCTAGACCCAGGAGCCTCCTCAAAGACACCCCTTGACTTGCCTCTAGGCAGGCTCCCCTGAGCCCTCAAAGCCCCGACCTTGGGCTCTGGCCTTGGCCTGCTTACTCCAGTTTTAGCAAGAATCCTGCTGGGTCAGGATTTTAGTGAAAATCCCCCACCCTTGATATCTGATCAGATGCCTCCTGCCCCACCCTAGGGATCTTATTGCCTTGGCCTGCTTGCGGCAAGAACCCCCCAGCCTTCACTTTCCTCTTAGTGATATCCGTCCATCTACCCCATGCTGCTTCTGGGCTGTGAATCTCTACTTGTCTTTGTTGTCATCAGAGTTGAGCCCAATCTCTCACTTCCTGGAAAACCCCAGGATAGTAGTCGCTATACCTGGTGGCAGTCCTCCTGAATAAAGTCAGTCTTACCATACTAGTAAGTGTCAGGAATAATTTTTTCTTTACTACCTCCTCCCACAAACATCCAAGCAAATCCTCTGGGTGTGGCCATCTGCTTGTCTATGGCCCCCTCTGGCTGCATTTTGATATTCCCCTTCTGCAGAGAAGACAGCATTGGCCCAAGCCCAGGCCTCCACTAACCCACAGGGCCTTTGCATGAATTAGGAAAGGGCCTCTTCCTTGGGTGGCTCACCTTAGTGTGACCTGGACACCTGTATGAGGCGGACTGGCCCTCCCGGGAGCTCCCAGGGCCCCAGTGAGCACTACCCTGGCAGCCCCCGCCCTCGGACCCTCACACACACCAGCAATATCACACCCCATCCGCCCACACTCCCTTCCTCCTTCCCACCCACCACCGAGGATAGGCAAATGTTCTGGGGTGTTCCCTCAGTGGGGACAGGAATTGGGTTTCCTAAAGGGCTGGCAGGAAGGAGAAGTGACTGCAGGTCCCTCCCAGAGTGTGGCTGGGAAAGGGCCCCATGAGGCAGGCATACGTGTGTACTTGTAACATTGCCAGGTGGATTTATGTAGCTCTTCACTGCTACTGCAGGACTCTGTACCCACGCACGCAGCTCTCAGATAAGTTGGTCTGCAATGTAAACGGCACGCCTCCCCAGGACATTGCCTATTTGGACAGTGTGCAACTTGAATACAGGTACATGGATGGAGTTCTTGTCCAGGGCACATAGTCTGTGAGCCAGGCTTCAGGCCTTGTGGCTTCTAGTGGTCATTAGAGGAGGGTTAGTAGTTAGGTCAGACTTACTGTGTGCTCTCTCCTTCCACCTCTGGTCTTGCTCAGCACTTGCTGCCCAGATACGGCTTACTTTGGAACAATGGCCATGTCCAGAAGAGGGAGGGGGATATGGCTGCCCTTGCATGCAATTCTCTCAAACCTCTAACTTCATTTAACCACCTGAAATGACACCTCCCAGCAAGCATGACTGCGTTTTTGGAACTTTCACCCTTTGATTCCCTACCCAGCATTCCTACCATATTTTATTTTGCACAAAACAGTGTTATCACATAATGTTAGAGGAAATATAAAGAAGGAAAAGCATCCTCTCTAGTTCTGTCTTTGTAGCACATTGGTTCAGCAGTTCTTTGCATTTTCCTGTGTTCCCTCCAGAAAGCGTGTTTGTGCGTGGCTGAAAGCTCCATGTACACATGTTAAAATCATGGAATTCTAGAGTGTGGAAAGACCTAGGTAATATCTTCCCCTCTCTTCCTTGCTTAGGTGGCATGGGGGAATGTTTGCTGGAGAGAAGGAATGGCAAAAAGTGAAGTCATGTGAGCTGGGGTATGTTTTTATTTTTATCCACAAGACAGCACAAGTGATTCTTGGTCCCTGTGGGAATTCTCAGGAACAGAGGGCTAGGAACAGATTAGATCAATGAAAGCTGGTTCCAGAGAGAACAAGCCATTGATAAATTCCAGCACTGCCAGTCAATCAGAGTTCATCTGTTTCTGGGAGCCAGAGTCAGGAAAGGGGTGCAGCAGGGGCAGCGCCTGCTGGGAGCTGGTGACCAAGACCTGCAGGGACGCCGCCCCTCCTCCTGCCATGAATCATTCATTACCTCCTCCATCTGGGAATGGGGAAGAGACGCAGCTCCCTGGGAGCCAGCTTTCTTTCTAATTAGCGCCAGGAGGACCTGGATTGATCTCTGCTGTGGTTGATGTGTTTACCCTGGCGGCAGGGGAGTCGGGCCACTCACAGGACAGGGTTAAGTGTGCTGGGCCGGAGACCCCGGGGTTGCTTAACGCAGAGACTTTAGAGACTTTGGAAATAAAATAAGCCCTTGCCCTTAGCCCTGGCCATCTATGTTTTTAAAGTAGCAAGGTGCCTGAGGCCTGGAAGAGGAAGTGATTCCTCCACGATGGCACATGGCAGCCTAGTAGTGAATCCCAGGCTGCTGCTCTTGGGCAGTGGCTGCGGGGGCTCAGAAGGAAGCCTGCAGTCTCTTGGGAGGCATCGGCTTCACCCTGGGTGGTCAGCTGGGCTTCAGCCCTCCCGCCTAGGCTGCGCCCCATGCAGTGCTCTCTGGCACCCCTGACTGAGTCCCTCAGCACTGTGACCAAACATCCCAGACGCGCAGCACTGGCCGGGGCTTCAGCGACGCAGGTGCCCAGTGGTACGAGACAGCCCAGAAGGCTTTCTGCAGGCGGGCAGGAGGCCTAGGAGACTTTAGCCCCTGCTAGGGGAGTGGGAGGAGGGTAGGCAGCAGAGGAATCCTGATGAGCCCTCCAGAGGTCCTCCAGCTTTCCCAGAGTGTGCTGCTCTGGGCTCACTCCCGGTGGGCAAGGCCATTCCAACTGGAAACAGGGGTCGGGCTGGGTGTGGGGAAGAGAAGAGCAGACACCAACTTTAACTCAGGGTAGGGGAAATGGGGAGAGAAAACCAGGGGGAGACAGAACTGGGCTCTGGGCTCCCCCACTGGCCAGACGGCCAGAGCCTCATGTCCAGGAACAGGGCTAAAGGAGATGCCCCCACCCTCAGCACACCCATCCCTTCACCAACTCACCCATTCAACAGAGCCTTACCTCGCGCCATCTACATGCCAGATGCCAGCCAGTGTCAGTCCTGGAGACTCCACAGGAAACTGGACACACAAGCTTCCTATCTTCGAGTTTGCATTTTCATGGGGAAGGCCATAAACAAACAAAAGAGACATTTTCATTTCAGATGACAAGTACTCTGGGAAACAAGAGCTGGGGGACAGATAGTGCCTTATGGGGTTGTTTTAGTTTTGGGAGTCAGGGGAGGCCCCTCTGAGCTCCTATCCTTGAGCAGAGACCTCAGTGGTGGGAAGGAGCACATCAGATCCAAGAAGCCTTCCAGGCAGGAGACTGCAAGCGCAGTTCCCCTGAGGTGGGAACCTGCTTGGAGAGTGGAAGGAGCAGCAGGGAAGCCAGTTTGGTTGGAGCAGGAGGAGTGAGGGGTCTGGGGAAGGTGACAGAGAGGCAGGCAGTGGAACGAGCATTGGATTTTATGCTGAAGTATAAGACTAAGCTGTTGAGGGGACGGAAATTAGAGGACAAATCAACAGGTGCAGCAAACCACCATGGCACACGGCTACCTGTGCAACAGACCACCATGGCACACGCCTACCTGTGCAACAGACCACCATGGCACACGTTTACCTGTGTAACAAACCTACACGTTCTACACATATATCCCATTTCGTTTGTTTGTTTGTTGTTGTTGTTGTTGTTTTAGAAGAAACAACAGACTAAGAAAAAAAGACTAAGCTATTGGAGGGCTTTCAGCACTGGAGGGCTGCAGTCTTATTTCAACCTCAAATCCTTTATTCTGGCTGCTGTGTAGGGTGGAGGCAGTGGGGAAAAGCTGCCCGTGAATTGAGTCAGGTAGTAGCCGGTGGGATGAGAAGGGAGAGGTTGGGGGTGCAGACATACGTTCTGCAGGTGGGGGAAGAAGGATCAGGCATGGGGCGTGAGGAAAAGAGGAGCCAAAGATTTGCCTTGTTTTTTTGGCTTGAGCAACTGGATAATGTGATGATGTCCTTTACTCCGCTGGGGAAGCCTGAAGGAAGAACAGGCCTGGAGGGGAAATCTTAAGAGTTCAGTTTTGAATTTGGAAAGTTGGAGGTGCCTGCGAAACACCCTGGGGGAGGTGTAGGGCTTGGAGATGTCACTTTGGGAGTCATCAGTGTCTAGATAATGTTAAAAGCCATGGTCGGGAAGAGAGTACTGAGGGGGAGACTGGAGAGACAGGCAGCTGCAGAGGTCTGAGCTTGCTGCACCTGGAGGACAGGAGGTGGGGAAGCCAGCAGGGTGATGGGGGGATAGTGAGCTAGAAGCAAACCAGGAAGAAGTGTCTGGAGCCCAAGGGAAGAAAGGAGTCCAGCAGATGGCGGGTGATCCACTGAATTAAATGCTACTACAAGGCCAAGGGAGAGGGCAGCTGAGAGCTGGACATCAGACTTGGAAGGACTAAGGGCTTTGGTGACTTTCTGGCAATAATGAGAGACTGGCAGGGGCTGTTGGTGAATACTGGTAGCTTCTTAGAGACGTTCTGCTCCAATGAGAACCAGAGAATTAAGGGTCATAGCTGGAGGGGATATGAGGTCAGAGGATGCTTTCATTTTTGAAATCTCTGGGCTGTTATTCTGAGGATAAGGGTGACCAGCAGAGAGAAGAGTGGGGGTTGCAGGGATGAGTGGGGAGTAGCGTTGGGGAATGGAGGATAGGTGTTGAGGAATGGGGCCAGTGATTCTGGGGACATGGTCATCCATCTGTGGTGACAGGAGGGAAGAACAGGCAGGGGATATGTGAGCGAGTGGCTGGATGTGTGGAGTGAGTGGATGTGGTGGTAGAAAAGGGAAGCCATTCTCTACCAAACCGCTCTTCTGTTTGAAAGAAAAGTATCCTCAAGTGTTTTTTTCCTCCCCCGTAGCTTCTTTTCTCTTCCTTCATAGCTTTTCTGGGATATCAAGTCAGATTCCTTTTTTTTTTTTTTTTTCTTAATGAAAGCTCTTTCTGACTTCTGTTTCCCTCTCTTTTCTCCCTTTTCTGTCCCTTAGATTTGGCTGGGGACCTAAAAATGTTTCTGTCAACACACTTGTCTTTTTCTCATTGTTCTTCATAGAGTTGTAGATTGTCGGAGCTGGAAGGGATCTCTGAGACCATCACCCAGGCCCACCCCCTTATTTTACACTGGTGAGGAGATCATGGCTTGGAGGGACGAAGTGACTCGCTCCAACCAGGACTTAATGTGGATGCCACGATTGCCGAGATCAGCCGCAATCTCAGCGGTAGCTGATGTTGGCCATATTCTTGAATCCTGTCACAGTTACATTACCCCTCCCTGTGTCTGGCACGCTTGTCTCTGTTACTCAGTCAGCTTCACTGAATCTGCTGGTCTCATAGAGTACATGGTAGACTTGTGCTAGCCACGACAGCACCGGCCCTGGGAGTAGGATGGGAATCCATTCCTGATATTGCCTTGCAAATGTTTCTGTTTTGCAAGTGAAAACCCTGAGGACCAGAGCGTATTGCTCAAGGCCAGGGAGAAACTCCTAGTGGAAACGCGAGATCTCTGTGGTTGCAGCAATATGATTTCCTCACAAGGGGCCGGGAAAGGCAATGGACGCTATGTTTTGCAATGGTAAATTGAGGCACAGAAGGGAGAAGTGTCCTTCTAGCCTCTCTGCAGTGGACACAGACTTTCTCTCCTGACCGTGTGTACGCACTGTTTGCCCCTGGGTGACTCTTGAAGGGCTTTTAAAACTAAGTAGAAAAAGACTAGAAAAATTCTGTCCAACAGATTTGGTTCTTTTTTTTCTTTTTCTTTCTCACCCATCATTGAGAGAAGGTTTTTGGTTTTTATCAGCCAGGTGTTTCCAGTGTTAACACTGGCGCCTGCCCTGCCAGCTCACGGGGAGGTGGGCACCTCAGCGGGCCTTGGCAGCCCTCCTTGCAGGATGGGTCTTGCTGCCAAGCCTGCTCCGGGGCCTTGATCCGTTTCCCTCTCTCTGGCTCCCCAGTAAAGAATCCCTTGTGCAGGTGTCGGTAGGGTCTTCAGGTGTTGGTAGGTCTTCACATAGAGCCATCCCTGGAGGAGGCTGATTCCCAGCCCCCCACAGAGAGGTGCAGCAAGCAGCCAGCCCCGTCAGGGACTGCGTTCCATCAGGCATCCACCTGTTCACAAATAGACTCAAATAAAGTCCCAGCCTGGAAGGACTCTGAACCCTCCTGCCGGGTCATGTCCTGAGAAATGGGGGAACAGATAGAGGTATTGGCTACTCCCCAAACAAGAATTAAAAGAGGCAGCAGAGATGCCAAAAGCAGGTTTCATTAAGCCAGTGGGTGCCTTGCAGCCATTAGAACCTCATGTGCCTTTTCCAAGAATAAGCTGCTGTGCAGTGCAAAGGCGAGCAGAGCGTCCATTCCAATGGGCTCCTGAGCAACCCAGAGCCCAGAGCCCTTTTCTCCCCCAGGAAAGCTTCTTGCTACGAAGGCCAGGCACTTCAGCAGAGTGACCTCTGGAATGCCAGTTAGGGCATAGTCATGGGATCTTGTCCCGACTCATCTTCAGCAGACATCCTGTTGATCTCATTGATTAGAGTCTGCAGCCACCTCAGCCACTGTGCACCTGGGCAGCCAGCCAAGCCAGCTTCATTCACGGACAGGTGGGGCCGGCTGGGGTGAGAGGGCAGGACAGTGCCATGGGGACAGCCACCGGGAGGTCTGGGGCTTCGTGGGACAGGGGGTAGCACAAACACTGCGGACCAGAGGCCTGCGGAGTACAGAGTCACCCAGGAAGGGGGCTCAGCCTCCAGGGCTCCCTTCATTTGTGGAGACCCCTGGGCTAGCTCTTCTCCAAATTCACCGCTCATCCGAATCCTTGGCTCGGCGGGGAGGCTTTAAAAAATACAGATCTCCAGGTTTTGCCAAGACACTCAGGCACATAGGAGTTGGTCCCAGGAACCTGTATTTTTAACACACGCTCAGGTGTCCTTGCTGTCTGGTATTGCTTATACACCTTAAGAGACCTCAATATGCGTTTCTGCAAGTCTGAAACCATTTCATCAAAGGAGCACAGGGACTCTGGTGGGCGGGGCGGGGAGAGAAGGCAAGAAAGCAGTAGTTTCCCTCCCATGCAGAGAAGACCTGAACTTCCTTCCTGAGTGATCTGCCCTAAACAGCCCGATGTTTCAGAACCGCAGGCAAAGAAAGTTGAGAAACAAGGACCGGATTCCACTTGCTGATGGTGTGAGGTGACCCGCCAGTGAGATACAGAAGTTTAGCCCCGTAGTGTCGAGGTGCCAGGCTTCCCCAGGGCTGAGTGTTACCAGCTTAACATGTGGCTTTCTGGCTGCTGCGGTGACTGAGTGTGGGGTGTGTGTGTTTGAGGGATACAGACAGTCCCCCTGCCATCACCCTGGGCTGCTGAAGAGGTGGAGCTATTCAGGGTTGCAGTCAGGAGAACACAGGCGCTGGAGTCTGACATGTCTGTGTTTGAGAATTTTCTTGGCAAGGCAGGTAACTCTAAGTTTAGCGTCCCCATCTGTAAAATTGGGACTTTCAACACCAATCAGAAGGTTGTAAAGATTAACTGAAAGAAGTGTCATCCACTGAGCCTGTTCCTGGGTCATGTAGTGAGATTCAGTAATTGCATGTTCACTGTTGTTAAGGCCAAATTTTTTTTGGTGGTAAAGTACATATATTAAATTTACCATTTTAACTATTTGTAAGCATATCGTTTGGTGGCATTAAGTACACTTGCACTTTTGTGCAACCATCGCCACTGTCCATCTCCGGAACTCTTGCATCTTCCCAAACTGAAGCTCTGTCTCCATCAAACAACAACTCCCCATGCCCCCTTTTCCAGCCCCTGGCAACCCTCATTCTACTTTCTGTCTCTGTGAATCTGGCTCCTGTAGGGATCTCACAGATGTGGAATCATGTGGAACTTGTCTTTTTGTGACTGGTTTCTTTTTCATGGAAAATGGGCCAATGATGTATTTTAAATTTAGTTCTATATTTGCATTAAAGCAAAAAATGTACACAGTAGTGGAATCACCATCCTACTCCTGAAACCCATGAAAGCCTCATGGTGTCCATGATGCAAAATTGGAAAATAAAATATTCTTAACATATCTTTTGTGTTACAACTAGTTTTATGACCTGTGCTTTCCCTCCCAGCTTTATTGAGGTATAATTGACAAAGAGAAACTATGTATTAATGGTGTACTATGTGATGCTTTGATACACTGTGTATACATTGTGAAATGGTTAATCAAGTAAGCTAATTAATGTAGCTTCCCCTCGCATAGTTATATTTTTCTTGCTGTGAGAACATTTAAGATCTATTCTCTTAGTAAATTTAAAGTAGACAATACGTTATTAACTGTAGTCACCATGCTGTGCGTTAGAGCTACAGAAGCCTTTCATCCTGCTGAATTGAAACTTTGTACCCTTTGACCAACACCGCACCCCCCCTCCCCCGTTTCCCTTCTCTTCTCCCCAGCCCTGGCACCCACCATCCTCCTCTCTGCTTCTATGAATTTGAGTTGTTTAGATTCCACACATAAGCGAGATCATACACTATTTGTCTTTCCGCGCCTGGTTTATTTCACTTAGCGTAATGTCCTTCAGGTTCATCCATGTTGTTGCAAATAACAGGATTTGATTATCTTTTAAGGCTGAATCAGACTCCATTAAAGATTTATCTATGTATCTATATCTTTATCTGTCTCAGATTGTCTTTATCTATTCATCCATGGATGGCCACTTAAGTTGATTCCTTATCTTGGCTATTGTGAGTAAGCAGCTGGCTTATTTCACTTAGCACAACATCTTCAAGGTTTATCATGTTGTAGCATGTGTCAGAATTTCCTTATTTTTTATAACTGAAAAATATTCTGCTGTATGTAATAACCACATTTTCTCTATCCGTTCATCCACTGGTGAACAGTTGAGTTATTTCTACCTTTTGGCTACTGTGAATAATGTTACTAGGAACATTATAATGTTCATATAAAGGGCACAAATATCTCTTTGAGTCCCTGCTTTCTTCTTTTCTTTTCCTCCCTTTTCCTTTATTTTTCTTTTTTTGAGACAGAGTCTCACTCTGTTGCCCGGGCTGGGGTACAGTGGTGCAATCTCGGCTCACTGCAACCTCTGTCTCCCAGGTTCAAGGGATTCTCCTGCCTCAGCCTCCTGAGTAGCTGGGATTACAGGCACGTGCCACCACACTCGGCTAATTTTTGTATATTTAGTAGAGTCGGGGATTTCACCATATTGATCAGGCTGGTCTCGAACTCCTGGCCTCAAGCAATGTGCCCACCTTGACCTCCCAAAGTGCTGGGATTACAGGTGTGAGCCACCGTGACCAGCCTGAATCCCTGTTTTAATGGGTATATACCCAGAAGTGGGATTGGATTATGTGGTAATTCTCTGTTTAACTGCATACTGTTTTCTACAGCAGCTGCACCATTTTACATTCTCTCACCAACAGTGCACAAGGGTTCCAGTTTCTCTGCATCCTTGACAACACTTGATATTTTCTGTTGTTTTGATAACAGCCATCCTACTATGGCTCTGGCTATTGTTCCTTTTCTTTTTCTTTTCTTTTCTTTTTTTTTTTTTTTTTAACTTACAAGTGTTGAGATACAGTAAACGTTTATTTTCTTCCATTTTCCTTGTAGTAACCCCCAAGTCACACCAGTGCACTGCCTCTGTGGTGGAGACTGTGGAAATTCAATTAGGAAGGGAGCAGGAAAAAGATAGGAACAGGAGAAAGACCTGATGTGGTTGGTGATATGGAGTTTTCATGATGATGGCTAGACTCAAGCATCTTCTCTGAGCTGTCCACAACACTAAGCACTGTACACATATTATTTAATTTAACCCTCCCAATAATTCTAGGAGGTCAGTAGTAGTATTATCTCTGTTTTATAGATGAGGAAATGGAAGATTAAAAGAGAAAATAGTTTTATTACTAGTAACACAGACCCTAAGAAGTAGGAGCCAGGATCGTGATAGTTGCCCATCCTCCCCTCTGGCATTATTGGGACAATCAAAATCAGATTGATATATTTAATATCTTTAAGAGTGATTTGAGGCCATGCACAGTGACTCACACCTATAATCCCAGCACTCTGGGAGGCCAAGGTGGGTAGATCACTTGAGGTTAGGAGTTCGAGACCAGCCTGGTCAACATGGTGAAACCCTGTCTCCACGAAAAAATGCAAAAATTAGCCAGGTCTGGTGGCATGTGCCTGTACTCTCCAGCTACTTGGGAGGCTGAGGCAGGAGAATCACTTGAACTTGGAGGCAGAGGTTGCACTGAGCTGAAATCATGCCACTGCACTCTGGCCTGGGTGACAGAGCGACACTTCCTCTAGGGGAAAAAAAAAAGAATAATTTGAGTGTGGGAACGGTAACACAAAGAGCAAATAAGGGAATGTTACAAGTAAGCAAAGATCACTGGAGTTGAGCTTAGAAAGATAATGTTGTCTTTCAGCCTGCTACCTATCTTCTCTAAGCCTTCATTTTCTCATCTGTAAAATGAGAAAATTGGCTGGGCACAGTGGCTCCCACCTGTAATCCCAGCACTTTGGGAGGCTGAGGCAGGTGGATCACAAGGTCAGGAGTTCAAGACCAGCCTACCCAACATGGTGAAACCCTGTCTCTACTACAAATCCAAAACATTAGCCAGGAGTAGTGGCGGTCGCCTGTAATCCCAGCTACTTGGGGGACTGAGGCAGGAGAATCACTTGAACCCAGGAGGCGGAGGTTGCAGTGAGCCAAGATCCTGCTATTGCACTCCAGCCTGGGTGATAGAGCAAGAAAAAAAAAAATGAGAAAATTATCACCCTGCCTGCTTATAAGACAGGGTTGTTGGAAGGATGATCTGAGGGAACATCTGTAGATGTGTTTGCCATAAAGCACACTTCATGCTGACCTTGGCGATGGAAGGGCCACAGGTGTGTCAGCTGCAAAATCACACAATTGATGAATTTAGAAAGGAGAGCTTTATTTCTTAAGAAGGAGATCGCAACCTGCAGGCGGGAAATGCAACCACTAGTTGAAAAACAAAAGCAAGCAATTTTTTGCTGTAGGGGTCGGCTGGTATACATATTCAACAGGTTCTGGGAGGAGCTATGAATAATCATGAAGGGGGAATGCATGCACGCATAGTAAGCAAACATGCACGTTATGTTCCATGTTCACTTTGGGGTGGAGACTTAACATTTAAATGCATTACAGTTAGGTCCTGTACGTTAAAAGGTGAGGCAAGGACATGAAGGCACTCAGTGCTCAGCCTCTATAAACCAGCCAGAACCAGTCCACCGTTGGTGGTCTTATCAGGAGAAAGTTACTGAAATCAGTCTCTTGACCAGTCAAAGCCGTAGTTATGGCTGGTGGAACAGGGGTTCAGTTAGTCACTGTCTGGTGGAGCTGCAAGTGTTTTACTATTGCTTATCTCAAGGCCAGTGTTTAGCTGCTGGAGAAAAAGAAGACCCTGTGGCAATTAGAGCTTAGTTGATTCTTTAAGTGTAGGGGTGCCCGACTTCACCATTGCCTGCACGGCCTTAGGTCCTGTTTATAATTGGGTATCTTATCACCACAAAGAGTCTGTTCTGTCAGTCTTATGATCTCTAACATTAGTGCTGGTCAGTTGTGTCTACTGTTTAAATGGAAAAGAGAGTACGTATAATGAGGTGCATCCGACCTCCTGTCCTGTCATGGGTGGGAACTTGGTTTTTAAGGTTTCTCTGGGGTTCCCTTAGCCAAGAGGTGGGTGGCTCCATTCAGTGGTTTGGGAGGCTTAGGATTTTTTTTTTAGTTCTCAGGTGGGAACACTCATTCATTCAGTAGAGATTTCCTGGGCCGACTCTGCCCAGGGGAAGTACAAGACCCAGTGCCTGCCCTCCAGGGGCTCTGCAGCTGCTGGGGCAGAGACTGAGGCACAGGGGGGCCTAAAACGAACTCCTCAAGGCCAAGCGAGAAGGAGGGACTTCCAGAGAGTCCTGGGTAGGTAAAGGAGGAAGAGATCAGGGTCAGCTCCCTGAAGGAGCAGGAAGAGGAGGCTGGGTGTCCCAGGAGGAGATGGATGATTTCCTAGACTTGCAGGCATCCAGCTGCTTAGCTCCAAGCATGCGAGCTGAGTTCCTGCTGCAGGGGAGACTCATTCCCAACACTCCACCTCGCATCCTCGCTGATGCTCGAGTACTCGTGCTGAGAGTGTTCATCTCGTTTTTTTTCCCTTCTCTTCAGTAAAGACGCATTGGGCATGTATTATTTACGATAATTAAGTTAATATTTTATATTGCATAGGTTTAAATATTTTATCCTCTCGTAATGCATGGAGTTTCTGGGGAGCCCTGCATGCTCTGAGTACTCCATGGAGGCCTCCAACCAGGACCCCTCTGGGGGGGCCCCAGCCCCCCAGGGCTGGCAAGAGCACTGCAGCAGCACAAGCCTGGGCACCGTCACTGCCCTGGGCTGGTGGGGCTGGCCAATCTCAAGTTTCCTGCGCCCTGCTTCACTGAGTTCCAGACACCTGGCAGGAAGAGGAGTGTAGGGAGGCCTCTTCTGGGCCTAAGTGCTAGGGAGGCCCAGGGAGCTGCCTCCCCCAACTTCTGCCAAGGCAGGGGCCATGGAAGGGTCCACTCCTGGGATCCAAATGTTAGTCCAGGTGGCACATCCCAGATCTGGGAAAATCCAAAATCCAAATGCTCCAAAATCCAAAACTTTTTGAGCACCCACATGATACTCAAAGGAAATGTTGATTGGAACATTTCAGATTTCAGATTTGGGATATTGTACTAATCCATTTTCATTTTGCCATGAAGAAATACCCAAGACTGGGTAATTTATAAAGAAAAAGAGGTTTAATGGACTCACAGTTCCACCTGGCTGGGAGGCTTCACAATCACGGCAGAAGGCAAAGAAGGAGCAAAGTCATGTCTTACATGGTGGCAGACAAGAGAGTGTGTGCAGGGGAACTGCCCTTTATAAAACCATCAGATCTCATGGGAACTCACTCACTATCTTGAGAACAGCATGGGAAAAATCTGCCCCCATGATTCAATTACCTGCCACTAGGTCCCTCCCATGACATGTGGGGATTATGGGAGCTACAATTCAAGATGAGATTTGGGTGGGGACACAGCCAAAGCATATCAGATATTCAACCAGTATAATGCAAATATTTCAAAATCAAAAATAACAACAACAACAAAAATAGGAATCCCAAACACTTCTGGTCCCAAGCATTTTGGATAAGGGAGACTCAACCTGCAATAAACTGCCACAGCTCTGCTGTGATTTAAAGAACGAAGAAGGCAGAACAGTATGTTTAGAATGCCTCCTATTGGTAAAAATGGGACAATCAGACAGGTGCATGTGTACTTGCTTATTTAATCATAAAGGACCGTGGCAAAATTACAGTATGGTGTTTACCTGTGGGAGACCAAGTGGGGTGGGAAGAGGACTTTATACACACACTTATGTCTATATAGTACAATGAGTGTGGGTGTATATACATGTGTGGCTTACATTTGCATTTGTGTGTGTTGTGTGTTTATATATGTATGTGTGTGTGTATATGTGTTTGCACAGAGAGAAAACTTCCTGAACTATATCAATGTATTAGACCGTTTTTAAAGTCTTATTCCACCAGTAGTGTAAGGTCCCAGGATCTTCCCTGCCCTGGCCTGGGCCAGATGGCAGAGGAGTTTCTTTCAAGCCTCTTTGAGCCCCCAGGGCCCTGGGCCCCTCTCCTCTTCTCCCTCGAGTCCCATCTAAGATGACCCACAACCCCACTACCCATATACCAGCAGCTGTTAACTTTTTTGGCTCCTCCCTTTGCATCTGCATCATCAGCATCATTCCCAAAACCTAACTGGATATCATCCTTTTTTTTTTTTTTTTTTTTTTTTTTTGAGATGAAGTCTTGCTCTGTCACCAAGGCTGGAGTGCAGTGGCACAATCTTGACTCACCGAAACCCCTGCCTCCCAGGTTCAAGCGATTCTCCTGCCTTAGCCTCCTGAGTAGCTGGGATTACAGGCACGTGCCACCATGCCCAGCTAATTTTTGTATTTTTAGTAGAGATGGGGTTTCACCATGTTGGCCAGACTGATCTCGAACTCCTGACCTTGTGATCGGTCCGCCTTGGTCTCCCAAAGTGCTGGGACTGTATACAGGCGTGAGCCACCGTGCCAGACCCAATGTCATGCTCTTTGCACAGTTTTGTTCTGCTTGTTTTCCCTTAATGCTCTGTTACAAGCATCCTCCAAGTTTTTATAAAGTCTTCATGAATAACATTTCTAAAATGCATTGCAGGGATGTATGGTACACTGAGCTGTCCCTCATGTCTCAGTGGCATCTCTCCTCTGATCCTGGCGGGGGTGGCAACCACTTCCACCAGTGCTGGTTGAGAGGGTGGAATGGGCCATTGTCCATAAGGTCCACCATGCCCCAGGTCTCTGCAGCCCCACCTAGCACGGAGGAGATGTTCAAAGCATTTGCTTCAGCATCTGCCTGATACACATAGATACCTGCTTCTGGGAATCTTCTTCAGGCCCCCAAACTGAGATTTGGTTTTCCCTGAGTTGTGCCTGTGAGAGAGATGCTACAAGCAATGATTCTGTTTTACAGGAGGCTGTTAGCTACAACCAGAGTGTTTATGTCCCCCAAATGCATGTGTTGAAATCCTAACCCCATGCGCTGGTCTTAGGAGGTGGGGCCTTGGGGGGCGATTAGTCATGAGGGTGCAGCCCAGTTATGGGGTTAGTGCCCTGTTGAGGAGGGCTTGTTCACAGTGAGAAGACATCGTCTACAAACCAGGAGAGCCCGCACCAGACACCAAGTCTGCCTTCTTCTTGGACTCCCAAGCCTTCAGAACTGAGAAATGAATTTCCGTTGTTTGTAAGCCTCCCAGGCTGTGGTAGGTTTTGTTTTGTTTTTTTGAGACAGGATCTCAAGGTCACCCAGGCTGGAGTACAGTGGTGCAATCATGGCTCGCTGCAGCCTCGACCCCCTGGGCTCAAGTGATCCGCCTGCTTCAGCCTCCTGAGTAGCTGGGACTACAGGCCGGTGCCACCCTGTTTGGCTATTTTTTTTTATGTTTAGCAGAGATGAGGTCTCCTTATGTTGCCCAGGCTAGTCTCAAATTCTTGGGCTCAAGCAATCCTCCTACTTCGGCCTCCCAAAGTGCTGGGATTCCAGGCGTGAGGCTGTGGTAGTTTTGAGGGACTAAGGCAGGGCTGTAGCTCTGGGCAGAAAGGGTCCTGTTCCTGCAAGAGTGGAAAGTAGGACATCGTGGACCTTATGGACAAGGGAGTGGAAAGTAGGGCCCCCCGGCCTGGGTCCTTACTGCAAGGTCTCACCCTTCCCAGGGAACTGCCTGGAACTCTGTTTTCTTCTTACTTCCTCACCTCTCGACAGTGAGGGAGGCAGAGGGTGGCGGGATGGGGTTAGGAAAGTGAGCGATTGCTGTAAGGTGGGAAACCACAGCCAGGTGGCATAAATAATTCAGCACCTCAGCAGTTAACGCGTTATGCTTTTAAGGCATGGACGGGAAGCTTGTTCCGCTAACAGGCTAATGTCCTTTTGCTCTTTGGAGAGCAGCTGTCCCCAGCGTTTGTAGAGCTCTGCTTGGGCTGCCTCCATGTGCTTGTCAGGTGGGGACTGTATGCCCAGGTAGGGCCTGGAAGGGCACTTATTCATTCACAAGTGCATATTCAAGCCCCTGTGATCTCAGCTGCCATCCTTGGGAAGGGGCGAGGACAGATGGGAGTTAGTGGGAGTCCTGGTGGAGGGTGTGGGCCATCAGGCTGGGACTGTTACTGTCAGGCTCTCCCCTCTCCCACCAGAAGGTTTTGTTCCATTCCCCTGGACGTTGGGGCCAGCGTGTGTTGGTCTCTGTCCCAAGTTCTTTGGTGGCCCCAGCCATGGGACCATCAAGGCCCACTATCCTCATCTTGGAAGAGAAAAGGAAGTTCCTCATGGGCAGTGCGCGTCCCTCATCCTGCACACACAGTGTGTCCAGTAAGCAGGGAAAGGCTGGCCTTGGCCTAACCACGGCTGCTGCAGACCTGTCCGAGGCGGCCGAGCCTTCTGCTTCATTGCCCAGCCACTCTTTGTAGCTTTCCCAGGCCCTCAGTCCCCCCTCTGGTGTGGCCTCCTCCTGCCCTTTGGATCTGCACTCTCCCTCTTTTCTGCTTCACACCATGAGTGAGATCTGGAATGGATTGTATGACTTCAGTACATTGGCTGGTGGCCTCCCCTTAGCTTTGTGTTTCTAGGGCAGTTGAGTGGGGTGGCGTGTGCTTCCCTTCTTGTCCTTGGCGGTGTGATGACACTCCAGGCTTCTTCCTGCCAAAGTCCCCTGAGGTCTCCCTGGCTCTCACTGGGCCTGCGCCACTCCATGGGGACCATGAGCTCTGAGTGGCAGGGTCTGAGTGCCCACCCTCCCTGCAGCCAGGGGTGGGGTCGACAACTGAGTTGGGCGGTAAGCAGCACTAGTGGGAAATGAGTGAGTGTAAGCAGGTAGCTAAAGCTGCAGAAGCTCACCTAGCTGCCTGTGGCCAAACTGAGCCAATCTAAATCACTTAAGTTTATTACATGCCTAAAGTCGGCTGGGCGTGGTGGCTCATACCCATAATCCCAGCACTTTGGGAGGCTGAGGTGGAAGGATCACTTGCGCCTCGAAGTCCTTGAGCAGCCTGAACAATATAGGGAGGCATCGGCTCTACAAAAATAAAAAATAAAAAAATTAGCCAGGTGTGGTGGTGAGTGCTTGTGGTGCCAGCTACTCAGGAGGCTGAGGCAGGAGGATCACCTGAGCCTGGTAGTTTGAGGCTGCAGTGAGCTGTGATCATACAACTACACTCCAGGCTGGGTGACAGAGCAAGACCCTGCCTCAAACACGCACGCACACACACACACACGCTGACTACAATTACTTCTCTGAGTCCATGAAGTGTACTCCTCCCTTTTCCCCACAGTTTATTAGTGCCCCTCCACACAGTGTCTCCCTGCTCTCTCATTTAATTATCCTTAAAATACCTGTGTGACCTTGGGTGACTCACATGACGTCATAAGGACTCAGACTCCTTAACTATAAAATGAGAGGGGTGTCCTAAAATGTTAGTAATTTTCTAATATTTAAAAAGCAGAGGCACTTTTTTCTCAAATTAAATCCTACACGAGCTCCCTGCTAAAGAAGTTAGATACAAGTAACATTTTTCATATAAAAGTTCCCATAGGTTAAAACTTAGAATGTTACTTGCTATTAAACTTACAAATGAGAAAAACAGACCCCTTTCGATGACACATAAATTTGAAATCAGGGATGGTAGTTAATTGTTTAGACACTAGTCTTAGCATTCAATCGTGTTTTTTTTTTTTTGTTTTTTTTTTTTTTTTTTTTTTTTGAGACAGAATCTCACTCTCGCCCAGGCTAGAGTGCAGTGGCATGATCTCGGCTCACCTCTGCCTCCTGGGTTCAAGTGATTCTCCTGCCTCAGCCTCCTGAGTAGCTGGGACTACAGGTGTGTGCCACCACACTCAGCTAATTTTTTTTTTTGAAACCGAGTCTCACTCTGTCACCCAGGCTGGAGTACAGTGGCACGATCTCGGCTCACTGCAAGCTCTGCCTTCTGGGTTCAAGCGAATCTCCTGCCTCAGCCTCCCAAGTAGCTGGGACTACAGGTGCATGCCACCATGCCCAGCTAATTTTTGTATTTTTAGTAGAGACGGGTTTTCACCATGTTGGCCAGGATGGTCTCAATCTCTTGACCTCGTGATCCACCTGCCTCGGCCTCCCAAAGTGCTAGGATTACAGGCATGAGCCACTGCGCCTGGCCCATTCAATCATTTTTACATGTGGGTGACACAGTATTAAGAAATACACCATTGAGGCTGGGTGCAGTGGCTCATGTCTATAATCCCAGTAGTTTTGGAGCCTGAGGTGGAAGATCGCTAGATCTCAGGAGTTGGAGACCACCCTGGGCAATATGGCAAAGCCTGGTCTCTACAAAAATACAAAGATTAGCCAGTCATGGTGGTGTGCACCTGTTGTCTCAGCTACTCAGGAGGCTGAGGCAGGAGGATGACTTGAGCCTGGGAGGTGAAGGTTGCGGTGAGCCAAGATCTTACCACTGCACTCCAGCCTGGGTGAAAGAGTGAGACCGTGTCTTAAAAAAAGAAAAAAGTATTAAAATTCTTGATAACTCCTGTAATCATGTAAGTGGTGGTTGTGGATGGTAAAAAGTTTTCTTTTTTTAACAGCTCAACTTATAATTGTTGGGTGAAACAGATGCAGAAATTTGACAAGTGTTGTGTTGTTTCTGTGTCACATACTAAATGATATCCACGCCTCATCGTAAGTATAAGTAGGATCATAATAAATACAAAAACCTGCAGAAGGCACCGACGTTCTCAGCTGACTTTCATACCCAATCTAGGGGGCATCGCAAGCAGGGGAGAGCTAACTGAGAGAGCTTGCCAGAGTGGTTCCAGCTGAAGTCAGTGTGTCCAGTGTGTGCTGCCCAGGATGGGGCACGCCCCGCCTTGTGCTCACAGAATAACACGGGCAGCCTCCTTCCAGGGAGTTCAGACATGAAAATGTGACCTAAGTCTGTGGCCCAAGGTGGCGTCCCAGTTGTTAAAATTTGGTATGTAACTTAGGGTTTAAGGGCTGTTTTTAAATTGTGGTTTAAAAACACAGTTACATCAACATAATGAAAATGAACCTTAAATTTCTGTTGAACTCTCCAAAGAACCCCCACCCCCAAATCGTGAGAGCAGTGTTTTTCAGATCTTAGCATGCATCAGATTAAGCAGGCTAAATTCTCAAAATTTACTGTGCAGCCACCTGACTAATTTGTTAAAATGCAGATTCCTGGACCCCACCCAGAGATGCTGATGTAGCAAGTCTGGGGTGAGGCCTGAGAACGTGCATTCCTAACAAGCTCCCATTGATGCTCATGCTGCTGGTAGCAAGATTCACATTCAACAGTTTGGAAACTGTTTGACCAGGGAAGATCTCTTTGGGGTTTTCTTACTTTAAATAGGGGCACAGTGGCTTCCTCCAGGTCTCCCTCCTCTCACCTGAGACATGAAGAGATTGGATTAGAAATTTTCCTAGAATCCTATAAGCTTGGAATTGCTTCTCTCTCTGCCTGGTAAGAAGGAACTTCCAGGCTGGGTGTGATGGCTCATGCCTGTAATCTTAGCACTTTGTGAGACTGAGGCAGGAGGATCACTTGAGCCCAGGAGTTAGAGACCAACCTAGGCAACATACTGAGACCCTGTCTCTACAAAAAAAAAAAAAAAAAAAAAATAAGAAAAACAATTAGCCTGGTATGGTGGTGGGCACCTGTGGTCCCAGTCCCAGTTACTCAAGAGGCTGAGGCAGGAGGATTGCTTGAGCCCAGGAGGTCAGGGCTGCAGTGAGGTGTGACTGCACCACTGCACTCCTGCCTAGGTGACAGAGCAAGATCCTGTCTCAAAAAAAAAAAAAAAAAAAAAAAGACTTTTACAGGTAACTCAACTCAGATTTCTCACATGCATCTGGTGATATACACAAAAAGCAGCCCTAGATGTAGGCAGAATCAGACCTGCCTTTTTCCTTATGTGACCTGTGACATTTCAGGGAAACCACTTACCTCCCTCTCCTCAGTTTCCCCATCTATCACATCAACTCACTAATCTCTTCCCTGCCGCCCCACAGGGATGATGGATCTGAAAATGTTTGGTAAATTACACACCACTGTCTGTACCCATGTAAGGAGCTGTTGTAATCAATATCTTTGAAATGCTTATTCATGCAGAACAGGACATTTCAGGTCTCCACATTCTTTAGCGAGAACTTCAAGATGCAGCTGGGTTCTTGAAGTTCAGCTGCAGAAAGCAGAACTTGCTCTTAGGCCTCTGGGGTTCCTCCCCAGGTCACCCTGGGGCTTCCTCCTCCCTTTTTGTAAATCTGATGAGTCCCAGCTTACGCCACTTCTTGGATCCTGTTTGGGTGCAGAGACTTGGCCTTAATCTTCTCTCTTTCCTGGAACTGCACTTTGCCTGAAGTGCAAAGAGGCCCATTCATGATTTGATCTCCTGGCTCCTGCATGGCCAATGGGAGCCCGAGCTGCCACAACGCAGGAAGATGGCTTGATGATGCTGCTGATGCTGGCGGTGATCCCGATGGTGTGAGCTGGAAATGGGGTGCTACGTCATCGTTGTCATCGTCATCATCATCATCCGAGCAGCCGCCAGATAGCTTGCACCCACACTGGGCTGGGCACAGCACTGGCTATTTGTCATAGTTTGTCTTTCGACCTCATGGCAGCTCTTTAAGGTAAGTATCATCATCCCCATTTTACAGATGAGGAAACTGAGGCTCAGAAAGAATCAGGAGCTGGCCCGGAGTCACACTACTACTAAATGTGTATGCATATGAAACTCAGAGTCTTCAGGGCACTGACTGGCAGTCTGGCGGCCCCACCTCCCTCACCCACCATATGTGGCCTCTCAGGGTTTGGCCAGTACGTTAGCATCATACCACAGGAGAAGCCCAGCTTATGCATCACTGTGAGGGAACAGGCAAGGCTGGCCAGTATGGATGGAGATTGGTGTGCTGGGTGGGGACAGAGCACAGAGCAGCCCTGGCCATGGTAAGTGTTGCACACACCCGCTTCCAACCCATCACCCCTGCCCCATCAGAGGCAGGAGGGAGG
The DNA here is from genome assembly GCF_043159975.1 of Macaca nemestrina. Taxonomy (NCBI): domain Eukaryota; kingdom Metazoa; phylum Chordata; class Mammalia; order Primates; family Cercopithecidae; genus Macaca; species Macaca nemestrina. The sequence continues at coordinate 145,348,414 of NC_092132.1, read as the reverse complement.
TAAGAGGATGGGCAGGCCTAGGGAAGGGCAGCTGTCCCAGCGGGGACCTGACAGTCATGTGCTGGTATCTTTAGGGCGCTGAGCTTAGGGACAGAGTTGTCTCCCATTCCATCTAGTTTTAAGCTGCTGTCAGGATGACCTGTCTAAGATGCATGTCACTTCCTTCCTGGAAAGCCTGCCATGGCTCTCTGTTGCCCATAGAGTAAAAGCCAATCTTACCTGCTCAGCATCAGGTCCCCATGTTCTCTGGCTCCCCCCATCCTTGTGCTTCATGTGGTGCATTTCACTGGAGCTCTAGACACATGAAACTTCTTCCCCTTCCCCATAAATGTCCTGGACATTTTGCCTTGTACCTTTACTCATGCTGCTCTCTCGGCCTGTGGCACCTTTCTTGTTATTTTGTTTGGCTGAACTGTGCTCGTCCTTCAAAGCTGCAGCTGAAGTGCTGGCTCCTCCATGCCATCTTCCTGGATCTTTGAGATCCTCGGGCCTCTCATTTCCCACCCTAAGCAGCCTTTCCTGTTGAACTCCCTCAGCCTCTCTCTGTTCCCCTTGTCTGGCACTCACCATTCCCCATTATTCTTTCATCCCCCACACAGGCCATGTCTCCCTGAGGCATGCGTTTTATCTGATTTGTTTTTTTTTCTAATTTGGTTTGTTCCTGGACAGTGCTTTGCAGACAGTTGGCACTTAACACATAACTGTTGACTGAACAGGCCATGCTAGAGCAACAAGGGACTGCTCTTGAAATTTGAGGATGTAGTTATAGTCCTGGCTCTGCCATTCCTGGTTGGCCAACCTGCTTCTCTCAAGGCCTCAGTTTCCTCATTTGTAAAATGAGGGAGCTGGATTCTATGGGTGGTTCTCTATGTCTAGTATATGGAAGAACTACTTGGGGAGCTTGTTTAAAATGTATATTTCTGGACCCCTGGGAGTCATAATCCAAAGATCTGAGTGGATCTGGGTATCTGCATAATTCACACACACCCAGAGGCTTTCTCATTCAATTGGTTCTCAGACAACCCTTTGAGTGACTCTGTTTCAGGTAGACTTTAGGGAAAGGCCTTTCTGATTCCAAGGGACTGGTAGAGCAATGAAGGGAAGAAGAGGTTATGGAGCAGTGGCCATAATGAATGGGGCAGGGGCCATTACCAGTATCATCACCATCACCATAATCATCACTGTCATCATGATCATCTTCTTCATTTTATTTTTCTTCATTGCCATCATCATCATTACCATAATCATTACCATCATTGTCATCATGATGACCATCATCACCATCATCATCACCATCATTACCATCATCATCATTACCACCATCATCATTACCACCATCATCATCATTACCACCGTCATCACCATCATCACCATCACTATCATCATCATCACCATCATCACCATCATCATCACCATCATTACCACCATCATCATTACCACCATCCTCATCATTACCACCATCATCATCACCACCATCATCATCACCATCATCACCATTACTATCATCAACATCATCATCACCATCATCATCACCATCATTACCACCATCATCATTACCACCATCTTCATCATTACCACCATCATCATCATTACCACCGTCATCATCACCATCATCACCATCACTATCATCATTACTATCATCATCATCATCATCATCATCACCATCATTACCACCATCATCATTACCACCATCCTCATCATTACCACCATCATCATCATTACCACCGTCATCATCACCATCATCACCATCACTATCATCATTACTATCATCATCATCACCACCATCATCATCATCACCATCATTACCACCATCATCATTACCACCATCCTCATCATTACCACCATCATCATTACCACCATCCTCATCATTACCACCATGATCATCACCATCATCACCATAACTATCATCATCATCACCATCATTACCATCATGATCATTACCACCATCCTCATCATTACCACCATCATCATCACCACCATCATCATCACCACCATCACCATCATCACCATCATCACCATCACTATCGTCATCATCACCACCACTATCGTCGTCATCACCACCATCATCATCACTATCACCACCATCACCACCACCATCACCATCATAACCATCCTTACCACCACCATCCTCGTCACCATCATCCTCACCACCATCACCATCATCAACCCCTTCATCATCATTATTACCATCATCATCATTACTATCATGACAATCTTCATTATCCTGTTCATCATCATCATTATCACCATTACCATCGTCACCACCATATTACCATCATCATCATCTTCATCATTATTACCGTCATCATCCTTACCGTCCTGATCACCGTTTTCATCATCATAACCATCACCATTATCACCACTACAATCACCATGGGTACCATCATCATCGTTGTCATCTTTTTTTCTTCATGGTCACAGTCACTATCACCATCTCCACCACCAGCAAAGTCACTACTGCACCTCAGTGCTTATGAGGAGAGGGCCAGTGCCAACACCTTTGGGGGCATTACCTCCTTTAGTCTTCTCAGGAGCCTTGTGAGGTAGGTCCTGAGAGGGCAGGAGGCAGGGCTTGGAGGGGTACCTGACCATGCCCTGGAGCAGACCTAGCTGCAGTCTGCAATGGCCCCAGCTCCCCAGCCATCCTGCTGTTGGAGTAAGCCTGTACCTTCTCTGGCAAGCCTGGGGAGGGCAAACAGTGTTGCCTTCAACTTCCCTCCCTTCATTCAGCACATCTCTATTACAGCCCTGCCTTGTGCCAGATACCAGGTTTGAATCTGATCCAGGTCAACATTTTTTTTCCATGTTCGCAAAACAAAGATTTTATTTTTTCTTCTCCCCAACCCCTTCCTCCCTAATCTAAACTCCTGTGAAAATAGCATGCGTAGCTGAGCCTCGGGCCAATTTGTGTCTTTGTACTCAGCACACACACTCTATCTTTCACACCACAAACAGCTTTGCTCGGGAAAATATGTTTTCTCTCTGCAAAACTGCCATTTTCGGGCAACACATAGAAGGCAAAAAGAAACTATTTCACTTTTTCTTCCTCTGGAAAAACCCACCAAGATGTTGTTTTCCTTTGCTTTTTCTGGAGGGGAGATATTTTTGACAGCTTTCTTCCCTAATCTGGCTCTCAGCCCTGCGTCTGGTGCCAATTTGTAAAAGAAGCAGAAGAAAAACTAGATGAGCAAAGGCAAGATTCTCCCAGAGGGGCAGTAGCACTCTAGATTCAGGAGTAGTAAGGGACCTCTGTGGCAAACCTGTTGCCTGCCCCATTGGGGAGCCCTGTCTCAGAAGCCTTGAATGGGGACACGCACACCTGCTTGGAAACAGCTGTGGCCAGGCCACATGGGGGGATCTCCATGTGCACTCATTCAACAGGCATCCTTCCAGACTTCCTTAGGATAGGCTGGGGACTGGGCTGGGTGATTTGGGCCGCAAAAATAAACCAGACATGGATTCTGCATCAGTACTTTCCATTCCAATATAGGAATGAAGATACGGGCAGGGCCATATGAATGAAGTCCTAGTTTCACCGTGACGTTTATTTTAGCTGGAGTTAGGAGGGATTTGGAGGAGGTGGTGACACTTGTGCTTTCTAGCAAATGTCTTCTTCTAGAATGCTGCAATCAGGCCTCATTTGAAATCTGCGTGAAATCCATTTGCTCTCCATTCCTTCCCTGGCCCAGCTCAGAGTACAACCCCTTCTCAGCAGCACAGTCCTGGGATGCTGGCAGATCCCTGCTGAGTGTCCCTGACTCTCTAGTCTTACTGTTCTATTCTCATGGCCTGTCTCTTGGAGTGGTTCTTTCTGCTGTGGGCCCCAACTTCCTGCAGCCACGAACCTCTGTGGGCTACACTTGTCTTTGCAGCTCCAGTACTGTGCTCAGGCCTGCCTCAGACCTTGTTGCTTACTCTCCTTCTAGATGAAGAGAACCCACTGAGCTACATAAGCCCCAAGGGGGGATCTTAGGAGACCCAAGGCAAGGGTGCAGCTGAGCCATCGGGTCACTGTGGATCAGGAGATGGAAGTCTGAAGATCCCTCATGCTCTTGTGTTCTTGCCTGCACTCTCTCTCTGTCTCACTCTCGCTCTTTCTCTGTCTCAGCATTTTCTCTCCCAATACCAAATTCTCATTGACCCAGCTTGGATCAGGAGCCCACCTCTGGTTCAATCAGTAGCAGCCAGTGAACAGGGACATCTCAAACAAGACCACCATGGTTCACCCCTGTGAATGAAGGGAGCAGTTAGATGGAACGGGCTTGCTGTGAGCCAGGAGAGAGCCAGTAGGTGTGCACTTTACCAGCTCTGCCTTTTACTAGCTGTGCCACTTCCCAGAGCCTCAGTTTTCTAATATTTAAAATGACCACAAGAGTACCTACTTCACAGGACACTTGTAACACATACCACATGTATTGAATGGTAGTGACATAGGTGGTCAATGAGGAGCTTGAGAGGGCATTTCCCTGGCTGACCTCCTCGTTCTGGGGCTTTCAGATGAGGGCATTGGAGTATGGACCTTTCACTTCATACCATCCCCACCCTCCACACCTAGGAGAGACTGGCTGGCTGGCTGGCAGAGGTGAGGAACTACCACCCGTGAGGGAGATGCTGTCCTAGGGGAACCTGCTGCTGTCTACAAGGCATTAACTGAGTCCCTCCCCTCACGCCACCCTCAGGAATGTCCCCCTCACTTGTGGGATCTGAGGTTGTAAGGGACCCTTGCAGGGGTCATTGCTGGTGGGTTGGCACTCGGGCACATGCTAGATTTCTCAAGAGGGAGGCTGTTCTGCTGGGGGTTGTCACTAGGCTTACTTTTTACTTTGACATCGATCAAGGATCAAGGGTATGCAATCTGAGGATTGCTGGGCATCTCCTCACTGGAGGGCATCCTGTTGGTGAGCAAGATACACCAGCTACCAAGAGAGGCCTGTTGTTTGATGGCATCTGCAGAGAAACAATGGCAGCATGTACATTCTCCATCTGGGCAGTTTAGAATGACCCGCAGATTCTGTGGCTGGCCTTGGGACCATTCTGGAACGCCTGTTGTCACCCAGATGGAAAGGGAAGGAGAATGAAGGCAGTCCGGGTTAGGGAACTGTATGTGGAGCCACTTGGAGGTGGAAATGAGCCCAACTTGGGCAGGCAACAGAGAGGGGGGCACTGAGCCAAAGCAGGGATCTGTGCAGAGTGAGCTGGGACAGCTGCAGCTAGAGGTGAGACTCCTGCAGACTGGGAATGTTAGAACAGAGTATACTTTATCCAAGCAGCAGTAGGGAGCCATAGCAGCTTGTGGAGTGATCTACATGGTTTAGGTGGTATTGCTGTTGCAGATTTGTGTGTATGATGATTGAAGGAAGGGAGATTGGAGGTGGGGACACCACATGGACTATTAGAGTTCTTCTGTTATGGACAGAAAATGGCTTGAGGCAGGATCGTGGAGCAGGGATGGAAAGGAAAGAACCCAAGAGAGATTTTGAAGGGGAAATGGAGAATTGAAAATTAGAGTAAGAGAGAAGAGTTAGAGAGTCCTGGGTTTCAGGGGACTGGCAAAAGGGCAAGTAGAAATGGCATTGAGGTGAGGAAATGGGGGGACTGGCAAGGAGGGACAATGAGGTCCTCTTCTGTCATGGCAAATGTCAGTCAACTGGGCTGCTGTGAAGAAAGCCAGAGACTGGTGACTCACACAGCAGACACTGATTCCTCTTGGTTCTGGAGGCTGAAGTTTGGGACCAGTGTGCCAACCATGGCCGAGTTCTTGGTGAGGACGGGAGGGCACATCCTCTTCCTGGTAGTATGCTCACATGTCCTTCCTTGGTTAGTGCACTTCTGTTTATAAGGACACGAATCCCATCATGGGTGCTACATCCTCATGACTTCGTCTAAACCTAATCACCCCCAAACACCCCATTTCCTAATACCATCACGCTGAGGGTTGGAGATTTAACATATGGATCTGGGGAAACACAGTCAGTCCATATCAGTGAATATGAGGGGTCTGTAAGGGTCTCCTAAAGGGACAACTGATGACAGCATTCAGAGACAAAGGGAAATGGAGGTCTTTGCACAAGACCAGGTTGGGTGTGGGATTTGGGGGTCAACAGCCCAAAAGGAAAACTGGGGCTATGAGGGTGAAGGGGCCTGGGAGGGATGATAGAGACAAGGCAGGGTTCTTGGGGACAACTCACATGAAAGAGCAGAGCCTACGACAGAGGACTGGGAGGGCCATTGAGGACCCAGCCAGCATCACTGGTGTCCTAACAGGTGAGGCACCAGGCACAGGGTAGGGGTGACTTCCAGGAAAATGAGGTATTGTCCTGGCCCTTAAAGAGCTCACAGCTAAGTAAGATGGAGAGACAGGCACCAGGGAGCAGCCTAGTCAGGGGGTCACTTGCAGAGAGTTCAAATCCCACCTTGCCACCTGCCAGCAGTGTGACCTTGGACAAGCCACTGAGCACGTCTGAGACCCAGTTGTCCTGTATGTAAATGTGGACTGTCATACTGCCTGGCCCATAGGGTTGCTGTGAGGGTCAATGGGACAAGATATGGAAAGACCTCTGCCCAGTTCCCAGCTCATATGAAGTGCTTGCTATGAGCTGTAATTATTAGTAAGGAGCAAAGGTACATCCACCGAGTGCCAAATGCTACCTGTAGGAGTCCCAGTGAGATTGGATGGCTGGGGTCTGGCCAGAAAGGTGGAGCTCCTACTAACAAGAATAACACGGCAATGAGCTCATCAAAGTCGCGTGCCTCTCACTCATTGCTGGTGGGAACTCAAAATGGTACAGTTATTGGTGGTTTTGTACAAAACTAAGCATACTCTTATCATACAATCCAGCATCGTGTTCCTTGGCATTTACCCAAAGGAGTTGAAAATTATGTCCACAAAAACCTGCATATAGCAGCTTTATTCGTAATTACTGAAACTTGGAAACAAGCAAGATGTCCGTCAGCAGGTGAATGGATAAACTGCGATCCATGCAAACAATGGGATATCACTCAGTGGTATAAAAGAAATGAGCTACCAAGCTATGAAAAAACATGGAGGAACCTATTCTTAAGTGAAGGACGCCACCCCGAAAAGGCTGCTTCGTGTATGATTCCAACTAGACGACATTCTGGAAAGGCAAAACTATGGAGAGATTAAAAAGCTCAGTGGTTGCCGGGGCTGGGGGGAGGCAGGGATGAACAAGCCAAGCACAGAGGATTTTTAGGGCGGTGACACTGCTCTGTATGATAATAAGGTAATGGTGGGTACAGGTCATTATACATTTGCCAAAATTCACAGAATGTTCAACACCAAGTATGAACCCTAATGTAACCTATGGACTCTGGATGATGACGATGTGTCAATGTAGATTCATCAATTGTAACAAATGTACCACTCTGGCGGGTGGGATGTTGATAATGGGGGAGGAGAGGGGCTGCTAGCCCAGCCTGAAAGGCCGTAACTGTGGGCCTTGTAGGTAGGAGGCGCCAGGTGGAGGGAATATTTTTAAGATGTGTGACACAGTGATGACTGTCCTCACTCGTTAAACACGGAGTACCTACTCTCCTTCTGTTCTTACCCACCACGTTACAAGTAATGGAGCAAATAACTGGCCCCAGGCCACACCGCCAGTAGACGTGGTTGTCTTGGCCTTCATCTTGCTGCAAGGCTTTGAGCCACTGGCCCAAGACAGTCATCAGCTCAAGTGAGTTGCTGAAGCCTAATGTGATGTGACTTGGAATAATTTACTACTTCTCTGAGCCTCAATTAGCTTGACTGTAAAATGGGGTGAATGCCTACTTTGTAGCATAGTGGTGAGAATGAAATGATGAAATGAATATGAATGCTCTAGATCTTCATTGGTCAACAGGAATATAAGGTGGACCATAAATGTGAATCACATTTGGGGTTTTAAATTTTCCAGTAGCTACAATAAAACAAAAAAAAAAGTAAAAAGAAGTAGATGAAATTAATTTTAAGTCTATAACATATTTTATTTAATCAAATATGCATAGTCACATGCCACATAATAACATTTCAGTCAATGGTGGACTGCATAGATGAGGATGGTCCCATAAGATGATACTGTATGTTCATTGTACCTTTTCTATGTTTAAATGTTTAGATTCACAAATACTTACCACTGTGTTACAACTACCTACTGTATTCAGTACAGTAATGTACTGTGCAGGTTTGTAGCCTAGGAGCAACAGGCTCTGCCGTATAGCCTAGGTGTGGAGTAGGCAATGCCGTCTACCTGTGTAGTAGGCCAGACCATTTAGATGTGTAGTAGGCAACACCATCTAAGTGTGTAGTAGGCTAGACCATCTACGTGTGTACTAGGCTAGACCATTTAGGTGTGTAGTAGGCAACACCATCTGAGTGTGTAGTAGGCTAGACCATCTAAGTGTGCAGTAGGTTAGACCATCTAGGTGTGTAGTAGGCTAGACCGTTGAGATGTGTGGTAGGTGTGTAGTAGGCGACACCATCTAAGTGTGTAGTAGGCTAGACCATCTGAGTGTGTAGTAGGCTAGACAATCTAAGTATGTAGTAGGCTAGACCATCTAAGTGGGTAGTAGGCTAGACCATCTAGGTGGGTAATAGGCTAGACCATCAAGGTGTGTGGTAGGTGTGTAGTAGGCTAGACCATCTGAATGTGTAGTAGGCTAGACCATCTAGGTGGGTAGTAGGCTAGACTGTCGAGGTGTGTGGTAGGTATGTAGTAGGCGACACCATCTAGGCATGTGTAACTCACTCTGTGATGCTCGCAGAATGATGAAATCACCTAATGACACATTTCTCAGAATGTATTCCCGTTGTTAATTGGTGCATGACAGTATACGATATTATTGTTTCAACATGTAATCAGTATAAAATGTATTCATGAGCTGTTTTAATCTCTTGTACTGATTCTTCGATATCTGGTCTTTGATATCTCATGTGTATTTAACAGCAAATTTCAGTTTGGACCGGCCACATTTCAAGTGCTGAGTAACCACGTGTGCCTGGTGGCTGCCATACTGGGTGCATGGCTGCATATAAACATAGGCAGCGCTATGCCTCCCTCCACAAGCAGGGCTCATGTCACACCCCAGAGCTTCACTAATTACTCATCCAGCTCATACTCTATCTGGCGTGTATTAGTATTATTAGATCAAGAGCTTTATTTCATGCACCATGATGTATATTAATAAATCCTAACTCATGAATTCACAAACCTGAAATCAGAGGCCCATGCAAACACAGGAATTAGGCTTTTGTTCCTGAAGTAATTTGTGTTCACTTCTTTCCATGTACTTACCAAGCCTGGCATTAGTTGTGTGAATTTCCGTCTCCCCCAGGCCGCCCCCACTCTAAGCTTCTTGGAGGGAAAGGATGTGTCTCCAGCTTCCTCTATCCCATTGCCAACCCCTCCCTGCACCCCAAGTGTCTGGCTTTCAGCAGGCCCTAGCAGGTATTCAATAGGCATTTTTTTAATAGACTCCATTAACCAAAGGCATTGGCTCCTCTTAGAAAGGAAGCATGTTATAAAGAAAAGGCTCTAAAGTCAGATTATGTAAAAATGTGTTGAAAGGCACAGGGACATCAAAGGTAACCACTGAATTGAAGTTTTTATTCGAGTAGACATGAATCTGGCGGAGGTGAGTACAGGGTTCCTGCAGATGGTTGTGTGTTTGGGAGAAGAGGCAGGAACAGAAGTGTCTGGAAATCTGTTACAGGCATTTGAACCTGTGGTGAAATAAGTCCTGCTCACCCCTGTGTAACACACTCCAGTCGGCTCCAAGGCCTCGTAGAAAGATGGGGGGACCCCTTGTTCCTATCACTGCTCACTTCCTGGAGCGACCTGACTGCATCACCCCTCCTGTGGACTTTGGTTACTGGGAGCCACAGGGCCTGAGGCAGCCACTGTACAGAGCATGTCTTGACCACCTGATGGTGAGTATGCAGCCAGGCCAGTCACAGGTGCTGCCTCAACTTGGGATGTGTGTGTAACTCTGGGAGAAGGAGGGATGGATAGTCCACTTCTGGAAGTTCCCAGGGCCTCCACACCCAGGTTTTGCGGCCGTCTGCTAGTCTGCACTGTCTTTAAGAGGCATCAGTTCTAGATTCTCTTCCTCATTCCATCTGTGACTTGGCCCTCTTGGGCCTCCCTGGGGACCAATAGAGGAGATACCTTCAACAGATGGTGGAAATGTGGGAGCGAGGATGCCTCAAAATAGTTAGGGTGATTCGGCCTCATGGGCGTAGTTCTGACAGTGCCAGCATGGGACAGATGAAGTCCTGGAGCGGCCAAGCCCTGAGGACAGTCAGACACTTGGTAGGTTGCGATATTTGAGTTTATCAGTAAGAAAGTAATGGCTACCACTGACTGAATGCTTATTAGGTGCTAGACAATTGACTAGGCATTTTACCTGGATTATTTTAGTTGAATCTAGAGCATCCCTACAGCATGGGTTCTGTCATAGCCCCATTTCACTAACAAGGAGACAGATGTGGAGGTTGGGGAGTTTGTCCCAGGTCACCCAACTGGGTAGGGCAGAAGTTGGGAAGAGACGGGAGTCAACAACCCAAAGTCATGAAATGAGAAAGGGAGTAAACATTTGGATGGAGAATCACACACACACACACACACACACACACACACACACACACACACCCCTACCTCCTAACAGGTATGTTGTCCGCAACAGGCAAAAATAGTTCATTAATATCTCATTTAAACTTGAGGGTGAGAGAATTCCTCTCTGGAGCAAAGAATGGAAATTGGGAATTGATTGTTGATTAGCTTTCATGAAGACTTAAGGATGTGCGCCATGTCTTTGGTATTGGGCTGCGTGTTGCTGTGATGCATGTGAAGAAATACATCTAAGGACTTTCCTAAGCTCATCTGCAGTCACAATTCCCCCACCCTATTCTCATAGGGTTTTAAGTTCGCTGTCTGCAAATGTTCCTTATTCCGGAGTCTTTGGGAACCAATCCACCTAGCTGGAGAAGGACCTCGTACCCTGGTAATGAAGGCAGGCATAGAGAGGCACAGAGTTCAGGAGGGGACAGTCAGCACTGCAGGTGGCTCCGCGGCAGGGGAGAAATGATCCGCAGGAGGCCTTTATGGAGCCAGTGGAAAGAATCTGCTCCCAGCCGTGCTGAAGGCAGAGTTAGCAGCCCCTTGCTGTGGGGTTCCTCAACCCTAAATAAAGGGGGACAGGCCAGACCTTTATGCCTCCTCAAGTGGCCACCGTAGATTCTAAGATAGAAAATCTCTTTAGAAAGCAGTCCCAGGTGGCACAGTGGCTCACACCTGTAATGCCAGCACTTTGGGAAGATGAGAAAGGAGGATTGCTTGAGCCCAGGAGTTTGAGACCAGGCTGGGCAATGCAGCCAGACCCCATGTCTACAAAAAATAAAATCAATCGTGTGTGGTGGTGCTGCCTAGAGTTCCAGCTATTCAGGAGACTGAGGTCGGAGGATTTCTTGCTGTGATCATGCCACTGCACTCCAACCTGGTGACAGAGACCTTGTCTCTTAAAAAAAAAAAAAAAAGGCAACCTCATTCACAGGAGTGCTGCCCACCCATGCATTCACCTGCCCCAGCCCAGCACCCTGCAACCCTTGCAGTGTTTGTCAAACTGGTTACCAGGCCACCAGCCTCAGATGACTTTGGGGACCTGTGAGGTGCCTCACTGCTTCCAGGGCAGAGCAGGGTCTAGGATCTGCAGAGGGTTCTAGTGCCTGCTCTGGGGGCAGCCCCAGGTGCAGAAAACACAGGGAACGCAGGGGCCAGCGCAGTCTAGGAAATGGGGACACGGAGGGAGGGCCCTCCCCAGCTCTCCACCTGCGCATTTTCTCACCGCCAGCTGACTCAGTGATTGAGATGAGTTCCTGTCTCTGGTTTTGTTCGGCACATCAGAGGCTGAGACTGAGCCTTTGGTCTGGAGTTTGAGCAAATTGGAGCTGAAATTGCCTCGGCGGCGACCTTGGAGCACTGACACAGCAGCACCAGCCCTGCTGCGGCTGGGAAGGGAGGGAGGGGACCGCCTTTCCTGTGAGTCTGTGGATCACAGCCTTGCGTTAGAGCCCCAGCCTCCTGCCCTGGGACACAGAGGACCTTACACAGGTGCCTGAGGAACTAAATATTGATCAATGAAATATTTATAACAAATAAAAAATGAAAATGATCTCTCTACTTTTGTAGTCTGAATGGTGTAGCTGAAAAGACCCAGCTTTAAAAATAAAAAGCTTGTGTCTTCGTTCTACCACTTACTAATTGCAGGGCCTTGGGCAAGCTAAGCTCTCTGAGGCTCAGTGTTTGCATCTGTAAAAGGAGAATAATGTCACCCTTCTGTGGGTCATAAGGATGGAAAAAGATGACACCGGTGGAAGCACATGCATTCTCCTCTGCTCCTGCCGCCCGCTTCGTCCATTGACTGGTGACTGAGTTTGGGATTTTGAAACTTAGCTTTGTCCCATTCATGTGTCTAAGAACTAATTTCTGGTGTTTGTATAAGGTCATTATGTGGTCTCCCACTTAGAGTGGGCCCTCTGCCTTGGACCCAGAGGGACTGCTTGGACATGTTGGAACAGCAAGAGAGTTTTAGGTCACTGCAGGCAGAGCATAAATACCTGTGTCCACATGTAAATTTGCTCTCCCCTAGCAATGGCCATGGTCACCCAGGTGGAACAACGGGGCTTGGTTACAGCCCGTGCACCTTTCCCAGAGATGCTAAGGCAACACCACTCTGCAGCATCTTTCTCTGAACTGTTTGTGCTACTGGCGTCTACTGTTTTGTGCCATAGTTACATGAATGAGAAGGGTTGGACTTCTTTAAGAGAGGGCCCCTTTCTATCTAGGATGCACTGTCTGTGGACTGAAAGCTCTCCAGGGCAGGGGCTTCTTTGGTTACATTTCTGAAAAAGCTCCCCAGTGGGCCATGAACTCCTTCAGGCCAGTGCCTTTGTTTCTTCCCCTTTGTTTTCTGCAGTGTGCAGTCCAGTGCTCAGCTGGAGACAGAGGCTAAGAAAATGCAACTAGAAACATAGAAGTGAGCAGTTGGTACCAACCAGCAATGATGGTGGGAGGAAGGCAGACAGGAGGAAAGAGCTTTATATGGAACAAGGCCAAGTTCAAGAAGCCAAGGTTAGGGAGATAGGCGTACCCTAAAGTTCCTTGAGGGCAGGGATTGTGTCTTATCACGTTAGTATCTCAGGAGGCTAAGTCAGTCTTAGCATAGTTGAATGAAGCAGGAAAGTGAAGAGAGAACATTTGAGACTCTGAATGGATGAAAAGAAGCACCAAGAATATATAGCAGTCACTCTCTCTGATGTGCTTGACAACAAAGTCTCTAGGGACTCTGGAGCTTTTGGGATCCTGTATGCTTTGGCTCCTGGGTCCTGAACAGACCCAGCCACTGCTCTCTGAGCTGGGTCTGTTTTCTGCTTGAAAGAGACAAAAGGCTAGAAGCTACTAATGAATTGTGCTGGACCCTGAAGAAAGAAATGACTATCCATTTATATTTGTGTTATGAATGTAAACCATTACTTAAACAAGGCAGTGTCTCTGCCCGTGGGTTTATACATTATACACTAAGCTCATTCTTAATCCGATGGAACTTAATGGAATCCAGCAGCAGCTAGAAACTCTCAGCAGCCCATCACTTTAGCTGTACCCCTTGTTCTACTCCAAGTGCAAGAAAAATCTAAGCTTTTTACCCACATGATTGTAGGAAGAGGGAAGACAGGGTTCTGTGTAACTCTTCCTCTCACCGTGAGACCCGCAGTGCCTTCCTATAAGAGGCTGCAGTGTCTTAGGACACAGAGTTTCTGGTCTGAGACTCTGAGAGAAACCCACGACTCCTTCCTAGGGCAGCTGTTGTGTGGAGATGGTTTAAGATCTAAGGAGACTAGGGCTTGATGTATCTTTTTTTTTTTTTTTTTTTTTTTTTGAGACGGAGTCTCGCTCTGTTGCCCAGGCTGGAGTGCAGTGGCGCGATCTCGGCTCACTGCAAGCTCCGCCTCCCGGGTTTACGCCATTCTCCTGCCTCAGCCTCCGGAGTAGTTGGGACTACAGGTGCCCGCCACCACGCCCAGCTAGTTTTTTTAAATTTATTTTTATTTTTTAGTAGAGACGGGGTTTCACCGTGTTAGCCAGGATGGTCTCGATCTCCTGACCTTCGTGATCCGCCCGTCTCGGCCTCCCAAAGTGCTGGGATTACAGGGTTGAGCCTCCGCACCCGGCCGGCTTGATGTATCTTAAAGCCAGAAGCATTTGTCTCATAGGACCCCTAGGTCCCTTTGTAAAAGGTGAGCCTGAACCTCCATTTCCCAGGGGCAGGTTACATCATCTCCACAAGTAGCTCACCCGTAGATAGTACCTACTCTGTGCCAGCCACTATGCTAAGCACTTCACATATGTTGACTCTCTGATCATCACAACAGCCCTAAGAGATACTTACTCATGTCATCGCCATTTTACAGCGGAGGAAACTGTTGCACAGAGAGGTCATCTGACCTGCCTAAGTGCACACAGCAAGTTTAGGGGGAAACATACATCAGTAAGGATCTCAAAAATTATATTCTAGACCCTCAGATTAGGAAAAAGGCCTAAGAGTTCAAAGTTGGCCTGAAAAGCCTTATCCCATGAAGGCCAATCAAGGCCTCCTTGGCTGAGATTTTGAGGACCAAAGGAACGAAAGGAAGCTCTTAGGGGCTGGGGAGTTCCCTTCTTGGAAGCACCCAAAAGACTTCTCTCTGTCAAAGCCACAACTCACTGATACATGTGTGACACTTCCCAGGCTGCAGGCACATTTCTTTCCTCGATGGATTCTCACAAGCCCCCGTGAAGCACAGGGAGAAGCAGCACCGTTTACAGGTGAGGTCACGAGGAACTTAGCACAGGGGTTGCTATATCATTGGGACTCAGTTCTCATTTGTCAAATGAATTATTGAATGACTAGATATTTGGATGGATGGATGGATGGATGGATGAGTTTCTGGAGGGATGGCTGAGTGACAGGAGAGTGAACCTGTGTTTCCGTGTCGGGGTGCACGGTCAGTGTCGGCTTCCTACATTGAAATCATATGAACTCTGGCCAAGCGCTGGCTCCACCGAGAGCCTGAACTCAACTCCCAACACCTTTATTTGAAGTCCCCTCATCCTATGCCTGCCTTGTAAGTCCCCATGCTCCACGGAGTCAGGGCAGAAGCAAGCCCTTCGCAGACAGGGAAAGGGGACTGGGCCTTGGGTGGGTGGGGATGAGGCCACAATTTCCCGTCCTCTGCTCTGACAGGCCCCGCTGTTCCTTGGAGAGGCCTGCCATTCCTGCCTGGGGGAAGAGGGCCCTACCTCTCCTCTCCAGTGGATTATCAGTGGCAGTCCCTCCACTATTTATAGCCTGCCGCCTCTCTGCCGCGCTCTGGCCCGGCTGGGAAGTGAGCACCACAACCTCTGATCGGATTTCTCTTTTCTGGGTTTGAGCTTACATGGAAGTACAGCATCCTCAGAGGCCACAGCTTCTGGGCCTCACGGGTGCCTGATCAATGCTCCTACCTTTTAGCTGAAGGTTGGAACCAATTAACTGTGTTAGCCTCTGCCTCTGAGGGCTGTGTCTGTAGGTGTAGCTGGGGCCTGCCAGGGTTACGACCCTGCAGCCTCAGCTTACCATGTCTTGGTGGCCAGAGCCAGCTGCCACACTACTCACACCACCTCTGGGTGGAAACTGGGGCCTGGACCTGGGCCTGGGTACAGCTGGAATGTCACCTGCATGTTCTAGCAGCCCGTTCCTGAGTCCTGCCTCCTGTGCCTACGGCCAGGCTGCCCTGTCTTCATCCCCAGAGGATGCAGCCCAGCAGCCTACCTCCCTCCAGCCAGTCACAGCTCTGAAGAGCTGGGACAGAGGAAGAACAGTTACAATGGATGGTCCTGAAGTTCAGAGGTGAAGGGTTCAGCTCCCCTGTTCTTGTTCTTTACCAGGGGATGGAGGCTTCCCTGGGTGAATGTGAAGTGTCTGCCCATCCATGGTCTCCTCACTCATCTTTGGTGAAGATATTAGTCAGAGAGGAGAGAGAAGGTGGGTCAGTGTCAGGCAATTCACATTGGCTTTTGGCCCCATGCTAGACCCTCTGAGGGGTGAAGGGACAGGAAAGTGAATGAAACATGTTGGCCTTTTAGGGCCCAGGCCATAGAGATGACAGACACACTTAGATCTCAGTGATGCATGGTAGACTCTGTTCTCTAATAGGACTCCAAAAGTGTCACCAGGAAGGAGTGACATTTTAACCGGGGGGTGGGAGTGGGTGAGGGGGCCTGTGGACTGGGACTGAGCTTGAGGAAGTGAACATGGAGCTAGCGTGGCCCAGGCAGAGGGTCAGCTCCAGACGAGCATGGTGGCAGTAGAGACAGAGCGTCTTTGGGAAGCAGGAAGTGGTCTGCTGAGGGTGTGGCATGTAGAGCGGGACAGGAGTTCTTATGGGCAGCAAGGCAGGTTGCTAGGTAGAAAGGAGGCTGAGGCCAGGGAAAGGAGTTTGGGTCTCCCTTTTTGGCAGTGGGGAGCTATTGATAGTTTGGGGCAGGAGCTCAATGGACCATGTTTCAGGAAGAATCTTTTGGTGTTCTGTGTGTTCATGTGCGTGTGTAAAACTTTGCTGAGAAAGACAACATTTCACAAATAACCCTCCATCCCTCCCAAGTGCATTCTCAAAGATGGCCTGGAAAAATGGAAAATATCTTGGTATTACCTGTAGTTTTTCCTGGGGACACCAAACTTGTTTGGTAGTTTTAAACTCTTGCCTTCATGTCCTTTGTCTCCCTCTCCCTGGGGACCCCCATATTATGGAGGAAGTGCTAGCCTGGAGGCCCGGTGGTGGAGGTATCTGTCATCTGGCCTCCCTCTCTTGCCATCACTCCCTCCCTGAGTTTGTACAGGGGAGGAAGGTGCTCGCATGCCGCCTGTCAAATATCTCTGCAGGTGAGGAACTGCACAGCGTTCATCTCAGGAGCAATTTAGACATCCAGGTCTCATCAGGAAGGAGGGCTATGAACCGGGCTCCTTGAGGTCGCTATGGTAACCAGTTACAGTCTTAGCTGGTGGCAGGGAGGGAGTTGGGAGCCAGGGGCTGAGTCACCCTGAGGGGGAGGCTGTCCCTGGGTGGGTGGGGGGATTCAGGTCAGACAGAGGGAGGGGCTGCTGACAGCAGCATAACCCTTTGACATCCAGAGCTGCTCCTGAAAGGGGACTGTCTGACTCTGGGATTGTCATATGTGTATAGGTTTGAAGTCCTGGCCCAGAGGACTGCCGGGGGGCACGCTTTGTCATTTCAGGTGCCTCAGGACAGGTATAACAGAGGAGATGCGAACAGGAGAAATAGACAGGCTCTCAGAGCCCCTCTCAACCTGGCCACAGCCAGCTTTCCTCCTCTCTGAGCACAAGCTCCACCCCAGCACCCACTGTCATCTCAGGATCCTGGGATCCAGCCCTACCAAACTGCTTCCTGGCCCAGGAGGAACGAGACCCTCTATTCCCATGGTCGCCTACTGGTGCCTCTGACTGATGTGGTTTTTCTTCTCCTGGGAACCTCAGCCCGTCCTCAAGACCCAGGTCAAATGCCTGCCCCTCTCATGTTTCCCAGCACCCCTCCCTGCCCTCTCCCTGGGCACTGCTACATGGATCAGGTGAGGCTCTGTGTGGGTATCTCTGATGCCCACCATAATGTCCGCCCCTCTCGAGCAGGCGCAGGGTCTCTGAGTGCTAGGACCCAGCCACAGGCAGCTGCAACAGGCTCAGCAGATGCTTGAGAGAATGAACAAATGTCTGGTGTTACTTGCAGGCAAACCTGCAGCCCTGGAGCTGTGCTCAAACTGCCTGCAGCCAGCACTCGAGTTCCCAGGCTAAGCTGCCATTGTGGTTAGTTCCAGGGGTTTAAAGCACTTTACAGTTTGCCTGGCGTAAGCAGCTGCAAACCTGCAGCTTCATGTCTATTGAGGAGGCTGCCAAAGCCTGGGTACTGTCCTGGCCAGCCTGGGGTCCGGGTTGTCCCTTCAGGACATATACCTATATCTATATGCATATCCATCCATCTACCTATCTACCTACTGCCTATCTGTGGCCTATGTATACGTGTTACAATGTTATATATCATCTCTATCTATCTCTGTCATCTATATATATCTGTCATCTATGCCTTTTTATCATCTATAACTATCGTCTTTATCCAACCATCTATCATCCATATCATATCAATCTATCATCCATCTATCTATGATCTATCCATATGTATGCAAATCTCTATCATCTACATCTATCTATCAGTTTAATCTCTATCTAATCTCTCTAATCTATCTCTATCCTGTCTGTCTATCTAAAGGAAAGGTGACTTGCTTGCTGAAGATCTGGGTGGTGGAGGGTCTCCGAGGAGGTGAAAGTGAGGAAGAAACTGGAAAAACAGCAGAAGAGGAGAGGCGGTTTGGGCTCGGCTGGCCCGAGAGAGAAGAGTGGCGGGAGAGCAAGGACGCGCCGGCTCAGAGCGGGGCAAGGAGGAGTTGGGGAGCAAGCGCAGGCCAGGACGCTCCCCAAGGCTGGCTGCGGAGGCAGAGGCGGGGGCGGGGCCGGGGGCCTGGGGTGACGTAATCCGCGGCGGTGACGAGGAGGCGGGGCCTTGGAACGCCCCCTGCCGAGGGCAGGCGCTGCAGCCGGCCGGAGGGAGGCGCTGTCGGGGCATGGACGGGGACTTCCGGTTGACAGCAGGGTAGGCAGGGTGGGAGGGAAGGCGTGGGTGAAGGCGCTCCCCGTTTCGGAGCGGAGGGCTCAGGATCCGGCTTGTTGTCCGCGCCTCGAGAGACCCCGCCCCCAGACCTGCGCCACTCCCCTTGCGTCCGGTGGCGCGAAGACCCCGAGCCCCCGGCGTCCCAGCGCACACTCCCCCAGGGTCCTCAGCACCGCACGCCAAGTCGCCCACAGCCGTCGCGCTGCCTCGCGGCGCAGAGCCCAGACCCTCCCCATCCACGGCGCGGGGCAGAGGGACGCAGAGGCCCCCGGCAAACCGCCGTGTGAGGGTGCGGGGAGGAAGGTCCCGTCCGGGGACGGGGCTTTTGGTCCAGCTGGCCGCCCTCTGCCACCGTCGGGCTGTGCCAGGGGAGCTGCACCCCCACGGCGGGATGCGAGTGGGCCACAGGGCGGAGCACCGAGGGGGAAGGACGGGCGAGCATGGGGCTTGGGGGTGCGCAGTGGAAGAGGGCGGGGAGTGCAAATGGTGCGGGGCATTAGCTGGGGTCTGCGGACCATCCGAGCCGGATGGCCGGATCTACTGAGCCCTGCTGCCCCCCGTCATGGACCCCGCCCTGCAGCCCCGTCCGCAGGACTCGGGACTTGGAGAGAGGCGTGGGTCTGAGCTGGCACCGCCGCCCACCGTTGGGGCGCCTCGGGCACTGCACTTCCCCGGCGAGCAGCAGCGTCCTCCGCGGACTGCTCTAGATACGCGGAGCCCACCCTCAATTCCTCTCCGTTTCCCTCCTTCCCCTCCCACTTCTCACCTTCATCTCACTCCCTTCCTCTCTTACCCCGAGCCCGCCCCCGGCTTTCTCTGCTCCCTGGTTCCTTCTGGTTCTGAGCTCAGCCAGTCTTTGGAGCGCCTGGGGGGCACTGGGTCCCGACCACAGCCAGCCCCACCGCTTGCCTGAGGCCGGAGAAGCCCAGAGCCCCCTGGCTTCAGACACTCATCCCCTTAGCCAGACCTGGCCGGCTTTTCTCTGCCAGCGTCCCCCTCTCCTCCCTCTTCCCCTAACTCTCTTTAGGGTCCCTCCCCGAGGTGGTGGGGGGTGGTTTCTAGCAGATGTGGGAGTTCCGGGCAAAGAAGCCTCCAGTGCGTTTAGACACGTCCTTGTTGCTATAAATATTCTCCTTCCCCTAAACCTTTCCTAAATAATCTCAAAAATCTGGACCGAAAAAAAAAAATTAATCCCTCTTTCCAGAGAGTTGGGCATCCCGGATGTGCTCAGAAGAGTAAAAATAAAAGTGCAGCATGAGAGGATTTCAGAGCAATGCTAAGGAAGTTGAAATTGGAACTAAAAGAATTTGGGTTACTTAAAAAAAAAAAAATGCAGCTCACAGCATTTCCCGAGTGAACACGGCCAGGTGCAGGGCACCCAGATCACGCGATCAGAGGCGCCCCCAAGCGCCTCCTCCCAACCCAGGCCCCGACTTCCCTGGTCTTTTTGTCTGTTCGATGAGTTTTGTCTGTTCTGGAAATCTGAGGGAACAGAATCACCAGTCCCTGCCCTCTCGCGTCTGCTTCTTCGGCTCGGCATCGCGTTGGCAAGGACCATCTGCGTTTTGCATGTGGCTGAAGATGGTTTGGAATTTGGATAACCTTCTGATGAAGACATAGCTTTTCCTCTCTGAGACAGTGGAGGGGCAGCAGTGTGGGTCCGTCTTGTCTTGGATTCATGTTTTTAATAATTTTGGATTCAGGGGGTACGCATACAGGTTTGTTACATGGGTATGTTGTGGGATACTGAGGTTTGGGGTCCCGGAAATCCCAAAAGGGCTTTTTCTCACTGTTTTCTGGGTCTGTACTTATGACTACCAGAGGATCCACGCTGTTACCCACGAGGCAAAGGCTTTGCCCCATATCTACCTTGAGTGATCCTCAATCTTGGGACCTACATTTTGTTAGGAAGTTGCCTTTCCTTTCCCCCGGGGAAGACTTTGAGCTGAGACTAAACCTGGGAAGGTGCTGCGGAAAAGCTGTTGGGGGAACCTGCCTGCACCTCCTGGCCTCCAGGAGGGAACCCATGGGAGAGGGGAGGCTCCAACCTTACCGGAAGCGTTGGCAGGGCCTGTTGTGTAATTAGTGTCCTTGGGGAGCCTGCAGGGGTTTTCCTGCCTTTACAGAAAGATCATTCACAGGCCTGCACAGGTTAACAGTTCTCCTTTAGATACTTTCCTTTTGTGGCTGGGTCTGTGCCTGCTTTTGAAAATGTCATTTTTAAAACAGTTTTCCCAGAAGGGGCGTGAAGGGCCGCTATACTCTGGAGCCTTTTCTTCCTCACACATAATAAAGATTGAGATTACGTAGGGAGGACAAATGCTTAGGAGCTCTGAAAATATGGATTATGCAAATGAGCTATTTAAGGACCTTTTAAAATGCTGACCCGGTAGGTACTGGAGTATTTACTGGCTATTAGAAAATGTGGATTGTCTAAATGGGCATTTGGGGAACTTTAAACACAGATTATGATGGATCTGGAGAGCCTAACAAATCCCTTCTGGCCCGTTAGGCCTGTCTGCCGTGTGAATAAAGGCACGTTTGGACAAAGCTGACTTTTAACGCAGTGACTGGGAATGGATTTGGGCCTGTCCTGTGGGCCTGGATGTTGATGGCTTCACAGGGACCCTCCCATGAGTGGCTCGGGTACAGGTGGGCTGGAAAGCAGGGCCATGGTCAGGATGACTCAAGAGGCCCCAGGACTTCAGATAGCAAATTCGTTCTGTGTAAGGAACCCTGCTGAAGTAGGTTTTGACTTTCGTTTAATCCATTCTGCAAAGCATGGGTGGGGAATTGGTATAAACATGAAGGTGCTGGTTTGTATACCAGTTGGGGGAGGCCCTCCCATCCCTGCTAATTCTAGGAGCGCTTGATTAATGGATGGGGACATTCCTACCAGCAACACAGATGAGGGGCCAGATCTAGGCACTGCAATTTTTAAAAAGGGGGGCGTATTATGTGTCTCTCTTAATGAATTTGTGGCAACAAATTGCTGGTACAAAGACTGTTAAGTCCTTTGCCATCTGGAACCTGCCTCTGCCAGGCTGACCCAGACAGAGCCCCTAGAGGCAGCTGGGGAAATGCAACACGTATCTCAGATAAACACGAGAGTCGGCTTCCTGAAGCTTCACCTCTGTGGCCGTCAGGGTTCATGTTCCTAGATCTCACTTTGTGATGGGCTAAAGTAAACCTTCCACCTGTCTCTCCTCTCCTCTCCTTGATGGAGAAAGCTTTAGAAAACCACATGGTGATTAAGGTCAGCCTCCTCAGCCTCATCTTAGAGACCAAGGGCAAGTCCTTTAACCTCTCCAAGCCATGGTGCCCTTATCTGTAAAATGAAGGTATAGATGGTATCTGCTCTTAGGGTCTCTATGAGGATTAAATGCCTCATGGTGTTAAGGGTTTAATACATGTTAGCTTGGAAACTCCTGTTCTCGTTTGAGCTTGGCATCCAACCTGCTATGTGACCTTGGGAAATTTGCTTCCCCTCCCTGGGTCTCATTTCATCTTCAAGCTGAGGGATAAGGCATGTCTACAGACAAATATCCTGTTAGGGCTCTCATGGCTCTTACCTGCCAAGATACTACAACTTGGCAAGATACCACCTTTTCCTTGGGGTGCCCGGGATGTCAGCAAGGCGTTGGACGAAAGGTGTCCTGAAAATGCAGAAGCTTGTGAGAATGGAGTTGCATTTATTGTGGCCGTTGATTAGACGTGGCCTGACATGAGATAAAATGTGTTAGTTTGTGGCAGTTAATGAGCTGTTAATGTACTTATGGATGTGTTACATCTGGGCCAGGATGAATTCAAAGAAAAGATTAAAACAAGATTAACCCTCAAAAAGGAGGGGATGCAGATTGGAGGAAAAGGAGAGGGCAGTGGAGGGAGCCTGAAAGCTAGGGGGAGATGTGGGGGGCACTTTTTCTATAGTTCACATTTCCCAGCTCTTTTTCCTCCCCCGTGGTACTGGAAATGTCTGGGTAGACTAAGGATGTAGCTAGGGACTGCTGTCGATGGTGATAGTGATGATAATAGCAGCACTAACAACTACACTCATAATGATAAACACTAACAGCTATTGAACTCCTGCTACATGCAAATGGTGTTATGAACACTTTACATATATTAACTCGTGTAGTCTTTCTTAGAGATAGGTGCTATCATTATCCCCATTTTACAATAAGAAATGGAGAACCAGAAAGGTTAAGTAACTTGCCAGGTGAAATTTATCTGCATAGCAGTTCCCTAGCAGCTAAGGTCCCAAAGGGGCTTGGGGGTTCATTACTGTCCCTTGTGTCCCCATACTGGCTGTCAAGGCTGGGGAGTGGGGTGGGGTCCTGTGGCCTGAATGACAGGTCAGTGGTAGCTTCTGCAGTGCCAGCCCTGGGCACAGTTGAGGTAGGTGGACTCTTCCATCTGCTTTGACAGGGACTGCAAGGCCCTGCTTGCTGTGTCCTAAATTCTCCTCTTCAGAGTCCTTAGTGGGGATGAGAATAGCTCAGAGCTCCTGTCACAGACACGTGGACACCCCACCTGTGGAAGCATTTTGGCTCATTCGTTCCCTGCCACCTCCTGCACCATCTCCAAGCTTGTGGCTTCCAGCAGGTGCACACCTGAGCTGCTGCACTTCACTGGCCTCCCTCCCTCGTGCTACCCCCCAGCGTCATGTGCTGCCCTGCAGTGGACCCAGGAGCAAGTCCCAGCTCTTAGCTCAGTGTCCTCTGCCTGGAATATTCTTCTCCTGTCACTCCCACAACCAGTTCCCTTCCTCCTTCAGCTCTTTACTCAAACATCTTTTGAGGCCTTCCCACATCGCAGCCCTCTGTCCCCGGGCATTCTCTGTCCCTTTCTCTGCTCTATCTTTCTCTGCAACACTTATTGCCATCTCCATTACTTACCTATTTGTTTACTCTCTCTTTTGTGTTACATTAAGTTCCACATAGCCAGAGGTTTTTGTCCTGTTTCTTCTCTGCTATTTTCTTAGTGTCTGGAATAGACCTGGCACTTAGAAGAAACTGTAAATATTTGTTGAATGAATGAATTAACAAATAAAAGAATGAATGAAAATGTTCAGGACCCTCCTCAGCCTGGTGCTCACCTCCTTTCCAGCCTCATCCGCTGTGCACCTGTGCCCTTCTGGTGACAGCCTATCCACTGAGTGACTGCAGAGCGGGATGCCACCTCCCCCAGGAAGCCTACCTGGCCACCCCAAGAAGGGCCTCCTTTCTGGTGGTTCCTGTGCCTCTCCTGCGTGCTGTGTGATGGCACTGATGTCACTGTATTGTTGAAATGCTTGTTTCTGTGCTAGTCCATTCCTGTAGGAGGGGACTCCAGGAAGCAGGGACTGTGGTGTAGGGAAAGGGGCATGAGTTTAGAGTCAAGTTCAAATCCCAGCTCTGCTGATGACTGCTGTAGGACTTCAGGCAAGTTATGAGCTGGCCCAAGCCTCAGTTTTCTCATCTGTTAAACAGGGATAATAATAATCTTGACTGATTGGGTTGCTGAGAGATGTGGAGGCAATGTATACAGTGTGCTCAGCAAAATGCCTGGCATAGAGAAGGCAGTCCTGGCCCTGGGCATAGTTAACATATCCAGAGGTCACATGAGTGAAGAGGGGACATATCATTCAAGCCAGTCTTCGGCCCCACTTGTACCACGGCTGTGGTGGGGAGCTCTGTTCTTTGCTTCTCATGACTACCTGGTTTAACTTTGTGTCAATGTCATGACAGGAAAAAAAAAAAAAAAAAGGTGGGAGGGGGCATTGTTTTAGAAAAAAAGACAATAAAGAAGCCTGACAATGAAATAGAAAGCATGAATCTTGGAGTTGGGGGAAAATTTTTTTAAAGCTATAAAAAACATTTTGGGGAAAATTAAGAAATTTTGAATATTGACTGGTTGTTATTTGTTATAATAAATCAAAGATACATTTCTTGGTTGGGATTTTAAAAACAAATGTCTAATGAGTGTCAGTTGTGTGCTAGGCATTGTGCTAGGGCATTTTGCATGTGTTGTGTTTTTCAGTAGTCATACCACCCCATGAGGCAGATACTGTTGTCTCATTTTATAAACAAGAAACTGAGGCTTAAAGAAGGGAAGTCATTTGCCCAAAGTCATACCATGAATAAGTGCCTGGGACCAGTTTTTACTATTACTATTATTATTGGCATGGTTTGGATTTGTGTTCCTGCCCAAATCTCATGTCAAATTGTAATTCCCAGTGTTGGAAGAGGGGCCTGGTGCAAGGTTATTGGATCTTGGGGGGTGGACTTTCCCCCTGCCAGTCTTGTGATAGCAAGTGAGTTCTCATGAGATTGGGTTGTTTGAAAGTGTGTAGCACCTCCTGCTTCTCTCTCTTCCTGCTGTTATGGCCATATGAGAAACGACTCCTTCCTTTTACCTTTCACCTTCCACCATGATTGTAAGTTTCCTGAGGGCTCCTCAGCCTGCAGAACTATGAGCCAATTAAACCTCTCTTCTTTATAAATTACCCAGTCTCAGGTAGTTCTTTATAGCAATGTGAGAACAGACTAACACAATTATTATATTTTTAATAAACATTTAATTTAGAACAGTTTTAGATTTATATAATTGTTACAAAGGTCTTACAGAGAGTTCCCCTACATTCCATACCATTTGCACTCTTAACACCTCACAGTGGAGAACATTGGTCAATGATTAATGAAGTAATATTGATACATTAGTGTTAATTAAAGTCCATGCTTTATTCAGATTTCCTTAGTTTTCCCTGATGTCCTTTCTTCTGTGCCAGAACGCCCTCCAGGATGCCACATTACATTTAGCCATCATGTCTCCACAGACTCCTCTAGACTCTGGTAGTTTCTCAGACTTTCCTTGTTTTTGATAACCTTGATATTTTTGAGTGCTGGTTAGACATTTTATAGAAGATCTGGGACCAGTTTTGAACCAAAATTTGTCTCAGTCCTAAGCTCATGCTATCTCCATCAAACCTATAACTATTTTTTGTTTGTGCTATGCCTTTTTTTGAGACAGGATCTCACTCTGTCACCCAGGCTGGAGTATAATGGTATGGTCTCAGCTCTCTGCAGCCTCAACTTCCCCAGGCTCAGGTGATCCTCCCACTTCAGCCTCCCAAGTAGCTGGGACTACAGGTACACACCACAGTGTCTGACTAATTCTTGCACTTTTTGTAGAGACAGGGTCTCTCCATGTTACCCAGGCCGGTCTTGAACTCCTGGGCTCAAGCAATCTGCTCACCTTGGCCTCCCAAATTGCTGGGATTACTGATGTTAGTCACCATGCCCGGCCAAACCCTCTACCTTTTCAATGAGAGGGTGAAAGAGACATACACCACTTACACACACAGAACTTGATTGATTGATTGATTGACTATGGAATGATTAGCTAAAGATCAAGAAGCTCCAGAACAGCGCACACACTCCGCACACACACACAGCTGCTGACTACCCAGGAGAGGTGTAATTTGGGGCCTGGCTTTTTGTCTGTGGTAACAACACCCCTATATGCCACTTTAGACAACAATCTAAAAGGAATGGATCCTTCAGGTCCTTGCTGTTTCTGAGTTGGAAGACCTTTGTGCACGTCAAGATATCTCCCTCAGCCTTGGTAGAGAGTGATGGGACCCAGGCTGCTAGAGCCCTAGCAAGCTACAGTATTTGCAGGACCTCATGCTCCCTGGGCCGGGGGGCCTGTGACCAATGGCTTTCAGTGATATGAGCGCTTGGCCCTGGCTCCATCAGGGCTCCTCTAAGCACTCAGCCCAGACATGTGTCCACTGGTGAACTCTTTGGAAAGCCTGGGGAGGCTGGGGTGGTGGTTCATACCTGTAATCCCAGCACTTTGGGAGGGCAAGGCAGGTGGATCATTTGAACCCAGGAGTTTGAGCCCAACCTGGGTAATGGGGTCATCTCTACCAAAAAAAGAAAAAAGTAGCCAGGCATGGTGGCATGCACCTGTGGTCCCAGCTACTTAGGAGCTTGAAGTGGGAGGATAGCTTAAGCCCAGGAGTTGGAGGTTGCAGTGAGCAAAGATTGTGCCACTGCATTCCAGGCTGGGTGACAAAGCCAGACCCTGTCTCAAAAAAAAAAAAAAAAAAAAAAAAAGCCTGGGAAGCCCTCCGTAGGGGATGTGTCCAGCCTGACGAAGAGGGGAACAAAGAAGCAAAGAAGGCCTGGCTGCAGTTTGTGGACTTTTCTTGGACTGCCTCCCTGCCTCAGTGTCCAGGTGCTCAGGCCACCCTTGGGCCTTTTTGCATCATGTTGGAGCCAAGTGGCCAATGAGGCTGGTGGAGTGGGATGGATTGTGGAAGACAAGCTAGAGAGATTGGGCTTCATTCTGTAGATAGCAGAAGCCACCGAGGGTATTTGAGCAGGACAGGGCATCGTGAGAGTAAAAGGAAAGAGTAAACCTGACAACCTTCCCCAGGTGCACAGGTGAGGTCCTTCACTGCCCTGCTCCTGTGTGAATGCCCGAATGCTACAGTCAGTGAAAAGCAAGTGCCTGCTTCCCTGTCTTCTCTCCCAGGGAGCACCCACACATCCAGGGCTCACCCCACGCTGCTTTGCTCTGCTTTGCCCTCCCCCCACTCCACCCCCACCATCTGCTTCCAAGGGCTCAAGCTCCCTGCCTGCTGGTTGTACACTCCTGAATTTTAGCTCTCCTACCGCTAGGAAAAGGTACAAGCCCAGAGAGGAGAAGGGGAGCTGAGGAAGGGGAGCTGAGAAGGGGAGCTGAGGAAGCCAGGGGACACCAGAGACAGACTGCAGGCACCTTGTCCTGCTGCCTTTGTTCCCCCTGCCCCCAACCGTTACAGCAACCAGGAGTAGGTAAGATCTGGGTAGATTTCCTTTTGCTTTTTGTTGGTTTGTTTGTTTCCTGCCTCTTCCACCGAGTGTGCTTTGTTTTGAGAGGGAAGAGCTGACTCCGCCAGTCTGTCTTCCTCTGTGGGTCAGGCATAATCTGTGCTGCAGTCGACTCATCAGTGTTGATGGTGATGATGAGGAGAGATGAATGGAAACGACATTACTGGCTGTGTTTCTTCGTCCATGTGAGAGGCCGCAGCAGAGGTCTGCTGCTGTAGGTGTGATTTTGGCTTTTAGGCATCAGATGATCCTTGAGACCCAGGCTTTCCTGCTGAGCAACAGAAGCTTGCACATTAGCCCCTAGTCTTGAGGCAAGGATGTTGCTTAAGATGCAGTTGGCTGCAAGGAACTGAATACTGAAGAGAGGTTCGAAAACAAAGGCATTTAACTATCATACGTGACGAGACACTGGAGATGGACAATGCCAAGAATGGTCTAGACGTTCCAAAGTGTTTGGATGTTGAATCCCTGTCTCTGTGACTCTCCTGGCCTATCCCTCATGGTCATACATTGGCTGCCACAGCTCCAAGCATCAGAACAGCATCCCAGGCTGGAGGCAAGAAGACAGATAAAACAAGCCTTTTTTGTAGCAGCTCTTTCCTCTTATTCAGGAATTAAATCCTGATCAGAAGCCACCTTAGTAGGTTCCTCTTAGGGTCCATTACCCAGAATTTGGTCTTATGTCTGTTCCTACGCTAATCATTAGTAAAGGGAAACAGGATGAACTGCTTGAGTTAGACCAATCATATTCATGCCCTGAGGCTAGGGAAAGAGTCTACACTCTATGTGTTGCAGCTAGAATAGAGATGGGCTTCTATAAACCAAGAGAGAGGAGGCAGCTGACAGCTGGGAGGGTAACTTGCAGTGGCAGCCACAGGGAACTCCATATCCAGCTAGAGAGAGCCATCTGGCTTGGTCTGTAAGGTCTCCAAGGACAGAAATCCTACAAATTCTGGTTGTAATGTCCCACTAAGCTCTCTGGGTCCTCTGAGCCTTTGCACTTGCTGTTCCCTCTGGTTGGAACACTGAGCCTCACTGCCCTGGGCTCCGCCTGCATGTCTGCAGACACCAGCAATGCAGGGACATTGTCTTCACTCTGCATATACCCCCAACCCTGTTCATCCACAGATGCCTTACTCCATTCCACTTGGTGGTTTACTTTTCTGTCTCCCACCAATAGAATATACATTCTCACAGGACAGAAAAAGTATGTTGGTCACTGGTGTCTCCAATGACTGGCATGTCTCAGACATGCAACACACAGTAAGGGATGGACAATGACAATTGTGACCATAGGGGCAGCACACTGTTCCCTCCACCCTAATGATACCCAGGCAGAAGGCCTCCTCTCAGTGCCACATTGTCCACAGTGGGCGCTGAATGAAGGAATCAGTGTCCCACTCAGAGGCCACTAACTGGCTCTTCTGCTTCCATTTGTTCTCTCCCCAGCCTATTTCTCACCCTACCCTTCAATCTTGAATCAATCACCAATTAATCTCTTATTTTTCTTTCTCTCCGCTTTAATTGAAAATATTTTTGTCAGGCATGGTGGCTCACACCTGTAATCCCAGCAGTTTGGGAGGCCAAGGTGGGCGGATCACTTGAGGTCAGGAATTCGAGACCAGCCTGGCCAACATGGTGAAACCCCATCTCTACTAAAAGTACAAGAATTATCCAGGCATGGTGGTGGGCACCTGTAATCCCAGCTACTCAGGAGGCTGAGGCACAAGAATTGCTTGCACCCAGGAGGCAGACTGTGCAGTGAGCCGAAAATGTGCCACTGTGCTCTAGCCTGGGCAACAGAGCGAGACTCCATCTCAAAAGAAAAAAGAAAAAAAGAAAGAAAATATTTTTGTTATATATGTCTATCATATAAACCTTGAAAACTGTAGATATGAAAAAGAGGAAAATAAAATATAATCTCAGAATTCAGAGATAGCCACTGTTTAAATTTGATTCCTATCTTGTAATATTTTTGCTAGCAAATTCATGTGTAAAATAGGATTACAATATAATGTATTGTATTTTTCCTTAATGAACACATCGTACCATATTTCCATGTTAATAGACACTTGTATCATCATGTTTCGTTGTGGGAAAATATAAATAACAGAAAACTTGCCGTTTTAACAATTTTTCAGTGTACAGTTAAGTGGCATTGAGTACCTCCATGTTGTTGTATAGCCATTACCACTGTCCATCTCCAGAACATTTTCATCTTCCCAAATGGAAACTCTGTGCCCATTAAATAACTACTCCCCATCCGCCTTCCCTCCAGCCCTTCCATTGGAGAGATGTGTGTGTGTGTATATGTATATATATATATATATCTACTGTAGTCACTCCTTATCCAAGATTTCACCTTATATGGTTTTAGTTACCCAAGGTCAACCATAGTCCAAAAATATTAAACGGGAAATTCCCAAAATAAACAATACATGAGTTTTGAATCGTGTGCCATGTTGAGCAGCAGGATGAAATCTTGCGTCATTCTGCTTTGGATGTGAATCATCCCTTTGCTCCACGTATCTATGCTGGACACACTACCTGCCCTACACAACGTGACTGTATAAGAAAAAAACTTAGTATATATAGAGTTCTGTACCATCTGCGGTTTCAGGCATCCACTGGTGTCTTGGAACATATCTCCCATGAATAAGGTTGCAGGGGGACTGTACCACATTCTATTCTACTTTCTGTTCCTATGAATTTGACTACTCTCGGTACCTCATTTAAGTAGAATCATACAATTTCTGTCTTTATGTGATTGACTTATTTCATTGAGCATAATGCCTGCAAGGTTCATCCATGTTGTAGCGTGGGCCAGAATTTCTTTCCTTTTTAAGGCTGAATAATGTTTCATCATGTGTGTAGACCACATGTTTATCCATTCATTGTTTGCTGGACACTTGGGTTATCTCCACCTTTTGGCTATTGTGAATAATGTTGTTGTGAACATGGGTATACAATGATCTGTTCGAGTCCCCACTTTTAATTCTTTGGGATACATCCTCAGAAGAGGAATTGCTGGCTCATAGATATCATCATTTTTAATAACTGCAGAGGGTTCCATTGTGGATGAGTAGCAAGTTTTGTTTAGCCAGCTGCCTATTTGCTGGCCTGGTAGGCAATTGCTACTTTTTGTAAACCACAGGATAATAAACCACCTGGTCAATATATCTTTGTCCCACAGGAGGTTTTTTGTTGTTATTGTTTGTTTGTTTCTTTGTTTTGAGATGGACTCTCGCTCTGTTGCCTAGGCTGAAGTACAGTGGCATCATGATCTTGGCTCACTGCAACCTCTGCCTCCTGGGTTCAAGTGATTCTTCTGCCTCAGCCTCTTAAGTAGCTGGGACTGCAGGTGTGCGCCAACACACCTGGTTAATTTTTCTATTTTTAGTAAAGACGAGGTTTCACCATGTTGGTCGGGCTGGTCTCGAACTCCTGACCTCATGATCCACCCACCTCAGCCTCCCAAAGTGCTGGGATTTCAGGCATGAGCCAGCACGCCCGGCCCCGCGGGAACTTTTTAACATAGACTTGAGCATTTCACTGTCCCAGCCCAAGACTCCCAGGGCTCCTCATAATTCCCAGACTTCATCTCTGCAGCTCAGGGCTCAGTGGACAAGGTCCTCACATTCTGATCCTGCTGTCACTGCTCTGCTCACTCAGTCTTGTGATGCCCCAGGACCCGCTACTCCCCAGCCACCGTCCCTTCCTTCCCCACTCCCTGCTTTTGCAACCTGCTGTTTCCTCTCCTTGAAGTATATGGCCATCCCTCTTCCCACCAGCAGAACTTGAAAGCCCTCTGGAGGGTTCACCTGGACTGTTTTCTCCCTTGTGAACCTTTTGCTCACATCACAGGCAGAATTAACCACACCCTTCTCTGTCCTCCATACATATACCTGTTAGAGCATTTATTATGTGTTAGCATAATTATTTCTTGATGGAGGCAGCTTGGAATGACAGAAAGAGGGCAGAGTTTGTAGTCCAAAAGACCTGCTCCAGAATCCCAGTTCTTACAGTATGACTTTGAGCAGACTGCATGACTTCTCTGAGCCGCACTTTGCGTTTGTAAAATGAAGATAATAATTCCTACTTTAAAAGGATTATTTGAGGATTAAAGACAATGTATTCCCCAGTACTTACACAGATTAGGTATAATAGTATTAGTATCCGTCTGGTAGCTATGACAGTGATGACACTGGTGAAGATGGTGATGGTGGTGATTGATGGTGATGATAGTGACTATGATTGTGGTGATGGTGATGATGATAATTATAGTGGTAATGATGATGATGATATTGTTAGTGATGTAATGATGATGATGGTAGTGATGGTAGTGAGAATGGCTGTGATGATAATGATGATGGTGGTCGTGGTGAGGGTGGTGGTGGTGATGGTAGTGATGATGAGGTGGTGGTGATGATGGTGTTGACAATGATGTTGTACTTGTTCGTCTATTAGAACCTTATCACCACAATGCCAGGTGGGGTGCAGCTTCATCTGTGCTTCCTTGGTGTCTGACATAGAGTATGTACTGTATTATTTCAAGGCTCACCTGCTTTGGCAGGTGGTGGGTTGATGCTTCCTGAATTAACCTGGTTGGCTGAACTTTCCTTCTGAGTCCTCCCAAGTTGTGAATTTTGTGAGCTGAGGCAGGGAGCGTCCCTGACTTGGAATCGTTAGATTGGAGTTTTTTTTTTCAGTGGTCCCCTTAGCCAGTCACCCCCATTTTCTGGGCTTTGGTGCCCCAACAAGGGCCTCCTATCCAATCTCTGATTCAACACCATGGTTTTCGTTCAGAAGTACCTTGCTCTGTAACCATACCCAGACTGTTTCCACCGGTGAGTTTTATATCCCAGCTGGAATGGGCACCAGCACCTGAGGAGGGAGACTGTGTTTCATTTCCCTTTTATCTCCTTTCCACAGTACCATGCTTAGCACTGAGCCCACACCTTGGCTATGATGGTGGTGGGGCTGGGTGGAAGAAGACAATGCTTGGGGCCGTGGATCTTGCACCATCCCCTGCGCCTGGACCATCCCATGGTCGGGGTGGTGAGAATGATTACTTGTCACGTCTGTGTCTCCCGTCAGGCATGTTACCAAAGGCCTTCCTGTGCTGGCTGGGAGGGTGACCAGATGGCAAAGCCCCGCCCAGCCGCAGGGCTCTGGGTGTGCACCACACCTTCCCCCTTCCCCCTTGCTCAGTGTATCGGTTGGCTTAGATTCTCCAGTCTCTTTCTCCTGCCTTCTCCTGGAGGTGAAGAGAGCTGCAAACACTGTGTACTGCTGCCCACGGGCCTCCTCCAGGCCAACAGAACTGCTGGTTGAGTGCTGGCAAAGATCATGGTTCAGCCTTTCCAGGCTATGTATTCTAGGCCTTCCATTCCAGCCCTTCACATCCACTTAAAGATGGACACAATCTTTACAATACAAGGAAAGTGGGCCATGGGATGCTTTTGGAATTCAGAGGGGAGTGGCTTTGTGGAGGAACGGGCCTGGCCCTCTCAGGATTGGGGAGGGTGAGGCATTCCCAGTGGGGTGATACCTTTGACAAAGTGCACAGAGGCGGAAGCATTTGCACTTTCTTGGCAGGAACCTCAAAGGAGGTTACTTTTTTTTTTTTTTCTAACTCACATAGTAATGACATGGATTTGTCTTCTTAAGGCATTTCCTAAAGCAGAAGAGAAGACTTATCTTTATAATCCCATTGGCCTGGTTAGAAAACTGAGGTCTGCCCAGCACTTTGGGAGGCCGAGGCGGGCGGATCACGAGGTCAGGAGATCGAGGCCATCCTGGCTAACACAGTAAAACCCCGTCTCTATTAAAGATACAAAAAAGTTAGCCGGGCATGGTGGCGGGCGCCTGTAGTCCCAGCTACTTGGAATGCTGAGGCAGGAGAATGGCTTGAACCCAGGAGATGGAGCTTGCAGTGAATCAAAATCAAGCCACTGCACTCCAGCCTGGGCAACAAAGCGAGACTCCGCCTCAAAAAAAAAAAAAAAAAAAAAAAAGAAAAAAGAAAACTGAGATCTGCTGGAAGGAAGTGCTGTGGGGAGCAAGGGGTATGGTGGGGAGCTGGGGAGGCTGAAGAGCAGAGGAACCAGGGCTCTCCAAGGTCTCTCCGGGCCACGGTGAGACCAGACCCACAGCACAATGCCACTTGCCCCTGACTGGCAGTGAGCTGCCGGCCTGGGCTGCTCTGCCCACCGTGAGGCTGGTAGGTTCAGAAGGAGCCGGGCAGGAAGTCCTTCTGGACTTCGGCCAGCTTCTCATTAACACACGGGTCTCTCTCTCTGCCCCTCTGTTCTAACTCTACCTGAGCTTCTGCGGTGCAGCAACGGCTGCAGCCCTCATCTCCGGGAATGGGGGGCCCTGCTGACTCTTGGGTAGTCCAGAGGCAGGGTAGGGGGAGGCCTGCCTGGCCCAGAATTGGGATCCAAGGACCTGCTCCAGGGGTGGAGAGGAGCTTTTCTTTACATGTTAGACAAGTTTCTGCTCAATTGGGATAAACTCCTGTCTTTGCAGAGGTAATAGTTTGAATATTCGAGATTCTAGCCCTGGTCCCTTCCTCGCTGTCTACTTCAGCTTCTATTTGAGGGCGCCTCAGAGCAGTGCATTATGAAGAGGCCATTTCTTCACTAGCTGGCCCTAAACAACACTATGAAGAGGCCGTTTCTTCACTAGCTGACCCTAAACGAGTTAGATTTTAGCTTTCTGAGCCTCTGTTTCTCCATCAGAAGGGGAGTTCTTCCTTCACTGAGTTGTGGTTGAACAGGAGGAGAACATTTGTGTATGGCACCTAACACATAGCACATGTTCAGCCAACTTTAGGATTCAGTTTCTCACTCCCCATGTGCGAAGTCATCCTATGAGGCCAGCCATTGTTCTGCATTTTCCTTCCTAAATCCGGAGTTCATATTTGAGGTTTGTTTCAGTTGGGGGTGGTGTCCACCTTCTGAAGCAGAGGAAGGGGGCAGAGGACACTTGGCTGCCAGAAAAGCAAAGGCTGAGCCAAGGAAGGGGTGTAGGCATTGGGTGATGGCTGGAGGGATACGCTTTCTGGACCATGTGTCCAGAAAGGGTTTGTGGAATCTCATCTGGGAATTTCCTTTCCAGGCTATGCATCTTACTTCCATTCCAGTCCTTCATATCCAATTAAAAACAGCCTTCTCCACCATGAGGCGATGAACCAGCAGAGAGAGCTCTAGTATAGAATCATGAGACCCCAAAACATGTAATATGTGCCTTTTTTTTTTTTTTTTTTTTTTGAGATGGAGTCTGGCTGTGTTCTCCAGGCTGGAGTGCAGTGGTGCAATCTTGACTCACTACAATCTCTGCCTCTTGGGTTCAAGCAATTCTCCCACCTCAGCCTTGACTTGCATCATGGCCTGGAGCTAAGCATCTCATGCTGTCCTGAGTCACCTGCACCAGTCAAACAGCATAGAGAATAAGGTTCGTTTCCTTATTCTCTTTATGCTACCTCCTTGTTGGGTTACATCTGCAGAACATCCTTTTTTAGAACTTTTATTTTGGTGGCTAGGAGACTCCCCTCACCACAGCATTGACCAAACCCTTCTTTTTTGAAACTAGAATCTGGTGACCAGTGATTTATTTCTTGAAAAAATTTCTTCTGAAAATAAAGAAGTGTAAATAAAAAGAAAACTCTCACTAGTAAGTCCACTATCCAGAAACCGTCTGTCAACATTTTGCCTCATTTTATTATAGTATTTTCATTCACATTAATGAGAACATATTATAAATACAATTTGTATCCTGAATTTTTCTTTTAACACCTTATTATACGCATCTCCTTAGCCAATAGAATAGAATTGGAATGCCTGTGTACTATTTTCATACAAGGGGTGAATCGTAACAGTCATTTCCTTAATGTTGGATATACAGCTTGCTGCCACTTTCTCAATGGGCATAAATAATCCCACAATTGAGCCCTTCATACACATAGTGGTCCTTAGGACTGAAATCCCTGTCCTGGTATTAATGCATGCTTGATGGATTTGAAAGAGTAAGGCAGCTAGACCTAGGAGGGAGAAGAAAAGGAACGGATATGTAAGAGTCTGTTTTCTTCCAAGCATTGAGACGAGGGTACTTGGTCCTTTATGTTTGCCCTCAGAACAGTCACTGGAGCTAGGTTTTCCAGATGGGAATCAGAGGCTTGGAGAGATTCGGGGGTTTGATTCTCAGGTTACACAGAGATTCGGGGGTTTGATTCTCAGCTGGTCGACAGCTGCTTCAGGAATCCATCCTGGGTACATCGGGCTGCATAATTGGCTTCTCCCCTGCTGCCATGCTGCTTGGAGGCAGAAGGAACAGAATCATGGTGTCTGGGACCAGTTGTAGGGAGCTGGTGAGTCCACCACCAAAAGAGAGTGGTCAGGTTGCAGGGGTAGGGGCGCTTCTCTGCAGAGAGCCCAGCGGAAATGGAGCCGGCTGGGGGAGGTGGAGGCAGTGAGTGTCCTAGCTGGGTGACCTGGAGAGAGCCAATCACCTGGGGCTCAAGGCTGTCAGCCAAAGTTTGCAGCCTGCTCTGCTAGAGACAGAGCCCAGGTCTCTACCTCATCAGCTCCTGCTCTTGTCCATGCTTTGCTCTACCACTTCTAATAAATCTGAATCAAATTTTCCTGACATTATACTCATAAATTTGAAGTGGAGTTCTTACCAGGCCTGCCAGTAAGATGAAGAAGGGAGAGTGAGAAGGAGAAGTGAATTCTAGGAATTTGGGCTATTTTTAAACACAGACTCGTTATTCTAGGGCTTGCAGGTCACTAGTACCAGAGAAGAATTCTGCAGATGTGACAGCTGGTGTTAAAACAATTAGGCTCAAAATGACAACTAAGAGGGGTTTGTGTGTGTGTGTGTGTGTGTGTGTGTGTGTGTGTAGCCACTCCTCCTCTTTCTTCTCCTTATATTGTTGGGGAGCTTGCTTGGGAATGGCTTGTGCAGGGCTAGCTGTGTCAGTGGGAGAAGGGGTGATCTTAGAAGTGGATGCTGGACCCTTTCTGATGGGGGGAGCTGGTGAATCTTAGAAGTGAGTGCTGGACCCTCTCTGGGGGAGCTGGTGACCCCCAACCCCCTGTCGTCCCACTGCACGCATAGGTGTCTCTTCAGACCTGTTGCCTCTCCTCTGTGGCTTCAGCCTTCTCTTCTGTAAAACACAGGACGGGATTAGAATCTTTGTAAATTCCTCTTCAGCTATGGGAAGCATCCTGTGATTGAGACTGCAGGTGCCTCTCAGTGTGCTATTTTATGGTCAAGTGGCTTTCTTGCCTTCCCCCTCTGGCCCCAATTGTGCCTGACATTCTAGTGCAGAGTTCCAGGCAGTGCTACTTGTGAACGTGGAGTCTCTGGGAGGGATGGGAGACAGCTTTGTTTAGCTCCTGCTCCTTCCTTGTCTTCATCATTTTTCATTATCTGGACCCAAACCCCCTTGTAGTTTCACTTGCCAGCACCTCCCACTTTACCCTCATTGCATTTCCACACCCCTCCTGCAGAGGCTCATGACTTTAGGCTGTGCCCTGGCCATTCCCTCCCCTGGAATGGCCTCCTCTCCATAACCCTCATCTCATTTGTAAGGATAAACTCTATACATGGCATCTTAATCATTTTTTCCTATGGTCATCTCACCAGCTAGAATAAGGCAGGGTCTGTGAAATGCTCTGAGGGGACTGAGCTCAGACTGTGACCCCTGCACTCTGGGTTTACATCCGGGCTGCCTACTTGTTGGCTATGTAGCCTTGGACAGCGTTTGTACCCCATTTCCCCAGTCTGTACAATGGAAATAGTAACAGTGCTCACCTCGAGAGGTTGTTCTGAGGATTAAATGAGTTAAAACAGGTCAAGTTCTTGGAGCAGCATCTGGTGCACAGAAAGAAGCAGATACTTATAAGATGTGGTGTTGGGTGAGCATGGTGGCTGTTATTCGATGCTCTGTGTGCCTTTGCTCGATGGAGTCATTGATAATAAAGCATATATAAAAGCTGTGAAGGTTGTGCTGATGATGGAGTTTGAGAAAAGAAACATGAGGACACTGAATGCCCTTCCTGGAAAGAAAGTGCAGATGATGAGAAAGGTCGTGGGGTACGTGTGTGTGTGTTTGATGGGGGAGAGGGGCAGAGTTAAAAGCAGACATTTGCTTTTATTTTATTTTATTTTTTAAATAAACACAGGGTCTCTCTTTATTGCCCAGGCTGGAGTCCAGTGGTGCCATCATAGCTCACTGCAGCCTCAGACTCCTGGGCTCAAGCCATCCTCCTGCCTCACCCTCCTGAGCTGCTGGGACTGTAGGCATGTGCCCCCACACCTGGCTAACTTTGTTTTTTTTTTTTTTCCTTTTTTTTTTTTTTGTGGATTCAGGGTCTCACTATATTGTTTAGGTAGGTCTCAAACTCTTAGCCTCAAGTGATCCTCCCACCTTGGCCCCTCAAAGTGCTAGGATTACAGGCATGAGCCACCATGCCGAGCCCAGACTTTTCTTATTAGTCTCTTCTTTCCCTAAGGCCAGCCATTTTCTTATGGACCAGAACAGTCTTCACCCAACACACCCATCCCTTACCATTTCCCCTCACACACATTTCCATTTACACCATTTGTAGATACAGAAGACAAAAACCTAAGAGAATGGAGTTGGGGGTGCATAGTGTTTTGTTCTTCAAAGAGGAGAATTGTAAAGAAAACCTGTAATTGGGAAAATTTTCTTTCTTGCTCTTAGCAGTTTAGAGATATGCTCTAGTCCTTCTCACTTAACTTCTGCTGCTTCCGAAGAAGGTAAGAAAAAAAGCAGAGCATATAGAAAAGCAACTCAAAGCTTTCCCTCAAATTAGCTGGGAGCAGTAACAAAATATTGTGAGCAGTGGCAGAAATTACTGACGAAGGAGGAGAGGGCCTGCCGGAGCTTTTGACACCAGCTCACATGCAGCTGAGGGGGTCCGCTGTTCTGCACACCCCCAGGAGTACCTCTTCGTAGAACGTAAAAAATCACAGTGAGTTACAGTGGAATATTTTAGTCAATTTCTATGAGAAAGATTATTGACCAGAGAAGTTGGTAACAGATAATGATTACTGAAGAAAAGCGTTTCATTTTCTAAGCATTGCTACCTTTAAAAGCCCTCTCTCCATTTATATCTATATGAATCTGTAGTGTAGAATTCCAGATTCTTGGTTGTGAAAGGCGTTTTAGAGAGGATCTATTTAAATCCCTTTATATCATATAACAAGGAAATGGAGGCCCAACAAGAGGTGGCTTGCCCAAGGTCACGGGCCAGTATAAGTTGCAAGCCATTCATTTGATTCAACTGCAGGTGCTCGGGCCTCATTGCACCATGATGGTGTTCACCAAAGAGGAAGGATTCCCCTCTCACATTTATAGCCTCTGGCCTGGAAGAGTCTCCTGTCCTCCATTTACTTCACTCTCTGGCCTGGTGCAGTCTTCACTGTAGGCAGCTTTCCTGATTTCTAGTTCAGCCTTGAAAATTAACACCCTCATTTTTTTTTTTTTTTTGACATAGGGTCTCACTCTGTCATCCAGACTGGAGTGCAGTGGCATGATCACAGTTTACTGCAGCCTCAACTTCCCAGGCTCAAATGATTCTCCCACCTCAGTCTCCCAAGTAGCTGGGACCACAGGCATGTGCCACTATGCCTGGCTAATTTATATATATAAATTATATATATATATCTCATATATACACATATATATCATATATATAATGTATCATACATCTATCATATATATAATGTATCATACATCTATCATATATATGATATAGGGTTATATATCTATATATAGGGTTTATATATATTAGATATAGGGTTATAGTAGATATAGTAGATACAGTAAATATAGTGTGTGTGTGTGTATATATATATATTAGATATAGGGTTTCATCATGCTGTCCAGGCTGGTCCTGAACTCCTGGGTTCAAGTGATCCACCTGCTTTAGCCTCCCAAAGCACTGGGATTATAGGTGTGAACCACCATGTCCGGCCGATGCCCCAAATTTAACAGCTCACAGGTGGAGTTTTTCTGTCTCCTGCCTCTTACCAGCATACACTGAGAGTAAAGGCAAAAATGCGCTTGTCTGTACATCCTGTGTCATCATGAATCATTGAGGCTTTTTGCAATGTTGACCTAGCCTGAGTCTCGCTGGCTGCAGGGCCTTCTCAGACAATGCTGTTCATACAAGGAGGCCCCACCATAGATGGGCGAATGTAACACGGAGCTTGAGCTCATCTCTCTTTGAATGGCCTTGGCTAAGATGTGACTTGTGACCCTGGAAGTGTGTTTTCTGTGTATCCCTGTCTTCTCTTCCCCCATCCACATGTTTTTGCTCTCCCACCCACTGCTGTCCTTTTCCTGGGCTAAAATTTAGGGGGAGGCCTCATGAGCTTTGGAATTTGATTTTTATTTGCATTCTATTGTTAATTACTTCCATAACTCAGACAAGTTGCTAAAGTCCTGAGTTAGTTTCCTCATTGGTAAAATGGGTATTTTTTTTTCTTCCATAGCTGTTCTGCTCATTAAATGGAGTAAGAAACAGATAAGTGGAAAATAGACATTCAATGCATATTAGTTTCTTAAGGCTCAG
This sequence comes from Macaca nemestrina, assembly GCF_043159975.1. Taxonomy (NCBI): domain Eukaryota; kingdom Metazoa; phylum Chordata; class Mammalia; order Primates; family Cercopithecidae; genus Macaca; species Macaca nemestrina. Next base: position 145,308,200 of record NC_092132.1, on the reverse strand, counting down.
AGGCACCTGAGTGTGGAAATAACACACAGGTTACTCCCAACTCTGATCATGGACTCTCGTTCCCAGATTTGATTCTTCGAGCAGATGTGACCTTGTGGGGACTAGGCATGAGGACAGGCATCTTGCAGTGTCCACCTCTGCCCTTCCTCTGGCAAAGAATCTTGCTGCTGGTCTGCCATTCACCGTGCATTTTGAGAAGCTAGAACTCCACAGACCCAAGCCCAAGTCCTCCAGTGCTGCATGGAGGGTGTCATATCCAGAGGACACGGCTTAGTGCCGTCCCCAGGAGAGGGGCCTGGAGCCAGGCTGGGGGACCTGGCTTAGCTGAGGCTGCCTCTGAAGACAGGGCAGCAGCTCAAAATGAGTGAACGACAAGCTCAGGCTAGATTCACATTGGTAGCAATTTCTCCAGGGTTTAGTTCTTAGGAGACCCCTGGCAGGATGACAGTGGGAAACCACCTTGCATTGTGGGTTCTTTGCAGGGAGGACTTCAGCTTCAGTTAGAGGTTGGGGAACCATGTCCAGGGAGCGGCAGGACCTTCAGGGGCCCAGCCAAAGGGACTGCAGTTTCTAGTGGGTCCCAGCTACTGAAAGTCAGGGAAACACCAAACAGGAGCTAGGCCTCATGATAGGGCAGACCGAGGCTTGGTGGGCTCAGAAGTTTGCGGAGTTCAGGTCTGCAGCTGCAGAATTCACTCCAGGCCCCACCCTGATTGCCATGGGGTGGGCTGAGGCTGCAGGTGTTGGGCTATATAGCTAAGGCTGAGTGAGGCAGGGAGCCCCAGTCCCTCTTTGAATAACGGCTTTTGGGGGTGACTGAAGACACGACAGAAATGTTCCAAAGGACCACAGAGGAGGAGTAGGGGTGGCATGAGTGGGTCAGAAGTCAAGTGGGCTGGGGGCAGGTTGCTGGAAGACAAAGGGGCTCCCAGCATAGGGTGATCTAGGAGCAGAGCAGAGGGGAGATTCAAGGGACAGCCCCCAGCCTCTCCCCTGCTTAGCACCGCCTCCTCTGCATCCTGCCTCAGTAGCCACAGGTGCAGGGGCACCTGCTTCTGGAACTGCTGAGCACTGCAGCGTGTCCACCCTGAAGACACAGGCCCTGGGCCGGCTCAGCGTTCAGCCTGCCACCTGGCTGAACGCGTCATCCAGATGAAGGAGGCATGCAGAGGTGTGGGACAGCTGGGTCCCCGCCTCCTCCCTCCTCACCAGCTCTTCCCACCCCCTTTCTTTCCTTTCTTCCTTCTATGATGTCACCTCTCGCCACTGCCCTCACACCCCCGTCCCCTCGGCTTCCTGACTGCAGGGCCGCTGCTGAAAGTGGTAGGTGCTGATTAAGATGGATGGATTGGTAAGAGGCATTCAATGTGACTTGAATAAAAAGCACCCCAGCCTCGCCTGGGCGCGACAGCTACCAGCCAAAAAGTGGCGTCACTCAGAAGATTACTTTACTACTGGAGCTTGTCTTTAAAATAGTAAGAGCCCTCCGTGTTCCATTCTGGTTGCTATTTATATAAATGTAGATACACACATATATACATTTTTAAAAATAATCTTGCCTCTCTTTCCCACCTCCCACTTCTCTTTCTCTGTGTTATTTGCTACAGACCAGACACCCATTTTTAAAAGACATGTGAAGGATCCAGTCATTGGGAAAGGTGACATTCTATGACCTTCTGAGGTAGTTTGCCACCTCAGGTCGGTGTGGGGGTTGGTTAGCATCATTCGGGAACTTCGTGAGATCATGGAGACATCTGTTTGGTGGCGTTGTCCCAGGGGCTGTGGACGTGCCTCAAGGACCATCTCCTCTTCCCATCTCCTGCGTCAGTTGCAGCATCATGTGTCTCTTGGAGACTTTCTCTCTGGATGCAGAATTGACTTGGTGCACAGTCACTGCTTGGCTAACAGGAGGAAGGAGGTCAGGGAATTTGTTCAAGGTCAGTGGTGAGAGGGGGGATCTGCTCTAGGTTCTTTCTCTTGATGTCCAATCTAGGTCTTCCTCCATGATAAGAACAAGAGGGATTAGAGTTCCCTTTAACAAGCTGGATCTATCTGAAAGGTTTGCAGGCTGCTGCTCATTCAAGGTTGAGCCCTGAATTTCTCACTCTCTGAAGGAATAGAGACCGTGTTTAGAAGCAGTGCCAGCGAGCTGATGAAAGAAGCACATCTGCCCCTCCACACGGAGAGGGAATTAGGGACCAGTTAGATACAGAGATCTGGCACAGTCAGAGGGATGGGCTTTCAGATAGATGGAGTCTTCATTCTAATAAGCAGCCACTAAAATCTGTTGGTCTCTGGTGTGTGTGTGTGTGTGTGTGTGTGTGTGTGTGAAAGAGAGAGAGAGAGAGAGAGAGTTAATTTATGGTTAATGGGGCTATAGAATTTACCACCATCTATTAATTTGTTATAACCTCCTTTAAAAACATTTGACGGCTGAACAGCAACAGGCAGGGTTATGATGATATCATCATGCTGCTATTTATAGATTTCTATCCCCTGAATAGTGCAGACCTTGGTATTTAGACTGTGGAGGCCTGGCGGCAGGACTCACGCCCAGGTCTGTTTCCTGCTGTACTATCACATGGCTGTCTCATGACATCTGTTGTTGGCCACCTGTTTATAGACAGGAAGCTAGAATGTGGATACAGGATCTAAGTGGGGAATAGAATTATCCAGGTTTATTTTTCTACTTTTGTTTTTATAGTAGGCTTTACCCATTTCCTTTATTTGGAAGCAAAAACAGGGAAGAACAGTGTTTGAGCCAATTCCAATTTAGATAACATGGTCAGGTGTAAAAAGAAAAATGCTGTTTTACACAGAATGGGGCAAGAAAATTGAGAGGGAATGGGAGAAAAACATTGAAGGAAAATTACCAAAGACAGTAATTCTGCAACTCTACCTTTAAATAAATTTAGAAATCATGATTCTGGTCTTGTTTGGATCCAGAGGTTAACCACTGATTGCCCACTGAAGTCCACAGAGAACCCTGCTTGAACCTGGGTCACACTTTGCTGGAAGATTCCCTAGAGTATGCTTTTGTATTGATTTGAGCTGTTGTTTTGCTTCAAATTAAGACCTATGGCAACCCTGAGGACACAGAAAAGATAGACTCATCGTGTTCAGGTCTTAACATCCAAATTAATCTTGAAATAGAACCTATTTCTGTGGATAGCTTCTGAATCATAACTATCCCCAGGTCAGTCAGTTAACCAAGTAAGCAACAAGAGCTAAGTGGAATCCAAAGTGAAAGAGGCAGTTGCAGCTACAGGAAAGCTTTGAACACTGAGAACTGGGCTGAATCACAGTGGATTGTGACCATGGACAGCTCCCATCAGTGCCAGAGCAGACGTTTCTGCACCATGACCAGCATTTCTCCCCCACTCCCACCTACTGCGGATGTGAAAATAACAGTAAGACATTCCCAGCCGGGGTGGCTCACGGGTGCAGTGGCTCACGCCTGTAATCCCAGCACTTTGGGAGGCCGAGACAGGCGAATCACCTGAGGTCGGGAGTTTGAGACCAGCCTGACCAACGTGGTGAAACCCCATCTTTACTAAAAATACAAAAATTAACTGGACATGGTGGTGGGTCCCTGTAACCCCAGCTACTCAGGAGGCTGAGGCAGGAGAATCACTTGAACTCTGGGAGGTGGAGGTGGCAGTGAGCTGAGATCGCGCCATTGCACTCCAGCCTGGGTGGCAGAGTGAGACTCTGTCAAAGAAAAAAAAAGAAGACATTCCCTAGTGGCCGGCCATGGTAATGCACACCTGTAATCCCAGTACTTTGGGAGGCTGAGGCAGGTGGATCGCTTGAGCCCAGAAGTTCGAGACCAGCCTGGAAGGCAGGACAAAACCTCATCTCTACAAAAAAAAATTAAAAAATTAACTGGGCATGATGGTGCATGCCTGTGGTCCCAGCTACTCTGCAGGCTTAAGTGGGAGGATCGCTTGAACCTGAGAAGTTGAGGCTACAGTAAGCCGTGATTGCACAGTTGGGTGACAGAGTGAGACCCTGTGTCAGCAACAACATCAACATCAACAACAACAACAACAACAATCATTCCCCAGCAGCTCCACACTCTTAGTATCTTCCAGCCACAGTGAGTTGTGTCCACGGACAGCTCCCACCAGGGCCAGAACAGGCTTTTCAGCACCATGGGCAGTGTTTCTTCTCCAACTGCTGCCGGTGTGGAAATAACAGACATGCTCCCCAGCGGTTCCACAGTCTTAAAATCTCCCAGCCACAATGGGTTTTGACCATGGACAGCTCCCTTCCGGACCAGAGCAGGCTTTTCAGCACCGTGGCCAGTACCCCAGCCCCAGCTTCCGGTGTAAGAGTTAACAGAAAGAACTCCACAGCAGCCTCCTTCTCTAAGAGCCCCTGGATAGAGACGCCTTTGTACTACAGCACGTCTTTGCTGCCACTGAATTGAAAATCACATGCAAGTATAAACTTCTACTAATTCAAATTCCTGACTGTCACAAAATTTTTTGTTTGCTTGTTTTAATATAGTGGTGGGGGCACTGCGGTCTCAATCAGCATTTACAAGGCGCACCATTGCTGTCTGGGAGATAATGACCACCTATTGTAGATCACACACAGAAGCAGCGTCCATGACCCGATTCCCAATTTGGGATCTGCTCTGCAGACCTCTGATTCCCTAGATACAGATTGAACCATGACACACTTCATCTGATCCTGTTACAGGTAAGCAAAGAGAGCTCAGCCAAAAGATAACCAGAAGTGACAGATTGGTTTGGCTAGATCATTTTTACATGACATCTGTGAGACTACTTCCCATTCATAAGGTGGCACTTCTTCCTAATAGTCTGTGACCCAGACAGAATATTTGCATCCCGTGTCACCAAAATGTTATTAATAATACTTCTGCACAGTGCTATGTGCTAGGCACTATACTAAATGCTTTGGATGTATTGTTTAGCATTCATAACTTCTGTGAGGTAGATACTGATATTGGTCCAATGTTATTGATATATCTGAAATTAAAAGAGGCTAAGGAACTTACAGAACATTACCTATTCATCAGTTGAAACCCAGATTTAAGCCTTTTCTTCCAACCACCCTGCTATATAGTGAAAGCCATCATTTTAACCTTTTCTCTCCTTCCCTGAGACTTCTTTCAATTCCTGAAATGGATTTGCTTTTTAAAATTAAATATAATGTAGGTATCAATCATCTCGGGTCTCATATGGTTTGTGATTTTGGGCTAGTTGAGTTTTAGTTAACTATGGTGTCCTATGGTAAATCACCGTGGAATGGCCCTTCTGGCTGTCTTGTTTTCTTACTGACAATTCAACGAAAGGAATTATAAGAAAAGTATTAGCCCATGTAGAATTCTGTCAGCCTTGATGGTATCTCACTACTCATTTCTGTTAATCCAAGCAAATAGGTCTTTTATTTAGCCACTGGGCTCTCTAGGTGTCTAGACTTACCTGAATATTGCCCATGTGAGACATCACCCAGCTCCCTGTATAACCTCCACAGAGCCCATGCCCTGCCTAGGCCACAGATATCACTCCGCTGTCTCTTTCTTGGCACCTAACCCAGGTGGTCATGGTGAGTCAACATAAGGATATAGCTTGCCTGTGGTCATATTCAGTGATTGTTGGGATGGAATCTATTGCTAGTATCAAGCAAGTCTTTTATGTGTCCGGGGTACTGTCCTCTGCCTTTTGCTGTGAGCTGCCCAAGACATTGTGACTTTGGGTCATCAAGAAACATTCCACAAGCCACCGGACAGCAAAGGGATTGTGCACCTTAGCTCCGCAGCAGGCCTCTGACAGATTCCAGACGTTGACTTCATAGAATCATGGTTCACATGGTTTGAGGGTATGTTTTGTGACAAATTGGGACCAGAAACTCTCTTTGACCTCTTTTCTTCCTGTGGTGCCCCAAGTTGGTGCCGATTTCTATGACTGTGATACTTTCATTCTCCCCGGCTCTGAGCAGCTGACATGTCCCAGACAAGCCCAGGGCTGTGCCGTTGTCAGCAGTAGATCATGGACTCTACAGTCCTGGACCTCAATAGCTCTCATTTCTGTGTGGACCTTGCATGGAATGGAGCATTCCTTCCATTTCTGATCTTCAGTTGCATCTACATGACAGTGCGGGTCCTCAGTTCTCCTGGAGATGGAGGTAGTGTCTCTGTGTGGTCTGTAAGGCTTGCCAGGGATTTCCACAGAACAAGAAACAGAAGGTTGCAAAGGAGACCAGGATATACGAAACAAAATGACTGAGTATTTCAGAGAGAATGACTGAGTTAATTCACCTACTCATTCGTTGAAGAAAATTAATTGAACACCTACTTTGTGCCATGTGCTGTGCTAGGTGCAGGGGAAACAGTAACAAACAAAACAGACTAAGAATCCATACTCCCATAGAGCTTACATTCTAGAAGGAAGTCTGATAATAGGTAAAATCAATAAGGAAAATGTTAGGTGGGGATAAGGAGCAAAAAACAAAGCAGGGGATGGGGATATGAAGTTGGTGGGTAGTTGGAGGGGAGGGTGAAGCTTTAGAGGGGATGGCCATTAAGTTGATTTAAATAATGTTTTTTATTTTTTCAATGGAAAACAAGGGGACAGCCCTGGGCCTGTCCAAAGTAGGAAGGATAACATCATTAACCCCTGGGTACTCTCAAAAAACTGGTTCTTGAGTAAAGACCTGAGAGAGTTGAAGAGTGAGCCCTGAAGGTGCTGATGAGAGAGTAGCCCAGGATTCTGCTAAAAGCCCATGGCAGGAGCTTGCCTGAAACATTGGAGGACCAGAAAGGAGGCCATTTGGGAAAGACAAGAGATGACAGAGGTGGTACATGGAATGTCCTGGAGGAAATTTGGCCCTTATTATGGAAATCTTGGGGCCATAGTAAACACTTGGGGTCTTAATCTAGGTGAAGTGGGAAGTCATGGTAGGGTTTGGAGCAGAGAAGAGATAGGGTATGATTACAGTTTAACGTGGTCCTTCTGACTGCAGTGCAGAATACACTGTGGGGATGTGTGGAGGAATGGAGGCCAGTTAGTGTCCACTGCACAGCAGTAATCCAGGTGAGAAATAGGGGTTGGGTTGTGCATAGTCACACAAGGGATGATGAGAAATGGCTGGAATCTAAACATATATTTGTGGTCAACAGTATATAATAATACATTGGATATGGGGTATGTGAGAGAGAGAAGTCAAAGTTGACTGTGGTTTGGGGCCTGAACAGCAGAAAGAATGGCTTCCCATTTTTCTCAACTGTAAATTGATAATGATTCTGCTCTTATCCAGTGGGCTATTGAGAGGTTTTGAGTGAATTGACCAACTAGTAGTACCACTTTAGATTCCCAGGACTGTAAGTGCCTCTTCAGTACAAAGAATTGTGGGATCCAATTGTTCAATGTACACATAGATGCATCTGTTAACTATACTCTGTAGTTTCTTTAAGACTCGAAGCTGCTTAAACATTACTTTCTTAATACATGGGTAATATTTATAGATTACTACATATCATGCTTTTGGCTAAGCTGTTACATGCACTTTATTTAATCCTTAAACAAACTTATGATGTGGGAGGCTGAGGTGAGAGTATCACTTGAGTCTAAGGGTTCAAGACCAGCCTGGGCAACATAGTGAGACCCCCTCCACCCCCTGTCTCTAAGAGAAAACTTTTTTAAATGTTAAAAAAATGGCCAGGCATGGTAGTGCACACCTGTTGTTCCAGCTACTCAGGAGGCTGAGACAGAAGGCTTTAGCCCTGGAGTTCTATGCTGCAGTGAGCTATGTTTGCACTCCAGCCAGGATGGCAGTGTCAACCCTATCTCTTAAAAAAAAAAGAAAAAAGAAACAAACAACAACAGTAAAAACCTATGAAAAAAATCTTAATATTCTCACTTCACAGATAAGGAAGCTGAAGTTGAGTGAGATTAAAAGTAATAGTCTATATCATTCAGCTGATATATTTGATAGAACAACAATTTAAACACAGGTGTGTATAATTCTAAAGCTTGTTCCCTCAACTGTGACACTCTACTGCTTCCCAGACACTTTTTTCTTGCTCGAAAACTACCAAAATCTACTCTTGCTGATCACAGAATTCCATCATCTTTTTGTAAGGAAAAATTCTCACAAAACTTTTCCACAGCCTTGAGATCGTGAAGTATAAAGATAACGGGGGCCCTTTTATCTTTCATAGTTGTTACAGTTTTTTTCTAGTTGGTTGTCTTGATTGTGTGGTCCTTTTTTCTCTCATGCAGGAATTTTTTTAAAAAACACATTTGTAGATCCTTTTCTTTGTGGGCATCATGTTATATTTAGAAAGGCTGTCTAAATAATGAGATTATAAAAATATTCTTCTGTTGATTTTCTAATTCTATCATTTCATTTTATGTTTACATAATTGATCCATCTGAAATTTATTTAGCATACATATGTTGTGAAGTTGGTACCCACTTTTCATTTCTCCAGATATCTAATTTTCTGGGCCACCAGATGTAGATTAAATAATCTATTCCGCTGATTTGAAACACCACATTTATCCTAGTCCAGTGTGCTCTTCAGTCTGTTTCTGGTCTTTTGTAATCTCTCCAGTAGGTCTGTCTACATCTTTTATGCCAGTACTATATTGTTTCCACTATTCTGTATCTTTGTAATATTTTTATCATCCATTAGTCATCTCCTTAATTTGTTCAGAAATTTTCTAAATATTCTTGCTTGTTCATTTTTCCATGCGAATTTGAGAATCAGCTTATCTAGTTAAAAATCCATTGGTTCTGGCCAGGTGCAGTGGCTTATGACTGTAATCCCAGCGCTCTGGGAGGCCAAGGCAGGTGGATCGCTTGAGCTCGGGAGTTCAAGACTAGCCTGAGCAATATGACAAAACCCCGTATATTAGTCTGTTCTCATGCTGCTAATAAAGACATACCAGAGACTGGGTAATTTATAAAGGAAAAAAGGAAAGAGGTTTAGTGGTTACACTTCATGATCTCAAGGCTGTGGGAAAGTTTTGTGACAGTTTTTTTTTTTTTTAATCAAAAGATGATAGAATTCTGTCATCAGCAAGAGTAGGTGTGTGGGAGGCAGTAGAGTGTCATGGTTAAGGGAACAAGCTTTAGAACTAGACACACCTGGATTTAAATTGTTGTTCTATCAAATATATCAGCTGAGTGATCTAGACAATATTCCTTTAAATCTTACAATCATGGCAGAAGCAGAGGAAGGAAGAGCAAAGGCGTGTCTTTCATGGTGGCCTGCTGGTAAGAAAGTGTGTGCAGGGGAACTCCCCTTTGTAAAACCACCAGATCTCATGATACTTAATGGCAATCATGAGAACTGCACAGGAAAGACCCACCCCATGATTCAATTATCTCCCACCAGGTCCCTCCCATGACATGTGGGAATTATGGGAGCTACAATTCAAGATGAGATTTGGGTGGGGACACAGCCAAACTGTATCACCCCCTCTCTACAAAAAATAGAAAAAGAAATTTAGCCTGGCATGGTGGTGTGTGCCTGTAATCCCAGCTACTCTGGAGGCTGAAGTGGGAGGATTGCTTGAGCCTGGGAGGTGGAGGTTGCTGTGAGCTAAGATTTCACCACTGCACTGCAGCCTAAGCTACAAAGCAGGACCCTGTTTCAAAACAAAAACAAAAACAAAAACAAAATCAACAACAAAAAACCCACAATCCACTGGTTTTTATTGGGGTCACATTAAATTTATGAATTACCTTAAGGAGAATCAACATCTTTACAATGTTGGGACTTCCTAAGAACATCAGATGTCTTTCCATTCTTGAAGTCTGTTATTTGCATAGCAGAGTTTTAATGTTTTCTTCACATACATTTCTTCATCTATATATATGAATTTTAGAAAATGCCTTTTCAGTATCTATGGAGACGGTTGTATAATTTTTCTCTTTTGATCTATTAATATGTGAAGTTATGAAAACAGGTTTTCTAATACATCCTTGTATTTGTGCAATACATGACTCATTTGTCTAAGGTATGTCATTCTCTTGCGGTGCTGGTAGATTTTGTTTCCTAATGTTTTATTTAAGAGTTTTGCAATAATATTCCAAGTAAGATTGGCCTATAGTTTTATTTATGTTTTATTTTAGGGAGGTTGATGTCAATGTGATGCTAGTTTTTTAAAAAGAATATGTAAGCTTTTCTTCTTTTTCTATACTCTTGAACAGTTTAAATAGTGTTGCTGTTGTCTGTTCTTAAGGATTAGATAGAATTTTTCTGTAAAACCTAGTGGGCCCAGTTCGTTCAGTGTGTTCTGCTCTGTGATGACTTTTTTTAATCTGTGATAATTGTTCTCTTTATGTTTTCTATCTTTCCAGAGGTTGGTTTTGGTAATTTGTATTTTTCTATAAGACAATTCATTTCATTCAGGTTTACAGATTGATCTTTATAGAATGGAGCAAATAGGCTTTGCATGATTCTTTTAAGGTCTTCTGGGTCTGTGGTTGTTTCCCTATCACTGTTTCTTAATTTGTATGTTTGTCCTTTCTTCCTTTTTTCTTGATGATGTTAACTAATGATTTTTTTATTTTTTCCCAAAAAAGCGGGTCTTGAATTTATCACTTCTACATTTAAAACATTTTTGATTCATTAATTTTATTAATTTTTAAATAATTTTAATTTTGCCCTTTTACTTTCCTTGGGTTATTTTATTGCATTATTTTTTTCTCAAGATCTACTCTCAGCATATTTTTGTACAGTATTATTTACAGATTGCAAGATGTTTTCATATATTCTTTCATCTGATGCTTACAACCCTGTAAATTAGTTGGTATGGGCCTTCATTTCACAAATAAGAAAACAGACTTAGAGAAGTTAAATGGCTTGCCCAAGGCCATATAACTAGGAAGGAGCAGAAATGGGGTCCCAATGGGGCCAGCTGTCCCTGGTGCCCTTGGCTCAGCCTGTCCTCAGACCCTAAGCTATGCCTCTCTGTGGCTGCACTCTCTGAATACCTTCTTGTCCTTGTGCCAAACTCCACCTTCCTTAGGTCATTTCAACACCTACAGCCACAGCAGGTTAAGGTCACAGCATCTAGAATCTTAGAGAAATGTCAGGGCCTCGAATGCTGGCCACAAATCAGTTTCAGATTCTTTTGTAGACTTGCACCCACATCATTCTCTCACACAGCGACCTGACTCCGGGAAGATATCTCCCGAACTTTTCACCAGTACTAAACTTGACAGCAAACAGAACATTTCTCCCATCTTCCCTTAGTCACAACAGGGCTACTAACGTTCCTTCTCAGCCTGGGAGGTGGGTTAAACATACATCGAGGGCCCAGGTACAGACTGTAGAGAAGCACTCATGTTGCAGGAAGCTGCTCTTAAAGAGCATTGTGCTTTCTCATTCTTAGAGGCGGGACCTGAAGCCCAGAGAGTTGATGTGCCTGTCGTTTTTGAATGAGTTATCCTATGACATCTTTGACAGAAAAAACAGGATACATAGGAAATCTCCTCGGACTTCCTTCTTTCTTGAGAAACCATACCTTTCATTTGCTTTCTTGGAAATTATTTTCAACTGGGAGAAGTCAAAGAGAAAGTACAGTTCTCACTGTATCTTTTATTTTGTTTTACTTTGCTGCCACATATTAATTTTGCCACCTACCATTTGCCTTTGAAACAGAGCTGATTGGAAAGACATCAGACAAGGGTTGAGTTGATGTGTGTAGACTTCACTGATTGCCTTTTCTGCCTTTAAACCCCTTACCCTAGTAACTGCCTTAAGTTGGGGTAGCAACTAAGGCTTCTGCAGTGATCACAGCCTTTAGTGCATGAAAGTTTATTTGAATGGCATGAGCCTTGTTTTATAAAGGCAACTGGCCGTTAGAATTCTGAATAGACTTAATCCAAGCCATGAGCTTTTCCTAAACAATGAACCTTTGGAATGAAAGCACAATTCATGGATTTGCCCATCTTTCTATTTATCAGCCATCACTTTGACATCTCTACTTAACCACAAAATGGTGGCACTTCCACAGGAGAAATAAGGAATAATTGGCAAAAGACTGAAGCTAGAACATGAAGGATTAAACTTAGCTATAAGGAAGAAATTGCTTGAGTCTTTAGACCAAATTTTCAGGGGAAGCTGGGCAATGACACTGCCTGGGCATCTTTCATAGAAGTTCTGTTATGTTTTATCACCTGGAAAGTGCAGTCAGTGCTAAATTTGGGAGGTTTATTCTAGATCCCTGGGCCTATATGTTTATTAATTTTTAGATTTAGAAAATGGTAGAATATCTTTTGCTTTTAAACTACTTCTTTCCAATGTCTTTGTCAGTGGAGTTCAGAGAGATCTGGCAACTTCCTGGAAACTCTTCATCTCTTTCCAAAGCTCGTCCTCCTCACCCGCAATCTGATCATCACCAAGCCTTGTTGACTGCCTTGGAAATATCTCCTCTACTTGGCCCTGCCTTCTGGTTCTTTGCTATATCTTGGCTCCGGGCCTCCATGGGCCTCACCTGGAACATGCAGTGGATCCAAAAACACATGGACTATTGCTAGAGTTAATCCTGCCATGGGAGCAATTCATAACTTCACTCTCAAAAATCTATTTACTCCCATGTATGCACTGGGGACAAGCACACATTTTTTTCCATGGAAAAATGGCCACAGCTGCCCATCTTTCAGTGTTGCAGAGCTGTTCCTTTGCTCATGAGCATCCGTCTTGTTGTCTGGGCCTGGTTGACAGTGGGAGAGTAGAAGACAACAAAGGCTTTGGGAGATAATGGGGTCAGAGTTTAAAATGGGAAAAGCATCTACAGCTACCTGATATTTTGATCCTTCAAACACACGGAAGAACAATGTTGGGCTCTTCTTTCTTTTTCTGCAACAGCTTATGGAGTCCTGCTGCCACCTCCAGCATCCCTGTCTCTAGTCCCTCCAGCCTGCAGCCCATCAGCCATGATCTATACAACTTGGGTAGGTCCATAGATAGATAGATAGATAGATAGATAGATAGATAGATAGATAGATAGATAGATAGATAGATAGACAGAGATCATAATCCATTATTCATGATCCATACAACATGGATAGATATCATTATCCATCAGTCATAATCCACGGTAGATAGATAGGTGATAGATGATAGATAGGTATCACAATCGAGAGTCATAATCCATACAAACTTGGGTAGGTCAATAGACAGAGAGATAGACAGACAGACAGATAGACAGAGATCATAATCCATAATCATGATCCATATAACATGGATAGATATCATTATCCATCAGTCCTAATCCATGGTAGATAGATAATAGGTAGACACATGATAGATAGGTATCAAAATCCATCAGTCATAATCCATACAACATGCTAGGAATGTGCTAGGTGTGTTCCTGCCGTTAAGGCCTGGAGCGCAAAGAGGGAGTGGCCTCAGAGGGAGCTTCAAGAGGGGGGAACGTGGAACGTCTGAGCTTGGTGCTAAGGATGAGGCTGCAGTTCCCCACTGAGAGGGACCTTCCAGGCAGAGGGGGCAGCCCAGGTCCTGGAGTGATCAGGAGGTCTGGACTTCCTTCTTTCTTGAGAAACCATACACAATGAACACAATGAATGAACATCCCTGTCCTCATGGAACTGACATTCCTGAGTGGCCTTTCCTACCTATAAGCCAGGTCAGATCAATCCCCATCTAACCCCTTCCCCTGCAGCCCTGCAAGCTGCAGTCCTCCCCAGACCTCCTGATCACTCCGGGACCTAGGCTGCCCCCTCTGCCTGGAAGGTCCCTCTCAGTGGGGAACTGCAGCCTCATCCTTAGCACCAAGCTCAGACGTTCCACGTTCCCCCCTCTTGAAGCTCCCTCTGAGGCCACTCCCTCTCTGTGCTCCAGGCCTGCATAAAGCATCTCATTCCAAGCTCCCTTGTCGGTCTGTTGGTCTGGAGGATGGGGTTTTCCTTGGGACAGAGACATCTGCCTCAGGGTTTGGTGTGAGCCGTGATGGGGCAGCAGCAGGGTTGGGTTGTGGTGTGTGAACCCAAAGAAACCTTCCCTGCCTGGTGACCCTTACCTTGGGGTCACAATAGAGGTCCTTATAAGTCCCCCAAACATCAAGAGGACCAGAGACCCCTCTGTCCTTGGAAAGACCTCAGCCTGGAAGTCTGTGCGTGACGCACAGCCCCGGATCTCCTCTCCCCTCAGCACAGGGCCCTTGCTCAGAGCTGAGAGAAAACCCATATGGAGGGTCCAAGTAGCCACAGGGACCAGAGGGTCAGGAGCTGCTGTGGCCATTGTCCGTTTCAGGCAGCCTGCCTTGTCCACAAGGGACCTGCAGACCTATGATTTCATGTGTCACCCAAGGAGGTGCCAGGGTGCACTCAACCCACTTTATGGAGAAGGAAATGGCTCAGGTAGATGAAGTGGCTCGACCACCTGTCTTGGCCGCTTCAGGGCCTAGAGGGTCGGGGGTCTTTCTAAAGGACCTGACTAGAGGAGAGACTGTCAAAGGGACTGGCTCTAGTGTGGAGGTCCTGCTGCCTTATCCCCTTGGGAGGTGGCCTGGGTTCTCGGCAGGTCCCCCCGGAACCAGGAACATGCTGGCTGCCTGGGGCCACTGGGATCCCTGCAGCTGCTGACCTAAGCCTTCTGCTTGCTTCCTCATTTTTCTGCAAACACAAAGGAACATTATTTGGTTAACTTATGTATTCTTTCAACAAATTCATATTGAGCTCACTGGGCCCTTGGGGGTTGGGGGACTAGGTTAACGGGCCTGGCCCTCCCAGGAGCCCTTCCTAGTGGGAGGAAATAAGGAGGGGCAGAGTAGGATGTGCCATGAGACCCCCAGAACCTCCCAGGGACAGTGAGCTCTTTCTTACTGGGGGATGCAGGGAAGACTGCAAGGAGGAGGTGGCATTGAAGATGGGATTGGGTCCCTAAAGTCAAGCAGGCTTTGACAGGAAAAATTAGATGATCAGGAGGCATTCCAGGCAGGGGGTGGACAGATGGGTCTGGGCATGGCAGCAGAGTAATTTGCCCAAGGGCACCATCTCTGTGAGATGACACAGGGCTGAGGCTGGGCCAGTGGCAGGGTGACGTCTGGGAACATCCAGCTAAGCAGTGTGGCCCTGCCCACAGGCTGCAGTGGCCACTGAAGTTTCCAAGGCAGAAGGAAGACATGGGACAAGGCAGTGCGTCAGCACTGGGGGAGGAGTTGTCTGGCTGCCTCTGGCCAGGGAGGGGGACTGGGGTCTATGGCTGAAGCAGAGGGTGGGCCTCTTTGTCAAAGCAAAGAACCAAGGCAAAGAAGTGAAGAGGGTCAAGCAAGGCTGGAGGAAGCTCATTTCCATCTGTGTTAGGGGCAGAGAATGGTCTGCATCTGGCTTCACTACCTTGGGCTGAGTGTCTTGGAGTGCCTGTTTCTTTCTCTGGAAGAGAATGCGCGAGACCCTAATAAAAAGCCCAAGTGATAAAATATGCCTGTTTCCCATCAAATCAGCCTTCAACAAATTGTCTTCCCCCTCCTCCATCACATCATCAAATGCATTATTTAATTTGTTTGAGATGGACTGCATTTCACAGGATATATAAATCCATGGAAATTTATTAAGTCTTGACAAGAGTTATTGAATGTTATATTAAGTTTCTCAAATTGGCCAGTGTTGGATGGCTTAAAAATTATTCATTAGTGCATAACATTAAATACCAATAAATTGCATGGTATAGTTATGAACTATCCTTGAAAGTCATTAAATATGCATATCAGGCAATAAATCTATTCTCTCCTATGAATCTGTTCTGAATCATGGCGAGTTAGGGCTTAGGTGGTGGTAGCGGGGATGGGGCCAGGCCCTCATTGAGTGTCACCAGGACCTCAGCAGGTGCATGGGAAATAGAGGCCAGTTCCTTTCTGTTTCCATCATTCCTGCTGATGAAATGGGAAGGAGGCTAAATAAGGCAGACCCACTAGGTTTATAATGTTAATCAAAAGAGCAAAAATCTGAAAGCTGGAGAGATGTAGGTGACAGTTTCTGCGCCAAAAAGGTGCGTTCTGGAGTCATTGCCTGTATCACCACCAGTTGTCAAGATAACGGCTGCCATTTATTGAGGGTCCACACTTTTTCAAAAGTTAGCTTTTCAAAATGTAACTTTTCAAATATTAGCTCACTAGATCCTTCACACACACTTGGAAGGTAAGTGCTATTACTCCTGTCACAGTGGTCAAGTAACCTTCCCACGTTACTGCCTGATTCCAAAGCTTCTCGTTCTATGTCCCTGCACTGTCTCTATCTCAGAACCCGCCTCCATGATAGACCTTTCGAGGCAGAGGGACATTAGCACTCATCTCTCTCTGAGAGTGGTCACAGCAACAACAGTTAGTGGGGGTGCCCAGCCCCAGCCGTCCTGGCTGTTGAAGATGGCTCATGCTGATGGGCTGGGGCTTGGATAGCTCTGTTATTACATATTTTGAGTCGCATCCAGGGTTGTAATTTAGTCTCATCCCAGATTCCTCCGGTGGCAGGGGACTTACCGCCTCCCGAGGCCCACTGGCTGACCGCTTGGCTTATTAGAGAGTCTCATCTCTTAACCTGTGCAGGGGGTTAGGGAATTTGTCATTCTCCACATGTATTCTCCAGTTGACCACCAGAGGGCAGGGTGTCCCTGGGATGGGGGGAGACCAATGGACCCCTGAGGCTTGGGTTCTAGAGCTTTCTTTGCTACTGAAAACCTCCACGGTTTCAGGCAGGCCACACATCCTGGGTTCCATCTTAGTAAAATGAGGGTGCTGGCCTGGACAACCTCTGCAGTGCATCCCAACCTGGGGAGGTCTTGAGGCTGCTTCTAAAGGGATTGCCCATGAGACGAGGTCTCTTGGGGATGCAAAGTCAGAAAACCTCACCAGCTGTGTGATCTCAGGCGTGTCACTTGGCCTTTTTTGAACCTGCTTAGCCCTTGGCAGCTGTTCATCCTTTTCTGGCCCTGGCCTCGGTGTTGTGGTCGGGTGGGCCGGGGAAGACGACCTGCGTCCATGGCATGCATGCTCAGCAGGGACCACCTCCTGCATCCATACAGACGGCCTTGGTTCAGTGTAGCCCCGCAGCCCACTGGGCTCAGGCAACCAGATGTTTTCTGCTTTCGTGGGGGTCACATGGATATTGGAGGATTGCAAGCAAAATCCTAGGCCTGTTCTGAGAGACAGAGAGAGAGAGGGGTGAGGTAGCCTAGTGATATGGAAGCCACTGAACCACTTCCATGGCTTTGTGACATTCATTCATCCAGAAATGAGACACGGTGGCTGCCTCGTTGTCTTCCTGGATCACGGACTTTGTATTCTTGAATGTGGAGACTGTCTTTCTCCCCCTCCTGTGACCATCGTTTGGCACATAGCAGACACCCGGTAACCATGTGTTGTCCAGATGATTGCAGGCCTCTGTGCACAGGGAGCCCTAACACCACCCGGGGGCACAGAGAGACAGGCACCTGCAGGCTTGTCTTGTTCTCAGGTCCCGTCCTGCAAATGGGGACTGGATGAGCTGCTGCCTGCGTCCCTCTGGGTCTCTGGGAACTGGTCTTTCCGGCGGCAGCTTTCCCTTCATTGAGCCTCCACCATGACATGGGGTCAGAGGCCCATGGCAGGGGAAGGAAGGAGGACCCTGCTGGGGTCTTGGGTGGGCTTGTTTACAATCAGTCACTTATTCAACAAATAGACTTTTCTGCTCATGGCCCCACTAAACCCTCCCACAACACGGCGGCGGGGTTGGGGGGTGCTTTTGATACCTCTGTGTTCCCATGAGGGAGGCCCAGAGATTAAGTGAATTGTCCAAGTGGCAGAGCAGAATCTGAACCCAAGTCTCCCTACAGAATGTGGTGGAGGTGGCCAGGCCTAAGCAGACACAGTGTGACTTGGCCTTGCCATCAGCTGGGCTGGGCTGGGCTGGGCTGGGCTGGGATTTGAATTCTGGCCTCCCAGCCCCCCGGCCAGTGCTACTGTAGTGGGGCTTTGTTTCGCCTTTAATTGAAAACTTCACTGGGACAGATTTCTCCATTTCCTCCAGCCCACAGAGGAGTCACACAGATCTGCGAGGCCACACGCGCTGTGCAACGGCGTGGGCCCCAGCAGAGGTGTAATTTTCCTTCTTTCAGCCGCATGCCCAGGGCAGGTGGTGGGCGAGAGCATGGAAACTCTCTCGCAGTGGGCAAGCACATGGCTCTGGCTAGCTCGGAGGACCGAAGGCGGCTCTTGGCTGTTGTTTGCTTTGCAGGGCACTGCACCTGCACCTGCCTTTAGGCGTGCTGGGGAGGACGCTGGACTTGCTTTCATTGGTGGGCAGCAACTGGCCTCAATGCCACTGTCTTCTTTGCTGGGAGAAGCTACTCGAAGCCTCTTCAAGGCTGGGTGATGGGGGAGTAGCCTGGGATGGTGCCACCCACACTCCCCCTGACGGGGCAGCCAAGGGATCGTTGGCTGCAGAAGGGTGCTAGTTCCACTCAGGTCCCCCATTGCTATGAGCACAACTGCCAGGGCTTTGTCTGGGTCCTGCAGTACGGGGAGCATCGGGGCAGCAAGGGCTGTGTTCCAGAGAGAGAAACCGAGGCCTCTAGGAGAGATAGGTAGCTCCCAAAGGTCACCTGCCAGCAAGGGGCAGAGCTGGGATTTGAACACAGTTGTTCTTTTTTAAAAAAGCTTGGCAAAATATACATCACACAAAATTTATCGTTTTAAGCATTTGTAAGTGTACAATTCAATGGCATTAAGCACATTCATGTTGTCATGCAAGCATCATCACCATCCATCTCCAGAACCTTTTCACCCTCCCCGGCTGACATCTGCACCTGCTGAACACCAACTCCCATCCCCCAGGAGCCCAGGCGTTCCCACCTCGAGCTCTGTGCGCTTCCTTCACTACTTGCCACAATGGCTTCTTTTCCTATGGAAGCAGCTCCTGGAGAAGAAACAGAACCTCACTGGGGTAACTTTTCTTGGCAGGAGGGAGATGGGCAGAATGAGGACAAATATGAGAGTTTTCCAGGTGGCCTGAGTGTTGGTTAATCCAGCCCCTCACTGTCACCCTCTTCCCCAGCAAGCTGGGAGTGGGGATGAAATAAAAAATTACTTTTCCTGCAAAAAAAGACGGCTCAGTATGTGGCCGAGCTGCCTGGGAACTGGAGTCTGGCAAGGCCCGTGGTCCAGGCTTAGGATTGGGCAGAGAGACCCTAGCCTTTCTGGGGAGCATCTGCCTCCCTCTGAGCTGGTGGTTTAAACTCTGTTGCCCTCACCTGGTTTGGATGGAAACTCAGGAGAGAATCAGCTGGCGTTGGTCTCGCTGTGACTGTGGCCAAGGTGCTCCCCACCTGTCTTCCCATCAGGCACAGGCCCTCTCAGATGCAGCATGTTTTACTCTAATTCCTAGCTTATCCACTATAGCCAGAAATGTCCAGCACTCTGTTTGCTTACAACTAACATGTGGGAGCCCACCGGCATCTGCTGAGCCCAGTAAGCTGCCAAGTACCTCCTGGGATACTTACTCTTCCTCCCCCACCACCTCCTCACAGAGCCAGCTGGGAGAGAGTGACAGAGATCACTAGACCAATGCAAAAATACATATTTGAATCTAGCTTTATCATTCATTTCCTGTGTGATCTTAAGCAAATGGCTTAGCCTCTCTGGACTTTAATTTCCCATTTGTAAAAAAAAAAAAAAAAAAAACAAAAAAAAAAAACAAAAAAAACTAGAATGATCCAGAAAAATGAAGTCATTTAGAAAGTATCTATGCACTGTGCTAACAAGAAGCAAACTCAAGAAATAGCAGTAGCGAATGGGTGTGGTGGCTTACGCCTGTAATCCCAGCACTTTGAGAGGCTGAGGCGGATGGATTGCTTGAGCTCAGGACTTCAAGACCAGGCTGGGCACCATGGTGAAACCCCATTTCTACAACAAGAAACCCCCACAAAAGTTAGCTGGGCATGGTGGCGTGCGCCTGTAGTCCCAGCAACTTGGGAGGCTGAGGTAGGAGCATCATTGAGCCCTGGAAGTGGAGGTTGTGCAGTGAGCCGAGATAGTGCCACTGCAGTCTAGCCTGGGCAGCAGAGTGAGACTTTGTCAAAAAGAAAGAAAGAAAAAGGAAGGAAGGAAGGAAGGAAGGCAGGCAGGCAGGCAGGCAGGAATGAAGGATCAGTGGCCTTATGCTTTCCCTGAGCATCAGTTTTCTTATGTATAAAATGGGGATAAAATAGGTTTCAGAGAGTGGTTGGGAATATTGAATGAAAGAATGTATGGGAAAGACTGGCGGGTGCACACTGAGCTCTCAGATAATATCACTCCCTCCTTACTTCTCAGGCTGGGGTCCAGGGGCCAGGGAACCCATGGAACCCACTTAGGGGAACCCCTTGCAGGTTTTCAGGGCAGTGGGCATTTTGATGACTGACCTGGTAGGAATGGCCAGTGTGGCATTTTCTCTCTGTCCAGCTAAGATACTGGGACATCTATGACCATTAGTGATGGGTTATTTTAAATTCTCAGCTTATAACATGGGCCAAGCTCATTCTTTCAAAATAGATGTTTCACCAATTCCTCTTAATTAAAACTCTAGTCCTATAATGCGTGTTCTCAGGGAACATTCTGCATGATCTTCAATAATACTCCACTCTTGAAGAGGCTAATCGTAAGCCTCGTCTCTCAAGGACATTCTCAAGAAACCAGAGGCTGGGCTCAAGCCTGTAATCCCAGCACTTTGGGAGGCCGAGACAGGCGGATCATGAGGTCAGGAGATCGAGACCATCCTGGCTAAAACGGTGAAACCCCGTCTCTACTAAAAAATACAAAAAACTAGCCGGGCGAGGTGGCGGGTGCCTGTAGTGCCCGTAGTCCCAGCTACTCTGGAGGCTGAGGCAGGAGAATGGCGTGAACCTGGAAGGCGGAGCTTGCAGTGAGCTGAGATCCGGCCACTGCACTCCAGCCTGGGCAACAGAGCGAGACTCCGTCTCAAAAAAAAAGAAAGAAAGAAAGAAAGAAACCAGAAACAGCAAACTCCTACTGAATGGGCAAACTTAATGTCCCAGACTCCATAAACAATTCATGAATGGTCCTCCCAGAGGCACGCCAAGCTTTCCCTTACAACCTGTGCATAGGGCTCTTGGTATAGCTCTTTTAAAAATGTGCTCATTATGTTTCATTATGGTAAAATATACATAGTATAAAACTGACCATTTTAACCAATTTTAAGTGTACAGTTCTGTGGCATTAAATACATCCACACTGTTGTGAACCATCACCACCGTCCATCTCCAGAATTCTTATTATCTTGCAAAATTGAAATTCTGTACCCACTAAACAATGACTCCCCAGTCCCCACTTTTCCCCAGCCCCTGGCAAGCCCTGTTCTACTTTGTCTCTGAATGTGACTCCTCTGAATAGCTCACGTAAGTGGGATCATACAGTATTCGTCCTTTTGTGACTGGCTTATTTCACTCAGCATGATGTCCTCAAGGTCTACCCATGTTGTAGCCCAGAAATCCCTCCTTTTAAGGTGGAATACGATTCCACGATAAGGATTTTGCTCAGCCATCCATTCTTCGGTCAGGAGTACCCATTAGCAAGCTTGTTCGTTCCTGGCTTGCTGACTCATCCCAAGACCATACGATGATAACCAGCACCCTTTGGAGTTTACGGAGCGCTTGTACATATCTGTCCTTTCCATCTTGAATCAGCTCAGCAGGAAAGAATGGGTAATTGCTAACAGTCAGTAATTGGCAAAGCAGACACTCAAACACTGGTCTCACATTAAACCCCGAACTTCATGTTGTTTTTTCCTAGAAAGCTCTGTTCTGTTTAGGCTGGGCTGATAATCAAAATAGAACCTAGAGTCAAATAAAAAATGAGGTCACCCCGAGGCCCCCGCTGGGCCTGGATGAACCCCCAAGCAGTCGGGGTCCGAAGGCACTCAGGGTGTTCCAGCCAGAGGCGATTGGTACTCGGAACAGAAATATTTAACAACAGGTCTGAGACACTGATGCATTCAACTGAATGTCACTTCTGGGGTCAGGGTCCAGTGGGATTGATCAGAGGTGGAGGGAAAGAGATGTGGCAAGGAGATGAGACTGAATAATCCATTTTTGGAAATCAACAATAAATTTGGCCCCAAGAAAAATTTCCTTGATTGTATATGAGACCTACTGCAACAAGCAACACGCATTCTCTGAGTGGGTAAGTTCCTCATGCCCACAGTGGGCTCCATGGTGGCCCAAGATCTGAGCAAGAGGACGAGGTGGTGGGTGGCCAGTGTCCCCTGCCTCCTTTGTGTGCAGAGCCTACATCCCTCCTCTCTTTGGGACTTTAGTGTCCCCACTGGCAAGAGGGGATAATTCCATGGTCCTGAGAAAATGGTACAAAAAGTGAAGGTAGTTAGGACCACTGGGCAGGCGACTGGCTGAACCTCGAGGCTTGAGTTCCCAGACGACTGACTGGCCTCGGGTAAGTTGCTCACCTTCTCTGGGCCCAAGTTTCTTCCCATAGAGGAAGTTATGGTCTCATTTAGTTTTTCCGTTCTGTGACCCCTCTGGAATATTGATCCCTACTCAACTCCAAAATGTATGGAGGCTGCTCATAATTTAAAAACATACAAGAACAGGAAACTTAAAAGAATACAGAATTTTTTAAAAACCCCAAGCAGAAGAGGTCAGAGACACGCCAGGTTCCTAAGTTGAATGTGACTGCAGTTGAACACTCAGTTTATTTCTGAGCTTCCTGGCAGCTGAGACAAAAAGGGAAACATGTTATATTTTCTGATAAAAGGGTGCTTCAGATTCCCTTTAGGAAGGAGACCTTTTCCTGGCACTGGAATCTATTAGAGTCTTCATATCAAAGGCAGAAAGAACAAAGTCTGGCTGAAATTTTGTTAATGATACAGAGCTCTTTTTTTTATTAAGGGTCTTTCTCATTTCACTCGTTTATAAAGTCTAAGGGCAAAAATATTACATTTTGTCCCAGTGAAGGTAGTTCTCTAGTTAAAATAGTTTAGTCTATGTATGTTACAGACAAAACTGAGGCCCAATAAATGCTTAATGAATTAACAATCCACCCTGATCAGGAAAAACATTGAGAATCACAGGAAAGAACAGTTGAGACACTGTGTCTTGCAAACATCAAACATCTCAGTGAGGCCGGGGCGTTTCTGGGCTGTGACACCTTCCTGTCCAGATCCTCTGAGGAGAGCTTGTTGTGTTATTGAGACTTTGTGTCTTGGTGCTTAGGACAGTGCCAGTCACATGGTGGAGAATAAATATTCGTACTATCATATGTTAGGTTCCAGACACAGGGAATTCAGGTGAGAAAGGATCCCAGAAAATGTTTGGTCCCGTGCCCTCGCTGGACAGATGAAGATGCAGAGGGCTGTTACGACCTCAGCACCGATCCCCTAGGCCACCACTCTCCCAAGACCTGGTCCCCTGTCCTCTTGGATGGCAGATGTGTCTGTACAGTGGAGGAGCTGGGTCTGTCTTCCATCGCCTCCAGAGAACGCATGAAAAGGTGTGGTGACATACTCAGTTATGGGGTCCCGGAGCACAGAGAGCAGCCAGAGGCGTCTGACCAGAGCTCAACAGCCCACTCCCATGCGAGATGACAGCCCAGTGAAATCGTTCACAAGTGCCACCCATCTGTGGCGAGCATTTGGGGCTCTGACTTATCACCTGAGCAGGGTGAACTCGGCAGGGTCTGTGGGCCTCTGGGGTCAGCATGGGGTTTCGGTAGAGACCCCACACGGGAGCTTAGAGGAGGATTTGCCTGTTCCTCTCACACAGGTGAGAGACGGGGTGGTGGCATATCTCATCTTCGGGCTGTACTGCAAATAAACCACCCCAGGCAGGTGAGTGTCAGGCTTGGCAGTAAGCTCTCTTGGGACATCAGCTTCTTCTGTATACTGTGGCCTCCTGGCTAGGGGCGAGGCTGCAGCCTCGAACTCAGCCCCAGTGCGTGGGGGCTCCTGTTTCCATATTTCATGTTCAGTTCCTCTCGCTAAAGAATGTTACTCACTGCTTGTTTCTAGGCTGTGCTCCCACAGTTCCTCTGGCCTTTTGGGATGACTGTCCTGCCAGCCCACGACTCTGTTTTAGGTCTTCCTTTGGGCTTACTCCACGTTCTCTTGATTTCCCCTTAAGCTGTGGGTTCTGGCCAGGGACACTTGCATAGGACAGGTACCTACATTTCCCATGTCCTTTTGGCTCACAGGGAGATCTTGTATCTACTAATGTGTAGAATCAAATCCATCATCTTTAATTACATCTATTCCTGGACAGTCCTTTTCCCGGAGTTCCTTTGGATACCACTGGGTGACATCCTCAACCAGATCTAACTTGATCTGAGAACACTGGAACATAATTTCTAAGAGTCTGGACAGCCTCCAAAAGCAAACACAGTGGGCGGCAAGCTGGCAGTTTATGGGTGTGATGGAGACTTTCAGGAACCGCGCATCTAAGTTGGAGTTTCTCAAAGGGGCAGCTAAGATCACCTGCTTCAGGTTCCCTGCGGTGCTTGTAAAAAATACCGGTTCTCAGGCTCAACCTCTGACCCAGGAAATGAGAATTTCTAGGGGTGGTTTTTGAGAATCAGGATTTATGTCACATTAGACTGTGATTCTGGTGCACTCAAGTTTAGGACCCTCTGTTCTAGTCTCCTAAGGAAATTCCTAACAATTTTAGTTCTTTTTTTGCCCCCTTTTGAACTTCAACTTCTAGGTAGAAAATAGGCCTTCGTTTAACATACTAAATTGGAAGTTAGAAATAAAAGGATAGCCATTCCTGTTACTGAGAGGGCAGACTGCTGGAGCGGCTGTCAGCTGTTCCGAGCCGGCAGGTGGCTCTCCAGTCCCAGAGCCCCTGGACTGCCCGAGCCCTGTGCCCAGAAATCTTTCTCATTCTCCTCCTTCTATTTTCCTCTTGCTTTTTCGTTCTTCCTCACAGTCCCCTATTTTCTTTTCTTTATACTCCGCCATCTCTTTCTCTTTCTCCTCCTGGTGGTTTTATCAGATGGGGTCGGGCAGGAGAGAGAGAATGCTCTGAGCTGGCAACTGGGGAGAGGGTAATACAGTGGTGGGTAGAGTGTGGGCAAACACCGAGGGCTGGTGTCATCCCCTGGAGCTAGGAACAAACACCCTAGGCCTGGAGGACAGGAGGAGGGAGGGTCGCTGCAATCCAGAATGACTTCTGCAGAGGAGCCCACGACATTGGCTCAACTCGACCGAAGGGGGCCATAGGCCAGCCCTGAGGGCACGAAGCCGGGGAGAGCACCTGGAGGGAAGTGGAAGATACCAGCCCCACAGGGAAGGGAAAGAAACACACATTCTATTGATTCATTTAACTTATTGATTAAGATGCTAAGTTCTCTGTTCTCTAATTTTTTTAAATGGGTGAGCTGAGTCCAGTGTGCAGAGGTGCTTTTCCCTTTGACAGAGAGAGAAGTGGGGGCAGCTGACGGAGGATGGCGGGGAACCCTTGGGGCAACTGACAGAGGATGGAAGGGAACCCGGGAGGCCTAGGAGCGGTGGGAGATCCGGTTCAAACACCAACACAGACCGGACACAAGGCAGGGAATGGAGAGGTGACTCCCACCTGCCCGAGCTCTAGGATCCAGGGGGACAGACCCTGAGCACCAGGGGAAGCAGCACCAGGCCTTTAACTCACAGGAGAGGCTGTGGGGTGCTGCGGGGCCTCTACCTGTCCACAGGTGGCCCCTGAGCCTGGAGGGCGCTGTGTGAGGGCTGAGGGGCTGAGGTCTCCATCTGGGCTCTGATGGAATCTCCTAGGGCTCTGGAGCTCTGTCCAGTGCGGAGCCGAGGCAGACTGGAAACTGTCCTCCTGCTCTCTAGCGCGTCCTCTGACTTTAGTGGGCTTGTCCCGCCTGCACCCACCACCTGAGGCCTCACCCCAACCAGGAGCCTCCTGGAAGACAGATGCAGAGGCCGGCTCCAGCATGTCGCTGTAGTTCCTCTGCCCTGCTTTCTTTTCTTTTCTTTTTTTATTATTATACTTTAAGTTCTAGGGTACATGTGCACAACGTGCAGGTTTGCTGCTGAATGCAGAGGCTGGCACCAGCAAGTCGCTGCAGACCCTCCGCCCTGCTTCCTTGCTGCTCCTGGACAACCCTCCCCACCTCTTGTTACCTTGCCCACTTCCTCTGATCAGAGCCTGGCCTCCAGCTCCGGGGCTGGGCACTCTGGCGTCAGTCCATTGCCCCAGACCAGGCACTCCACGCTCCCCGACCTCTGCCTTGGTGCTGCCTGCACTGTCCACCTGGTCTTGGCTCCTGTGCAGCCTCTATGGGTAGCCCCAGCCTTTCCAGCTCCCACCTCCTGGCATAGCCCCAAGAAACATCAGACCCAGGGGCCAGGCAGTTAAGAAGGGCTAGAGAGAGGGCACTGAGGCTGTCTGGGAGGCGTGTGAGTTTCCCACTGCAGCTTATCACGCCCCTACAGTGAAGCAACTCAGGCGTCATCTCACTGAATCTCACAATTGCCATAGGAGGGATGTCTGTTACCTAGTTTACATAGTGAACCTATTTCACAGATGAGTAAACTGAGCCCCAGAGAAGATGAATGCTTTACTCGTAGATTGCACTGCCAGCGAGTATGGGCAGGAAGGGTCTTTATATCAGAGGATCATGCACTTTGTCATGCAGACCCTTGACGCAGGGATCTCGCTGGAATGCAGGCTGACTCAGCAGATGCAGGGGTGGAGCCTCTGCATTGCTAACCAGCTCCCGGAAGATGCTGGTATCTCTGCTTCTGAGACCACACTTTGAGTAGTGAGGCTCTAGACCCATGGTTCTCAAGCTTCGTAATTGCCTGGGGAGATTGAAAGATGACTAGGGCTGAGACCCATCCCCAGAGATGAGAGTGCCACCTGTCCACTGGAAGTACTCTTCAGGCGATTCTCATAGGTGGCCAAGGTTTAGACCACGTCTTCTCAGTTGTCGGTGTGCCCCAAGATCCCCTGGAGGGTTTGTTAAAACCCAGATTCCTGGTCCCCATCTCCAGAGATCCTATTCTGGAGGTCTGAGGGCAGGGCCTGAGAACTTGCATTCCTAATACATTTCTCGGTGATGCTGACGGTGGTGGTACAGGCACCGTGTTCTCAGCGGGAAGGCTGTATACACCAGTGGCTCCCAAAGGGGGTCCATGAACCAGTGGCATCAGCATCACTTGGGAACTTGTTAGAAATGCAAATTCCTGGACCGTACCCTAGACATACTGAATCAGAAACTGTGTGTTTCTTAGTGTTTCAGCAATCCTCCCACTCAAGTAGTCCGGATGTACCCGAGGTTTGAGAGCCGCTGCTCTGGACCTGGCATGGTTGCTATGTTTTAGCAATCCTCCTCCCCACCCAAGTTATCTGGATGCACCTCAGGTTTGAGAACCGCTGCTCTAGGCCTGGCATGGTTGCACCTCAGAAGGATCCCAGCTCAGTCTCCTCAGCCCAGGCTGGAAGGTGAGCTTGCTGCCCTTGAGGAATCCTAGCGTTTGGGAGGTTGAAGGCCATTCTTTGGTTCCCAGGGGACCAGGTGGCCCACACCTGCTGGGTGTGAGACAGGAATGATGTGGACTTGGCCCGGGCCAGATGAATCACGAGCTCCTCTCCATTGCGTGAACGGTCGGAAGCAAGAACATCTGTTCAATGGTTCTCACTTTCGTGTTTTGTGCGGAATAAGAGTTAAACTGCCAAATCCCATCAGACAGCCGTCTGTTGCCCCGGTAACACCCTGCAGCTGCCGGAAAGAGAGAGATGGCGCTTCCAGGCACCAAGCCTTCATTCTCCCAAGTCTCAAGCGAGTTGTTTGGTGCCTTAGTTTTCTGTCTGGAAAGAGGGGAATCGGGAACCCGTCCCACAGGCCCCCTGCGTGCCTGAGCAGCTCATGTTCGATGACTGGGAATGTTCTTGTGTTCCTCCTCCCTGCGTTTGTGCAGCAAAATGTTCTCTGTGCACGAGGTGCCATGCTAGGCGAAGTGGTCAGCGGCAAACCAGGCAGACAGCTGCCTCTAGGCTGTGTCTTGAGTGGGAAAGTCTGTGGGACCCCCAGATCCCTGGGGGACCATGGTGCTCAGGGGAGCCTTCCACCGTTGCTCCCGCATCTCTGTAGTGAGAGGATCGAGGACACGGACACGTGCCCTACTTGCATCCATGCCCACAGGGCTGACGTGCTTGTCAGAGCTCAGATAAGCCGAACTTGGAAGGAAGCGGGCTTTCTCAGAACTGGGAAGGAAGGACTTAAGATGGACGTGTGTCCACAGGACCCAGGGGACCTGCCATCCACGAGGCCAGAGCTTGCTGGCGTTCAGATTCTGGGGCCTTGGCAATATGGTTTCCTAAGAGGACAGCTGAGAGCCCAGCAAGCAGGCTTGTGGTCCAATCCAGTTGGTGGCCCTTGGCCAGTCCCTTCAAGAGAGAGGGAAGGGAAGGCAATGTAAAGAGGAGGGTTGGACCCCTAGTGGAGGAAGGCTGTAAACACGCGTGCACGGGGTTGTGGACTCTGGGTTTAGCAGGGCCCTGGAGTGCTGGCTGGGGAAACTAAGTCCGAATGCAATTCCCACAGACGTGGGCTATGTCAGGGGAAAGGGCTTTAGAGGATACTGCAGGTTTAAGCCCAGGACTCATTCCCTGTGCAGTGAGAGCAGGTCTGGCAGTGAGAGTGGGCCCAGCTGCAGCTGCTGGGGCAATCAAGGGATGAGGGGCCCCTGCCCTGACCAGGTGACTCCAGGGTGGGCAGGCAAGCTCCTGCAGGTGAGGTCATGTGACTTTGCCGGGAGTGGCTAGGACAGGCAGGTGCTGATTGTTGGGAGGACTTCGGGGGGCAATTTCATTTTTATTTTCAAGACCAGGATGTTGTCCAAATGCCCCATGACGGTTGAGATGCCATTTTCGCTGATTGAAAGACCCCAACATGCTCTGGGTGAACTGGGCTGCCCTTGGAGAATGATGTGTGTCATGGTTGTTTCAGGCCCTGAATGGGAAATCCGGGGTCCTGCCACTGAGGAACGTCACTCATGAGTTGTTCACAGCCTCCAGGTCTAAGCTCCGGCCCAAAGAAGGCTCCGTGTCATCAGTACAGTCCCGAGGGGTTCAACCTGCTTCCGTTTTGCAAAAATGAGCAGACAGGTGTCCTAGAAGCCCCAGGGAAGCATGGGGATGTTGGGTTTTTAGAACCAACCATTCATTTCTCCCACAACCACAGTCCAATCAAGGTGTTCCCCCAGGATACAGGAGAAGCTCAGGCAGCCCTTGCCCTGGCGAGGTAGGTCAGGGGGGTAAATGCAAGACAGGACCGCAGGAGAAGGTTCTCAGAGCTGAGCAGCCCACTGAGGCACAAGATCTTGAGTGGTAGGTACCCTGTGTTGGTGGCCCAGGGCTGAGAGGCTGATGTGTGGTCACTGCCACCACCCTCTGCGGCGGGGATTCTATTGCCCATTTTATAGACATGGAAATGAAGGCTCAGAGCGGTGAATTAACTTGCCTAGTGGCACTCGGCTGTGAGCTGGGATTTGAATCCAGGACTGACCCCAGTTCATGCAGTGTTCACGTCATTCATTCATTCAGCAGCTACTTAGGAAGAGAATTCTTATCTGGGTACCTGGAATCTCAGCACTTTGGGAGGTGGGAGGATTGCTTGAATCCAGGAGTTCAAGACCAGCCTGAGAAACATAGGGAGACCCTGTCTCTACAAAATAATTAAAATTAGCCAGGCATGATGGCATTTGCCTGTGGTCCCACCTACTTGGGAGGCTGAGGTGGGAGGATTGTTTGAGCCTGGGAGGTCGAGGCTGCAGTGCTCCATGATCATACCATGGCACTCCAGCCTGGGTGACAGAGTGAGACTTGATCTTAAAAAAAAAAAAGGAAGGGTCTTCTTTGTGTCAGGCCTTATTTGAGACACTGTGGATTCACACTGAGCAAAAATTCCTGCCCATATTGTCTGGTCATCCCAGTGACAGCAGGAAGACTGGAGGCAGGTATCGAAGCAAAGCCGTGTTTAGGGATATCCGTGGAAATGGCTATGGAAAAAAGTACAGCAGATAAGGAGAGGTGGAACATTTGGGGCAGGGCTGCTCTTTTAAACAGGGTGGTCGAGAAAGACCTCGCTGATACAGTGACATTTGAACAGAGGGGATAGCTAGTGCAAAGGCCCTGAGGTAGAGCAGGTCAGAGCCGACAGCTGCCAGTGTGGCTGCAGCCACATGAGCAGGAGTTTGAGGTGGAGAAGGCCAGTGGGGGAGTAGGGCCTGTCTCAGGACTGTGGCTTGGACTCTGAACTGGCTGCCCCTGGAAGGGCTGAGAGAGGAGAAGTAGGATGTGCTCAGTCTGACACTATTGAGCGTTAAGTCTGCCGACTGCAGGGGCACTGGGCAGGAGCCAGGGAACCAGAAAGGATTGAAGGACAGGCTCAAAACACAGTCACTACTTAGAGATTCAAACAGGGGCCACCACTGAGATCCTATCTGGCGTCAAAAACAGATGAACCAGGCCAGGTGCGGTGGCTCATGCCCATAGTCTCAGCACTTTGGGAGGCCAAAGCGGGTGGATCACCTGAGGTCAGGAGTTCGAGACCAAGCTGACCAATATGGTGAGACCCCGTTTCTACTGAAAATACAAAACTTAGCCAGGTGTGGTGGTGGGGGCCCGTAATCCCAGCTACTCGGGAGGCTGAGGCAGGAGAATTGCTTGAACCCGGGAGGCAGAGGTTGCAATGAGCTGAGATCACGCCATTGCACTCTAGTGTAGATGACACAGTGAGACTCTGTCTCAAAACAAACCAAGAAACAAACAAACAGATGAATCAGAATATCAACCTAAACATGGAACAGAGAAGATAAGCAACATTGAACCAACCTTCCTTCCAAGTTCCAAAAGATGTAAGACATCATAAATAAACAAAAATACATTTGTGCCTTCTAGCGGAAATCCTCCCTGGGCTGCAACACCAGAAAGAAAGAAGTCAAGTCCTACCTCTCAGAGCACCAGGGGACCTCCCTTTTGGGGTTCACCACAGCCTGATCCCCAGTCCAGCATGGCAAATGGGGACTACAAGTCGGGGACTTCAGAAATGTGGCATGATGGTGTCCCCCAAAGCTGGTTAGGGAACAGAGTTGTACTATGTGACTTGATAGCAGCTCTATTGTATGATAATATTAAGTTTTGGAGCTGTGGGGGAAGCATTTAAGCCTACTTATGGTTTGCATTTTCTTACTTCTTTAAAAAGATGGAAAATAAGTCCCCTCTGTGCTCCTAGGTAGGGCCATTTCCTCCCACTCTGTCACCCCACAGAAAGTCATGATTAGGCCAAGATGGTTTTCATTGTACTCCAAAGAACAATGCACAGTAAGACCAGCATTTTAAGTGGAGAAAGTGCTTTCATGCCCTCCCCCCAAATAAAAGGGATAGCTTTTACTCTCAGAAAGGTGGTGTATAATAGCCATGCATTTGTGTTGGGTGAATACTAAATGTCCCATGTTATTGTCCATGAAACAATGATTCTTCGGCCCCTCAGGTGGTGGAAGGACCAGCCACTCTCACTGGGCTCCCTTCCTCCTGGCGACGTTCCCCTCAGAAGGCAGGTTTGCTCCTGCCTGGCATAAGAACTGGGCAACTGTGGGCAAATGAGGCGATGGAGGTTCCACGTTAAAAAGCTAAAAGGAGCAAACCAGAGTTCAGAATCCCATTTTTCCAGCTCGCTGGGCTGCAGTTGCCCGCCTCTCAGACTGTGCACAGTGTTGCCAGGAAGCTGGTGGTGTGCTGGGTCTGTGTGTGCCACCCGTGTGGGTGGGACCACGTGAAGGAGGTTCTGCCCAAAAAGACAGTCCTGAATTTCTCTTTCGGTTTCTTCATTCACTCATCAAGTGTGGACTGTGTGTTCACTCTGTGAGCCAAGGCCGGGCCTGGATTCTGGCTTTCAGTGATTCCACCCCGACTCCTATTTCCCCAGCCGCCCCTAGCCACACTCTGAGGACGCCAGGCCCAAGCTCTGCCCAAAAGGCATTCTGCAGCATCGTCAATGTCTCTTGACTCACAGCTCCCACTGTCACTCAAGCCACCACCTCCTCTTGCCTGGCATGTTGCCAGTGAGCAATTGGCTGCCACATGGCCTCCAGCGTCCCGGCTGGTGGGCACACCAGAGTCGGAGTGATCTTCTTAATTGGTAAATTGGATCTTGCAGCTTCACTGTTTAAATCTTTTCAGTGACTTCCCTTTGTACTTAGAAAAAAAATGCAACTTCTCCTGCTGGGCTTCATCCGCTCACAGCCTTCCCCTCCACCCTCACTCTGGGTCATGCTCTCTCTGCCTGCCGTGCCTCCAATACTCGCCTTTTGCACCCCAGCACCCATGCCCTCTGCCCCTCGATCTTTGCCTGGCTGGCTCCTCCTCACTCAGTGTTCGGGACAAATGCCCCTGGCCCTAACCCATCTAGCCAGTCTGGCCTGGTCTTCGCTGTCTCTCATGTTTCATTTATGGCTCTTATTGTTTGTTTACTTGTTTGTTGTTGACTTTTAACTTTCTCAGTCCCCACTGGGATGCAAGCGATCTCCAAGCTCCTAGAATTGTTCCTGCCTCTTCACAGGCCCTTACACTGTGTGTGCTGCAGGAGTGAACGGGTGATTAGATGAGGGAGTGAGAAGGAATGATACCTCCTGCCTTGGGACTGTGAGGCGCTGGCCTTGGTCTCAGACCTGAGGTTATGATTCTCGGATTCTCCATGACCCTGGACAAATCCTTTGTCCCAAAGCCTCAGTTTCCTTATCTGTAAATTGAGAATGATGCCCCTGTGGCTGGGCTGTGTTGAGGATCAAATAAGATAACGATGCAGAAGCGGCAGACGGCTGACCGAGAGTGGAAATTCGATGAGTTTGCATTTTCCTTTCTTATGGAGGCGTGGGAATATTCCCTGATCAAAGGAAAGTCCTCCCTCTCTCTCTTACTTTAATCATTTTCCTCCCCCGGCCTTGGAAGTAAGCATGCATCTTGACCCAGAGACTGGGGCAGTCATCTGCCAGGGTAATGCTACGAGCATGCCTGATGTTTATGGGTTAATGGGCTTGAGAGTTCCCTTGACATCCTGGAGTAGACTGTACCTCCACAGTTCCTGACCCGCCTGCTATACCTGCACCCACCTGCTGTATCTGAACTAACTGCCTAGGAAAAGACCTCTATATATTTTCCTGATTGGAAGAGAGTTTTAATGGGGCAGGTTGAAGACTGAGTCATGGACAGGGCCAGGACTAGGGTAAGACACACAAGGTGCCAGGGTGCAAATTTTAAGGAGCCCCCCCCCACCTTCAGGCTTTTGCAATCCCAGGAGTGATCCCTGAGAGTGAGTGCTGCCTTAAATCCTGCACTCCGGGCATTTCATTGCCTCGCCGTAGTTCCAGCCCTGGTCACGGAAACTCATGTTTGGAAGGAGAACCACTTCCCACCCATTCTCAGATTCCTCCTAGGGGGTTCCTGCCATTGGAACACCAGAGGAAAGGGCGCAAGGTGGTGTCTGTTCTGAGAGGATTGTTCCTCTGTCTTTTCCAATACTGGATGCCCTGGACAGAGTGTTTGTGTCCTGTGAAATTCATATATTGAAGGGTAACCCACAATGGGATGGTATTAGGTGGGGCCTTTGGGAAATCAAGGGTTTAGATGAGGTCATGAAAGTGGAGCCTTAGCAATGGATTAGTGTCCTTATAAGAAGAGGGAGACACCAGCAAGCTTGTTCTCTCTGTCCAGCATGTGAGGACACAGCAAGAAGGTGGCTGTCTGCAAGTAAGAGAGCCCTCACCAGGAACCAAATCCACTGGCACCTTCATCTCAGACTTCCCAGACTCCAGAATTGTGAGAAATAAACATCTAGTATTTAAGCCACACAGGGGTATTTTGTTATAGCAACCAGAGCTGATTAAGATACTGGCCAAAACCAGTCTCCCTATAACATCTACCCATTTCTCCTGTGCCTCCTACCTCTGGGTCACAGAGAACCAGTGTCCCTTTCTACATGGCAAGCAGAAGGGACCCAGATCCTCTCCCACTTCTGTGGTCTCCAGGCCAGGCCTCGCCATAGAGTGGGGAGGGAGGGACACTGGAGAGATCCGGTGACCAGGAGAAGTTATTCAGGGAAAGTTGCATGAACTGTCATTATCTACACATGAGCTCAGTCCAAGGACCCACAAAGTGAGCCAACACCCACAGTGACCCAGGAGAGGTGGTCACAACCCAGAGTGTCAGCATCACACTCTGGTTACAGAAAGCCCTGCATGGTTTCCCCCAGTCTGTGGGCAGATTAGGCCCTATTCTCAGGCTTGATGCCTTCCTGTTGAAATGCATATGTAGCTTTTGCACACAAGGTGAGACCCGCTCTCACGATAAAGCATCCAGGCCTTCAGCTCCCTCAGAGCTGGATAATGACTGCGATGACAATAATAGTTCCTAAAAGGCTTCTGTTCTGTTTGCTCTCTGCAGAAGCTCTGGAAGCTAAGTTGTACTTTCTCATCCAGTGATGAGCCCATCGTTTCTCTGTAGGACAGAGAAGGAGGACTGAGTTGCTCCATTTCACAGTTGAGAAAATGCAGGCAAAAATGGCCACTGCCTCCATCAGCGGGTGGCCCAGGCTGAGTCCAGGCGCTCCTGCCTGTGTCTTCCTCTGTAAAAGGGGAATGTTGGCTCCCGTGGCGATCATATGGGTGATCTCTCGCTCATGGGTGCTGGCACACCGTGTCCCAGGTGATGAAAGCCTCCTAAACCAGTGATATCCAGCTTTCAGGATGACCCCTGCCCTGAGTAGCTGGATGTGTGCCCTCCTGGGAGAATGGCAGCACCCACCGGGCAACCCATTGTCACTTTTGATTTCACCAAATGAAGCACAGTGAAAATGAAGATGAACATCCTAATCCCATAATCGCATTAGTGCCGGCTCTAAAGAGTCGCAGTCGCCCCAAGCCCCAGCACTCGGGCCTCTGTTTCCCAGGCTCTTCACAGATGGCTCACAGAGAACGTTCCTCCTCCAGATGACTTGGCTTGGTTGCCGTCCAAACGGGAACTTGCACCTCATGAAAGGGCTGGCAGAGTCCATTTGAAGACTATTTTGAGACTCAGGGATTAGGTAAACAGCAATGATAGCTGTTCAGATTTTTCAGTCTGACACAAGTGAGGGAAACTGAGGCCCAGAGAGGGCAAGTGACTTACTCAAGATCACACAACATAAAAGTAGGCTAATCCACTTTCCAAATCACGTGGGTTTCTTTTTCCTTTCAGTTCAGTAGATTTAGAAAGCACCAAAGTTTAATTACACATCTAACTATAGTCACCAAGTTGTTTTTTTTTTTTTTAACACTTTGATTCAGTTTTTAAAAAATCACATTGGGGATCATTTTTAGATTCGATATCGTTGTTGGATCCTAATTTGGTTTAGTTCAAGTTTCTGGACCCAAACCAACATGATCTGTGTGGATTTCCCCACTCTCCAGTTTCGCTTGTTTTGAGGAGGGATGGAGAGGCCCATCCTGGGATAAGGAGAGGCCCCCGCATTGGCAAGTCCCATTCCCCACTCCTGGATGGCCGGGAGGGAAGGGGCCATGCTGCCCAGAGTAAGACTGGGCATCAGCGGCTCTTGGCAGGTGGAAGCTCCATCTGCCCTGCAGTCTCATCTCATTTTCCTTCCTGTTGGTGACTGTGCCATCAGCATACCAGGGTCTGCCTGTCTGTCTCTTGGGAGCCTGCAAGACATTGATGTATCATCCCTAGTCACTGCAGCCTGTCACTGCTTAGGGAGCAGGTGGGGAGAAGGGCACATCATGGGCCACAAGAGGCTCCCTGAGGTCTGTGGACCCCAGGGAGTAGAAGGGCCTGAAGGAAGGGAATGGGGTATTCCAATGGGGACATGCCTGGAGTAGACTCTACTTGTACCCACCTGCTGTGCCTGAACCCATTGCCTAGGAAAAGGCCTCCCTGGGCTTTCCGGATTGGAACACAGCTTGGATGGGGCAGGTCGAAGACTGAGTTATGACCGGGCGCGGTGGCTCCCGCCTGGAATCCCAGCATTTCAGGAGGCCGAAGTTGGTGGTTCTTCTGAGGTCAGAAGTTCAAAACCAGCCTGGCCCACATGGTGAAACCCCATCTGTACTAAAAATACAAAAATTAGATGGGCGTGGTGGCATGTGCCTGTAATCCCAGCTACTCGGGAGGCTGAAGCCCAAGAATTGTTTAAACCCAGGAGGCAGAGGTTGCAGCAAGCCAAGATCGTACCATTGCACTCAAGCCTGGGTGACATAACAAGACTCCATCTCAAAAAAATAAATAAATAAAAATAACTGAGTTATGGACAGGGCCAGGACTAGGGTGAGAAAAGCAAGATGCCAAGGTACACATTTTAAGGAAGCTCTCACCTTCAGGCTTTTGCAAGCCCAGAAGAGGAGAGAGGTCTTACCTGTATCTGGGAAGCTGAAGACAGATTAATCCCAGTTTCTAGTTCAATTCCTTCTGTCCCCACTGGCCACAGCAGAGGTGCAAAGGGGCAGCCCAGCACTGTGCTGTGATTATTGGCTCAAGCCCTTTGAAACCATTGGTGCCATGCTTCCCTTTGACATCTCCTGTTCTCCTAAAGGCAATGATGATGCTGGCGCTCTCGGAAAGCCCCAAGAGGGCTGTAGACTCCTGACTCCTGGAGCTGTCCCTGAGCTGTCTTTCCAGCGGTATCTGATCACCATGCTTAGCACTGTCCTCTCTGTTGATAATTGGCTGAACTCCCAAGTTGAGGCCTGGGCCCTTCATCCTCTCCAGCCTCAGGGAAACTCTTGGCCTTCTTGGGGAACCTCTCTAAGGGGTAGGTGTGGTGCCTGCTTTGTATGGGGTGTTGGGCAGACCCTGAAGATGGGTCCCCAAGACCCAGGGATAGAGGCCTAGTAAGCCACTAGTGTCCCCGACCACTGTCCATACCGGGGTGCCTCTCAGATGGGCAGAAAAAGGAAATGAAATGACTGCGATGACAATCGGAGTGAGGGAGGCCACAGGGGAAGGCTCTGCACATTCACTTTTGAGGATCAGCCCTAGAAAACTGTCAGAGGAAGAGAGGGTCCCAGCTCCTTTCTGCCTACTTCCTCCTGGCATCACTGGGCCCCAGGAGAGGACCTGTGAGGGGGGAGCAGCAAGGTGGCAGGAGAAACGCAGGCCAGGGAGCCAGGAGCACTGGGCAGGCACGTCCCTCTCAGGGCTCAGCCTTCTTCCTTTGTAAAAGGAAGAGCTGGGTTCCCACCCATTCTTCTCCATCTTTCTGTTGTCGTGCCCTCACCCTCTCACCCAGCAGCCACTCAGGGCCCTGAAGCCCAGGGCAACAAGGAATCACCCCATGGCCACAGCTTCCCTCTCAGCATTTTGTCAAGGCAACATGACATTGAAATAAATACCCAGGGCCGCATGGGAAGAGGAAGTGTCCAGTGTGGGCCTGGATCTCATTCTACCTCTGTTACAGTGAGCCTCAGACAAGTTTCTCTGCACCCCAACTTCTTCTCTAGAAAGGGGAGACTCAGGCTAGCTCATTCCCATGTTTCTGGCATCTCTGTGGGTGTCTGGCAGGGGAAACAGAACCACATAGCTTGGGTTCACTTCCCAGCTCTGCTGTCTACTACTTGTGTGACCTTAGGCAAACTACTTGCCTCAGTTTCTTCACCTGTAAAATGGGACTATGAAGAATACTTCATAGGTTATGTTACGTGAGTTAATACACATGACATGCTTAGACCTATATCTGACTTAGAGTCCTCACTGCATAAATGTTACCTTGAAAAGGCAGAGACTGGACGTGGTAGTGAGTGCCTGTAATTCTAGCACTTTGGGAGGCCTACTTGGGGGGATCACAAGAGCCCAAAAGTTCAAGACTGACCTGGATAACATAGTGAGACTTTATTTCTACAAAAAAAAAAATAAATAAATAAATAAATAAGAAAATTAACTGGGCATGTTGGGACACCCCTGTAATCCCATTTATTCAGGACGCTGAGGTAGGAGGATTGCTTGAGCCTGGGACTGCAGTGAGCAGCAATCATCTGTGTTAGGCTGTTCTTGCACTGCCATAATCACAACTGGATATCCACATGCAAAAGAACGAAGCTGGGGGCCAGGTGCAGTGGCTCACACCTGTAATCCCAGCACTTTGGGAGACCAAGGCTGGGGGATCACCTGAGGTCAGGAATTCGAGACCAGCCTGGCCAACATGGTGAAACCCCATCTCTACTAAAAATACAAAAATTAGTCAGGTGTGGTGGCATTTGCCTGTAATGCTAGCTACTTGGGAGGCTGAGGGTGGACAATCACTTGAACCCAGGAGGCAAAGATTGCAGCAAGCTGAGATTGCACCATTGCACTACAGCCTGGGAGAAAAGAGCAAAACTCTGTCTCAAAAAAAAAAAAAAAAAAAAAAAAAGAAAAGAAAAAGAAAAAAAAGAATGAAATTGGACCCTTACCTTACATCATACACAAAAACCAAGTCAAAATGCATCATAGACCTAAATGTTAAAGCTAAAACTATACAACTCTTAGAAGAAAACATAGGCGTAAACCTTCATGATTTTGGATTAGGCAAAGCCTTCCTAAATATGACACCAAAAGCACAAATGACAAAAGAAAACATGGACAGATTAGACTTCATCAAAATGAAAAATTTTTGTGCTTCAAAGAAGAAAAACATCAAGAAAGTTTGACATCATCAAGAAAGAGAAAAGACAGCCCATAGAATGAGAGAAAGTATTTGTAAACAATGTGTTTGATTAGGGACTTATATCCAGAATAAATAGAGAATTCCTACTCAATAATAGACAACTCAATTAATAAATGGGCAAAAGATTTCAATAGACATTTCTTCAAAGAAGATATATAAATGGCCACTAAGCACATGAAAAGACACTCAACATCATTAGTCTTTAGGGAAATACAAGTCAAAAACCACACTGTGATACCACATCACTCCCACTTGAATGGCTAAAAACAAAAAGACAATAACAAGGGTTGGCAAGAATGTGCAGAAATTGGAACACTCACTCACATTGTTTGTGGGAATACAAAATGGTGCAGCCATGATGAAAAACAGCTTGCTTATTCCTCCAAAAAGTTAAACATAAAGTTACCGTGTGACCCAGCAGTTCCGCTACCATGTCTATGCCCAAGAGAATTGAAAACATATGTCCATATGAAAATTTGTAGATGAATGTTTATAGCAGCATTACTCATAACAGCCAAAAAGTGGAAACAACTCAAATGTCTATCAGCTAATGAATATGACAAACAAAATATGGTATATACATATAATGGAACATTACTCAGCAATAGAAAGGAATGAAGTATTGATGCATGCTACACTGTGGCTGAAACTTGAAACATGCTAAGTGAAAGAAGCCAGGCACAAAGGCCATATATTGCATGATTTCATTTGCATGAAATGTCCAGAATATGCTAATCCGTAGAGACGACAGTAGACTAGCACTTGCCAGAGGCTGTGGTGAGAGGAAAGAACAGGCAGCAGCTGCTGGAGAGTTCAGGATTTCTTTGTGGGATAATGCAAATGTTCTGGGACTATATGGTGGCAATGGTTGCACAACTCTGTGGAAATACTGAAACTGGTGAAGTTTATGTCTTAAAAGGGTAAATTAATACAGCTATTATATAAAGGAGGGCAAGAGGATTCAGATCATCTAGATTTTTCCCACACTTGTAAAATAAGATGAATAGTACCAGACCCACTGAATTGTTGCAGATTCAAATATAACAGTGTGGGGCTCGGCAACATAGCAGTGGGAGCCCTGGGCTTGTTTTCCTACAACTAGATGGTCCCATCTGGAGGTGATGGAGACAGTGACAGATCATCAGGCATTAGATTCTCATAAGGAACACACAGCCTAGATCCCTCACATGCGCAGTTCACAATAAGGTTCACACTCCTGTGGGAATCTAATGCTGCCACTGATCTGACA
The DNA here is from genome assembly GCF_043159975.1 of Macaca nemestrina. NCBI lineage: Eukaryota > Metazoa > Chordata > Mammalia > Primates > Cercopithecidae > Macaca > Macaca nemestrina. The sequence continues at coordinate 145,268,268 of NC_092132.1, read as the reverse complement.
GGAGGCAGAGCTCAGGTGGTAATGTTTGCTCACCTGCCACTCACCTCCTGCTGTGCAGCCGGGTTCCTAACAGGCCACAGACCAGTACCTGTCCATGGCCCAGGGGTTGGGACCCCTGTGCTAAGAGGAGACTCAGGTTCATTCATGAAGGATCTGCCCCCATGATCCAATCACCTCCCACCAGGCCCCACCTCCAGCACTGGGGACTACATTTCAACATGAGATTTGGGCAAGGATACACATTCAAACTATATCATCATCTCTACAAAAAAATAAAGAAAATTAGCCAGGCATGGTGGCATATGTCTGTGGTCCCAGCTATGGGGGAGGCTGAGGTGGGAGGATTGCTTGAGACTGCTTGAGCTCAAGAGTTTGAGGCTGCAGTGAGCTGTGATGTTGCTTGTCAGGGCAACAGAATGAAACCATGTCTCAAACAAAAGAAAAAACAAATATTATAATGCAAGGAAATAACAGTTCAGCACATCACAGGATGCTAAGAGTATGGGAGGTTCTGACGTGCTGACTGTATTAATGCTTGTTGGGGGTCTATGGACTATGCATACAATAAGCAAGCTCATGGATGATGTGGGTGGTAAGTGGACCTCTTTCTACTCTGACTGGCTGCCTCCCAGGTCACTACCCCATTACCCGATCACTTCAGAGCAGGAATGTCACAGGGAGCCCTGTGGGTGAACTTGGGTCCCCTTCCTGGGCAGGAGCCTTGAGGCAGCCGCTGAGGCAGGTGGGCTGAGGCCTGGGGTGGGGATGGAGGCTTTGGAAAAGCCTGGAGAGGGGCAGGAGGGCTGCAGGAGGTCATGCTCTGGACCTATGCTGCATATGCCCTTTATAGCTGGTCCTTCTCCTTCCCACTCCCCCACCCACTGGCTCACAATTTCCCCTGCTGATCCTGGCTTTTTCTCAGCCAACTAGAGGAGGGCAGGGGGCTGGCTGTGGCCTCTTGGTACTCCTGTTGTCCCCACTCAGCCCAGCCTTTCTGCAGGGGCCTCTTCCCCACCTGGCATCCCCATAACAGCTGCCACCCCTGCTCCCTCCCGGGCCCGGGCTGCCCAGGTCAGGAGAAAAATCTCGTTCCTCCCTCTCCCAGTGCCACTGACATGCATCTGGGGTGGTTTCTGCCTGCGCCGCTTCACACCTGCTGTGCTGCAGCCTACTTAGAAGAGGTGGCAGCCTCTCAGGTCCCCACTCGCAGGGGAAGATGAGACTCTGGAGCAGAATAGAATGATGGGCCGTGAGGTCAAGGACCAGCCGTCCCATTCTGCAGGTGAAGACCCTGAGGTCCAGGAAAGTGCAGGGCTTGTGTAAGAGGGCAAGATCAGAAAGAAGCCATGCAGTGTGAAATGGACCGGAGGCCACTACTGCTATTTGGGAGTAAAACCAAGTTCCTCCCAATGCAGCCGCCGGTCATTCTGTCTTCACTCACACCTCCCCAGCCTTCTTGCTGTTCCACCGCAAACCCATTCCCCTCTCTGAGCTGCAGCCTGACTGTTACCCGTGTGTCGCTCAGCACCTTGTCCCGTTCTGGTGTGCATTCCCCCATCACCACTGTGGAGGCCACACACACACACACACACACACACACACACACACACTTCTCTATCCCTCTGTTTTATTTTCCCCACAGTCCTTGTCCCTGAGCATGATTTTCCAACACTCTTTGCTCATTTGAACACTGTCTGCCTCTGCCTGGAAACTGAGTTCCAAGGGCAGGGACCTGGGGTGCTGTGGCCTCCAGACTTCCTGGGCACCTGCTGCAAGGGACTGACCCAGGATAGCAGCCCTGAGGTCGTAGATGGATGGGTGACTCCGTTTGGCCCTTGACAATTTGGAAAGCACAGGAAGACGTCAGAGCAGGCTGCTGAGGTTCTGGGGCTCACAGTCAGTCCTGGATGGGAATCCCCACTCCCCATCCTTGCTGTTTGGCCTTGAGCAAGTAACTTACCATCTCTGCACCTCAGGGTTCTCGTGTGTAGAAAAATGTAGTGATAGTACCTGTGCAATGGGCAGTTGTGAGACTTTGATAGGACGCCATCTGAGAAACTTCTAGCAAGCTGCCTGCCCTGGAAAGTGTTCGACAATTACTCCTGGATGACCTTGGGAGGCGATGGTTTGGCCAGCAAGCCAAGGGCCTGTGGTGCTTGCCAACTGGATCGTATGTTCTCGCCATCTCAAATTCTTTTCGGAATGTGCTGAGGTATGAACGAATGAATTATTAAGCATTCTCTGTCTAGGAGACTAGGTTTTCTGTTCTTGTCAGGGGTTTTCAGACTAAAACTGTTGTGGGGACACATCCCTTTCTTCATTTGCACCTGCTGGAAGTCAAGAGAGAATCCAACAAGAGACCTTTGTTCCCACTTTACGAATGAGGTGACTGAGGCTTAAGATGCTGATGTGGTTCTTGCCATCTCAGGGTTGGTCAGTGGGAATGACAGGAAAGGCCTGGACCTGTGATCTCTGCCACAATCACCCTCCCCCAGCCCTGGCAGAGGGTGGGTGTGCTCTGCTTCTAGCAGGTTCTACAAGGAGCTCATGCTCCCTGGGGAAATGAGGCCCTTCTGAGCTTGGCCCTGCACCACACTGGCTTCAGCAGGGCCCTAGAGGAGGCTGGGGGCTGGGAGCACAGAGGAGCCCCCTGCACTATCCATTGGCCAGGCGGTGACGGCAGCAGGAGGTGAGGGCTGCTGACTGGCGACAGGGTGGAGTCGGACCCCTGCCTCCTGGTAAGGTGCCCCTCCCTCTCCGCTGTGATCTCTTCTGGTCTCGGCCACCCCCAATTCCATCCATCCTGCCATGTGTCACGCGTGCATGCATTCCTGGGCCAGGAAGGGTGGAGGGGCAAGGATGCTCAGTTTCTGACCTCAGAAAGCTTCCAGTTGCAGCCCTGTGGGTTCTTTTTCATGCAGAGGAGCCAGGAGAGGGCCATGCTGGAGGAGCTGTGAGCGCAGCCTGCGGACCCCTGAGTCGAGGCAGGCTGGGCTGGGAAAGGGACTCCCGGCCTGTGGAAGTGGGCTCTTGCTCCAGCTCAGAGATGCTGCTCAGACTTCACCTCCTGCTGGAATCTTCCTCGCCCCCCCCCCCCCACAAACCCAACTTGGGCTAGGAGTTCCCTCCTCTGCCCTCAGAGCTCCCCATGCTTTGGGCACAGCACAGTCGGTAGGCACCGGTCCTTGACTTTGCGTCCTTGGATGAGTTACTTAATGGTGCTCGCCTCAGTTTTCCCATTATAAAATGCGGATAACAATAGACATACTGCTTCAGTCACATTCCCCTATCAGAGCACTAACAGTGTCCCCCGCTAGCCTTGAGTGCCTGGTTTCAGGTCTGGCACACGGGGGGCCTCCCTGTCTTCTTTTCAGGTGACTGTTCTAGGAACAGGTGTGCCTTCCTGGCTACAAAGCAAGAGCTCAGAGCCCCGGGGAGCTCCAGCCCTGACTCTGTGGTATGGCTGGCCCCTGCTCTCCATCCTGCTTAAGTCTTTAAGGGGCTGCCCTGCCTCTCAGAACCTCATCCACGGTGCTGCTTCACCCCAGAGGAAGGGGGCCCATGCTGGGTCACCAGGCCTTCTCCCTGCAGGGCAGTTATGGAAAGTCTGCTAAGCTGGCCCTTAGGACTCAAGACGTGGAAGGGACTTAGAAACAATTGTTCTGCTCTTTATCTTATGGAGGGGGATGCTGGAAGTGGGAGTTGGGGGGGGATTTGCCCCAGGCCCTAGAACCGGCCCTGCAGAGGCAGCCCCGGGACCCAGGTTCCTCTAGCCAGTGCTCACCCTGGACTCCCTGGGTGTCTCCAGCAGCATGTGGAGATGTTGCCAGGAGAGGGCAGCGTGAGTGTGAGGCTCACTCAGCGGAGATGTGGCCTTTGCTGCCCTGCCCCAGGTCTGACTTTGGGGAACCTCCTGAGAGGCTGCACCGCCCAGGGCAGCGCTGGGAACTGGCGATCACCTGAAGATTTGGGCTCTAAGATGTGGAAATGTCACTGCCCACCCTGGGTGGTGCTGTGCAAACTCCGCTAAATGCCATCTTCTATTTTGAGCCTGTTTCCAAGGGAGGTCCCAGGAAGCAGCACAGATAAGCGTATCTTCCCAGAATGGGGCTGGTGGATGCGGATACAAGGAGGGCTTGATGAGCCACAGCTACATGCTGGGATGGGAGGTGCTGGGCCTTCCCTGTGGGAAAGCAGCCAGCTGGGGGTGGGGGGCAGTGGGTGCTACAGGAGGGGACAGACCGGGTTCTGCAGGGTGGGAGATGCTAGAGGATGGGACAGACCAAGTCCTGCAAGGATAGCCCAGGTCCTGTAGGGTAGCTACTGAGCTGGAAAGATCTCTGGGCAGCTGACCAGGCCCTACAAGGTCTGCAGAGTCAGAGTAGTGCCAGGACCTGAGAGCCCACCTGGTCTTCACCGCTCATCTCACTCATAAGGAAACACAGGGGAAGAGCTTCCTGAGGCCACTCACCCAGGGCAGAGGGCAGTGGAACATAGCAACCTTCTCAGCTGGCAGAGGTTTCGAGAGCCTAAGTCTCAGCACACACAGTGGATGCAGTACTGGCATCTTCCACAGGACTGACAGCTGCATGGGATGAGGGACAGCAGGACACTGAGGGAGAGGGTCTGTCTCCTGGATGGGGACGGACCTGAGCCCAAATCCCAGTGCTCTAGTTCTCTTGCTGTGTGGCTTTGGGAAAGCTTCCAAACCTCTCCAAAGCCCAGCCTCTCCACCTGTAGCTGGGATACTGGTTTTACCTCATAGGGTTGTTGTGAGGAACCAGTGAGATATTTTGGTGGTGCCTGGCATACAAATGGCAGCCGCTGTTATATCCTGAGTCCTCTTCTCTGAGGGAAAGGTGGCTGTTCTGCAGTCACCCTCTCCCTAACCCACCCTGCACCCTGGACTTGGTTACACGACTTTGAAAGGTATTGCTTACCCAACCCCAGGCCTGACAGCCACTTCATCCTAGAAGGTAGGGAGCATTTGAGCCCAGAGTTGAAAAGATCGCCCAGGAAGGCTCTTCCCTTGGCTCTTGGGTCCCTACACCTGTGTGGTCACATCCCCAAAGCCCTCCTGGCTCCCAGAATGAGGGCAGAACTGAGCAGAGGCCAGAGCAAAAGGATCCACAGTTCCCCTGGTGATGGGCCATTCTCACGGGACTGGATCAAAAGACCAGACTTTTCAGCCTCAAAAACTGAAGGTTGAGAGAAGATGCAGGCAAAACATCTTAGATGATGAGTGAAAGATCACCTTTGCCAATACTTAGGTTCAAGCCCAGTCCAGGACCCTGGCGGCTACACTGTGCTGTCTTTCTCCTCCTTCTCTGGGTCTGGTTAACTGGTGCTTCTCTTCCCTGATCACCAGGGCCATCTTGGTCCTTTCTGACCTTCCTCTTGCATGGAGGCTAAGCGATGGCATTTTCAGGGCTCCATCCTGGGCTGCTCTCCCTCGATCCCCCAGGGTGACCCCAACCATGCCCCCAGATTTGCTATCTGTGCTTCCTCAACTCCACTGTCTGCATCTCCAGCCTACATCTTCATGTTGTGTTTCACAGAGACACACACATGGCCTCCTGGCCTGGACATTCCCCAGGATCTCACTCCCAAACCTTCTCTCTCCTTTTTGGTTCATCCCGGTGAATGGCAACACCATTCTTGTGGTCAACCAAACCAAACCTCAGACCTGTCTTCATTTTCTGGCTTTCCCTCTGCCACTGAGAGCTATGATTTCCCCCTTACCAGCATTACCACCATGGAGCAAGCTCTCCTCACTCATAGTCCCTGGGGCTACTGTGTCTTCCTCTCCAACCCATCTCCTTACTGCAGCCAGAGTGAGCCTCTTGACATGCCATCTGATCCCCACTGTGCCTGCATCCTGCATGCATCCCTGCTCCCAAGGCCCTTTCTGTCCAGCCTGGCCTCCCCTCACTCCTTCCTCTCTCTCTCCCCACGCAAACCTGGGGGATTTTGATCCTCTGGAATTGTCTACCTGCAGCACCTTCTTTCCCTTAGCTGCTTGGTGAACTCTCCATCCCTGAGCACTCAGCTCAGATGCCTCTGATAGAAATATCTCATGCCTAGCAATGGAATTAGAAGCCTCTCCTGCTGTTCCAACCTTGTTGCCAGCTCCTGATGCGCATCTCCTCCATTGGTCTGTGAACGGCATGAGGACGGGGACCATGCTGGGTCCCCTATGCCTACCCTAGGGCCTGGCGTGCAGTAGGAGCTGAATTATATCTGCTGAGTGCTTGAATACGACTGAGAGGGGTTTGGATCCCTGCAGTAGAGTGCTCAGGAATGTCATAAAGGGGCATGTTTAGGGCAGATTGAGGGACAGCATCGTCCATGGGGAGGGAAAACCGCAGGACACGCCACCCCCAGAGGTGGGAGAGGCGGATGAAAAACCTCCTTAGTGTTTTAGATAAATTAATTAATGATAGGCCCAGTATGGGCCGAAAAAGGACAGTAGCGTGTTGCAGCCACACCCTGCGCCTGAGGCTTACACAAGGGTACAAGCATGTCCACTGCCCCGGTGGGCTCTGCAGCCTGCTCAAGTGCTTGTGTCCATTACACGATCCAAAGGCCCCAGTGGAGTGTGGGTGACTTCACTTTGGGTTGGGGGTCCTTTCTCCTAGCTGTGAAGTGCTTGGATCACCTATTCATGTTTCCCCTCCTGCGGGCAGAGCCAGTCTCACCCCCGTTCCCCATGGGCAGCCTGTGTGCACAGAGGGCTACTTGGGGCCTGTCAGATTCATCTGAGCAAGCTGCAGGTAGAGTGACACCGGGAGGAGCGTGTGGTCAGGAGGTCTTTAGCTCTCATTTGAGTGAGGTCAGAGTGGCCTTTCCCATCATGGGAATGGCAGCGGTCACAACTCCTCGCCAAAAATCACGGGGCACCACCAGCAAGGGGCTTGTCTTGCTTGGTTGGAAAGAGTGCGTGGGGGCTAGAGAGGAATCAAATGCATTCCCCATATTCACTCCGGGTTGGGGACTTAGGCTGGGCTGGAGAGTGAGACCTGGGGACAGGAGAGGGAAGGGAGGAGCAGAGCTGGGAGTTCCCATGAGCTGCTCTGCACACCGCCTAGCTCTCAGGTTCCCCAGCAGAGATGCGAGGCTAGGCCAGAGTCTGGAGAAGGGAAGGTCTTTGAGTACCCTTGCCCTGGGGGCTTGGAATAGAGATATATGAACCTTCCAGAGTTCAAGGATTTTATTAAGAAGTTGCCCAATGTGTTCATTCATTCATTAGAGAACATCAAACGCCTGTAAGTACCAGGTAGTGTGTCTCATATCAGAGATACAAAGATAAACAAAAAAACAAAACCTTGGTCCCTGTCCTTCTGGGAGCTTAGATGGGGAAACAAAGGGAAACCCACATTTCTCCGACACATGGGTTTGCCAAGGCATTTTGGTCTTTTTATTTTTATTTATTTATTTAGAGATGGAGTCTCGCTGTGTTGCCCAGGCTAGAGTGCAGTGGCACCATCTCGGCTCATTGCAACTTCCACCTCCCAAGTTCAAGCAATTCTCCTGCCTCAACCTCCCGGTTAGCTAGGATTATAAGTGTGCACCACCATGCCCTGCTAATTTTTGTGTTTTTAGTAGAGACAGTGTTTCACCGTGTTGGCCAGGTTGGTGTCAAACTCCTGACCTCAGGTGATCTGCATGCCTTGGCCTCCCAAAGTGCTGGGATTGCAGGCAAGAGCCACCGTGCCCGAAAGCATGTTGGCCTTCTAAATCAAGTTTTTTTGCAACATCTTGGAGAAGGCCATAGTGGCTTGAGCCCTACTGTGCTGGTGGGGAAATGAGGCTGGGTGGCATGGGGTGGAGCCAGTTTCACCCAGGCGATGCTCTCCTGAGCCCTGGGATGTTTAGGGAAGTCACCTGTGATCTTGACCCTACATCCAGAAAGACTGCATGGTGACGTGTACCGCAGCTGCCTCTGTTCCCGGAAGCCTCGGGGTGCTTTCGCCTGCCATATCCCTTGGGCCTCTGGAAAGAAATGCCATTTCATCCCTGCGTTCTCAGACATGCGCCCTGAGCCTGCCACCATTGTTCAGCTGATGTCAGGGATGCTGGAAAGAAGGGCTAAAAATAGCTCTGATTTTATGTGCTCTCAGGGGCTGGGTTGGCAGCTGGGCCCCCACCTTTTCCTTGTGCAGAAGGCATCTTTGCTCTAGGGTATGTTGGGGGGTGGGGGGTGTGCAGGGTGGAGGAGAGCATAGAAGTTTCTCAGAGCCAGCCAGGCTGTGGAAGTTTCTAGAGTCTGTTCTCATACTCAGAGTCTGTGAACCAGAGGTCTGTAGCCCCGGTCGTGGCTACATGGGTGCATTATTTTTGCAGGTCCCTTGCGCTGCCAGACCTTGCCTTTGAGTGGTTCTGAGGGAGTTTGAAAGTGGGATTTGTGCGTGGCTGTGGGGCACCCTTCCCTGGTGTGTGGTGAACAGCTGGAGTGGAGAGAATTCTCGAGAGGTCCGTGGGTCCAACACTTGCCTTCTGTGTGTGGTGAGCATCGGACAGGTTTGTTTCTGTTTTCTTAAACTGTCCAGGGAGGGGCAGGAAACCTGTCTCATTGTAGGTTCAACCAGCTGTGCTGGTCGCTATGTTCTCTCTTGTGTTCAACCCAAATCTTTCCTGCTTGAATTTAGCTGCTGCCCCTGGTCATCTACCTTTGGGAACATCTATTTCATGTATTCGAAGCTAGAGTTACAGGCAGCTGTTGGTCAAAGGAGACCAGCTTCCATCAGAGTCATCAGAGCTGGGGCAAAACTCACTTTCGTGCACTCTGATTGGATGTTACCATGGCGGGCCGAGGGGCGCTGGGTATACGGATGCCCCTCCTGGGGGTTAAAATCTAACTGGAGAGACTTCTCTCTTCCTAAGTGACCGGGTGCAGGGTGGGGGATAAGGAGAGCTCGGATATTGGAGGAGAGAGGCCTCCAGGGTGGGAAACAGAGACAAGCATCACAGTCGGGCAGCAGGAGGTTTCCGCCTGGCTTTCTAGCATGGGTGGGCCATTGAACTCCCGGAGCCTCAGTGTCCTCATCTGTAAAATGGGGCTTGCAGATGATCTCATTCATAGGGGTGTGGACAGGAGTGAATGAGAGGGGGAGAGAACAAGAGAAAGGGGGCAGGAGAGCACAGTGCCCTGGCATAGAAGCACTCCCTCTCAAGTCAACCACTTGGGTGTGAACCCCGGCAGCCGCATCCTCTTGCTTTGGTCTCTTCATCTGAGGACGATCCTAAGGCTTCCTGGAGGCTTAGACAAGTTGATAGATGCAGAGCGCTTCCATTGTGCCTGGCACAGAAATGGGAGCTACGGGAGGATGAGCAAGGGGAGGAATTTCACCAGATCAGGGAGCAGGCATGTGGCAGGGAGCTTGGTCCTGCCCAGGGATGGATCTCCAGGCAAAGGGGACAGCAGGAGCAGACACGGAGAGGGGCACCCCTAGGAAGGTCTGGGGATGGAGAGCCATGGATGTGGCTGGAGGGCAGGAGCAGTCATGGGGGACAGGCGGGAAGGCAGGTCCGAGTCAACCATGGGAGACTGAACTCCAGGGTGCAGAGGCAATGGGGGCCACCCAGGTTACTTAATCTAGCTTAGCCTCCGCATCCTCATCTGTCAAATGGGACTGGTCATCATAGTAACTGCCTGTTTGCCTGGCAAAGGCTTACAGGCTGTCTCCTGTCCTGTCTGTGACAGCTCAGAGAGTGATGCTCCTGAGATCTGCGAATGGTATGGCAGGGCGCCAAGGCCTTTTGCTCTGTCCTGCAGCCTGCTCCTGAGCTGTGATCCCAGGGAGCAGCCACTAAGGCTTTGACCTGGGCAGGGTGAATGGGAGGCAGGTAGAAGAGCCCCAGACAGGTACGGTGCCTAACTGGGCCACGCAGCCTGAGGTCCTGAAGCCCCCCTGGCCCCTCCTTTGAGCCATTTTCTCCTGCAGCCACTGCATGTGGCTGCCTGGCCCTAGATCCTTGCCGCCCTGGGATGTGGTCAGACATGGAAAGGACACACAAGGAGGCAACTGCTCCACCCTCAGAAGGATGCGTCAGGTGAGAATGCGATCTTGCAATGTCTCAACAGCTTTGCTGCGGCTACAAGTCAGGACTCCCAAATAAGCCAGGCACAGGATAAGGGAAAGGGGTATAGTGTGAACACAGCGGAGGGAAGACAGGGGAGAATTGGCAAGTTGGGGTATCAGTGAGCTCGCGAGTGCTTTGGTGGCAACTAGCTTAGCCCTGTCCTCAATAATGGGGGCAGCGTGATAATGAATTTGGAACCCCTGGATCTGCTCACTTCGTGCTTACTTAGTAATTTGAGCGCTCCTGCTGTCCTCTCTGAGGTGAGTCCAACAGCTGAATGTGGGTTTGGCTTTTTGTTCTGTGTGCCCGGTCTCCCTGCCTCCCTGTGGAGGCCACGGTGATGGCGAGTGACTGGGAGCAGGCAGTCCTGGGAGCAGGAGGGGAAGCACAGGCAGGAGACCTTGCCTGCAGCAATCCAGGTTGGCTGTGCACGCAGGGCCATGGTGGACGTGACTGTGTGTCCACAGGTATCCATACAGATGGAAGCTGAGCTGTGTGTTGCATGTATGGATATTTGGTGATTTGCATGTGTGTGTGCATGTGTGCTCTGTCAAACACAATGCAGCTGTGTGGAGTGTGACTGTGTGGGTAGATGTACTTCGTGTTGAGTAGCCTGTGTGTAAAGTGTATGCATAGTGTGGATGCAGTGTGTGTATGCATCTGTGTGTGGTATGTTCGAGTGTGTGTGTTCATGTGGGAGGTGTGTGTATGGGTACGGTTGTGTGTATGTGTGAGATAGCGCACACTGCATCCTCCCAGGATAAGGGTAAAGACGGTTTGAGTAAAAATCCCTCAGAGGGGATAACTGTGCCATTATCAGCTTCAGAGAAAAGCTGTGCTCTGCCTTTGAGGTCGGCTTTCTGGGCCTTTTTGGAAACAGCTTGAACAGTTCTTGACCACGAAGGGGTCAGAGTGCAGCCCACAGGCATGGCTGCCGGAGCAGAGGCAGCCCTGCAGGGGCCGTCGGGGTTCTATTTGCTGCTGTGACCTTGGGCCTGGGGCCTCCAGGGCTCCCTTGGTGAGTCCAAGGATTGCAATTGACATGGTCTAAGGCCCTGCTTGTTGCGGGGATCTCAGCTCCCCAGCCTCCTCACAACCTCCACGACACTCAGCACCCATGAGCACCCGGGCCACATAGCCACACAGACTGTAGGCTCTGAGGTCAGGAGGCTGGAGCTGAAGCCCAGCCCTACCACACAGCCACTCAGCACAGGCCCCATGGATCTTCCCAGGAGCAGACCTCTGGTAGGGGCTGGGGACCCAGTGCAGGGCAAAACCAGGCTCAGGGGCTGCCTACAGGGCTGAAGGTCCTGCAGGAGTGGCTGACCTTAACCTCAGCTCACGCAGGTGCTTGGCAACAGCCCAGTGCATGGGGTCAGCAGACCCAGCTGGGTGACATCAGCCAGTCCCTTCACCTCAGTTTCACCATCTCCACAGGACCCATGGTGCCCATCCTGGGGTCGGGGCAGAAGCAGGAGGCCTCACACATGCTGAGTGCTCCTAAGCGGTATCACTTTGTGTGGTTGTGATTGTAACACTGTCCCCTCTGTTCCTGTCCCCGGGCACCAACCTGCAGACAGTCACAGGCTGAAGGATTGCACAGGTGGAGGGTGTTGGTGGAAGGAGGCTGAGAACCCAGAGGAAGGACAGGAGAGAGAGTAGAAGGAGCCTGTTGGACAGGGCCTGGAGGGGTCTCCGTGTCATGAGGCAGTGAGAAAGGTACCCTCATCAGACTCCCCTCCACTGAGGCCCCTCCAGGAGTCATCGAGGAGCCCCCTCACCCTCTCCCTGGGTGTCTGAGAAGTCTGCCTGGTGGCCGAGCCACTGTGGCTGCTGGGACCAGAGCTATGTGCCTGTATGATCCCAGCCTCGGCCTCCTGTTCGTAACCTAGCCTGGAGCTGATGGCAAGGAGCAGCTGAAGGGAAGGGGCTGCCCTTCTGATCGATTTCTGCTGGAAAGAATCAGTGGGTCACAGCACCTGCCACATATGGAACAAAGCAGTTTACTGGTGATGGGCCCGCCAGCCTATTGTAAAGGGGATGTGTGTGGCATCTCGGGGTACTGCTGGTTGTCACGTACAAGTTATTCATGTCTTGAATATGTGACACTGCTGCTGGCCAAGGCAGCTCCTGGGATAGTGGGGAGAAGCCAGCAGCTGGTGAGATCTTGGGAGCCCCAGGAGGAGGGAGGGACCTGTGTTGCGTGGCTCTGAACCAGCTCTGCTCCCAGACCAGCCGTATGCAGGTGCCCACAAAGAGATCAAACAGGGGTCTCCCCTGAGGAACTCAGCCTCCTGCCAGGGCTTGCTGTGCCACTTGGGGGTCACAGGGGAAAATCGGGGCCTACTATGGCCTCTGCCCAGCCAGTTTCCCATGGCTTCCTGGGGCTGCAGCCCTCCCGGTTTGGCACATGGGCTCTGGAGGGAACACTGTAGGTTGTCCACAGTGACCACTGCGGGCCCTGAACCCGGAGCCCTGAAAGCATACGCTATGTGGCATTCTCGAAAGTTAACCAAGGAGGAAGGTGGGTCTAGGGGTGCTAAGTGACTTGCAGTGAGAGTCCTGTGAGTGTGGTGCCCAGACCTCCTTTTTTCCTGCTCATGATGCTGCCTCTCAGCTTAGGCACTTCCCTCCTTCCCTCTCTTCTCTTTCCCTCCCTCCCTCCCTCCCTGTCTCTCCCTCTCCCTTCCCCCATTCCTTCATTTCACTAATGTGGGTCCAGGGCATGCCATGTGCCAGGCGCTCTGCTACATGACGGGCCATGCCAGTGATCAGCACAGACACGGTCCTGCCCACCAGCCCTCCCTGGAAAGGTGTACATTGCATTACACATCGATGCAGGATTTCTCGCAAACACTCCAGGCACTTCTCAGGTGCAGCCAGGGTTGAGACCCCTTGTGCTACAATGTGCACGGTCAGGGGACACACCTGAGGGAGGGGGAGGCCAGCTGCTGTGGACCCCTGACACCCATGGAGAAGCTGGCGATGCCCAGTGAAGAGCGGTTCTCTCAAGGACAATTTGACAACCTCCTAGGCAGCAGGGCCCAGCCCCTGGCCTCGGGAATGTCTTCTGAGGACAGCTCCACGTTGCTCACAGTGCCCAGGAGGCCTGAAGGTGGGCGAGGCCCCTGGTCTCTGGTAGAAAGCAGAGCTCTGCATTAGGGCAGGAATTTCAAGAACCCGGAGACTTAGGGGAAGCTTTAAGGACCAAAGCCAGCCTGGAGTCTTAGGCCACTTCTGTGTGAATCCCCAGGTGGGATACAAGCATTCACGGAATCAGGTTTCTGAAGAAGCCGCTTGAGGGGTGAGAGCTAGAGATTGCTAAGGCCAGTGGGCCCAGGTCAGCTGCCCAAGTAGGCAGTGAGGTCACCTGTCTCAGGAGCTGGCTTGGCCCCAGGGGACTGGGCCTCTAGGATAGGACTGGGGAAGCAGCCGTTCCTTAAATCCTGGTGATCCCCACCCATTTGTTCCTCAAACAGGTCAGGGTAGCCTTGTGAAGTCATCAGTAGAGTGTTCCTCTCAGTCACCGGTCCTTGGGGCCAGGCCCAAAGAGACATCTGTCAGAAGGGAGAGAAGCGGGAAGTGTGGTGGGTGGGCCTGGATGCTTCTCTGCCAGGGCTCTTCCTGCCTCCTTCTTGCCTGGTTGGGCCTGTCCGCTGTTTACTGGGGAGTGGAGGTTCTGAAGCCCTCATACTTGCTTGTGCTGGGAGTGAAGTTTCCTTTGGGCCTTTCCATTCAGAGTTTGTGAGCTCATTCCTTCCAGAAGGCTGCAGAAGCAGGTCCTGGGAAAAGCTGGAAAAGGTCCCCCCAGAGGGTGCTCAAGGATGGATGGATTTCCTGTGGCCCCACTGAAGCTTAAACTTTAGAGCCCCTCATTTTTATGGGCCTCTTATGGGACCCTGTACTCAATTTTGAATATGTAATTTTGTATTCTTTTTCTTTACATTTTTTAAAAAATCAAGATTCTTTCTTGGACAATTGTATAAATTAACATTTACATAGAGTAAAATTGACTTGTATGTGTGTTTGTAGAGGTCTTTGAATTTCAATGCATATGCAGATTCACATACTCACCACCATAATCAGCTCACAGGACAGTTCTATCACCCCAGAACACTCTCCCATGTGCCCACTTTTAAGCAAATCATTCCTTAATTTCAACCCCTGGGAACCACTAATCTGTTCTCCATCCCTCTGCCTTTGCAGAGTAAATGGAATCACACTGTATACAACTATCGAGACAGACTTCACTCATTCAGGATAATGCCTTGGAGATTCATCCAGGTTGTTGTGTGTATCAGTGATTTGTTCTGTTTTATTCCTGAGTAGTATTCCACAGTATGGATTACCATAATTGCTTATATATTCACCTGCTGAAGGATAGTTGGCAAGTATGAAAAGAACTGCTAAAACATTTGTGTACACATTTTTGTGTGGACGTAAGTCTTCATTTCTAGAATATCTAGAAAGGGATCTATGGGTCATATGGGGAGAGTACGTTTAACTTTATGAGAGACTGTCCACTGTTTTCCAGACTGTCAGTGGCATTTACATTCCCACTGCAATATATGAGCATTCTAGTTGCTCTGTATTCTTGTCAGTACTTGATAGTGCCAGGGTTTTTATTTAGATATTTTAACAGACATGAAGTACTATCTTACTGTGGGTTTTTTTTCACTGTGACTTTAATATATGTTTCCCTACTTATTTGTAACAGTCAGGTCCCTTCTCCCCATGTTTATTTGCTATTGTGTGTATCGTCTTTGGTAAAATATCTGTTCAAATATCATACCCATTTAAAAAATTGAATTGTTTGTCTTCTTACTAGTGAGCTTTAAGAGTTCTTTGTTTATTCTGGCTACAAGTTCTTTGTCTGATATGTGATTTGCAAATATTTTCTCCCAATCTGTAGCTTGTCTTTTCATTCTCTTAACAACGTCATTCACAGAGCAAAAGCTTTTAATTTTGATAAAGTTTCTATATTTTTTTGTCTTATGTATCATGCCTTTGCTGTCATATTTAAGAAGCCTTTGTCTGGTACAAGGTACAGAAATCACTCCTATGGTTTCTTCTTAAAGTTTTATGGTTTTACACTTTAACCTGTGATACATTTTAACTTAGTTGTTGCATATGAATGACTAATTATTACTACATCGTTTGTTGAAAATACTATCAACATTGAATTGTCTTTATACCTTTGTAAAAAACCAATTGGCCATAATTATGTGGGTCTTCTTCTGGACTCTCTTCTGTTCTGCTGATCTGTGCTTCTCTCTTGGCCAATGCTACACTGCACTGTAGCTTTATACTAAATCCTAAAATCAGGTAGTGTGAGTTCTTCAAATTTATTCTCTTTTGGAATTGTTTAGACTATTCTAGTTTCATATAAATTTTAGAATTGGCTTGTCTGTATTTAAAAAAGAAATCCCACTTGGGTTTTTATTGGAATTGTGTTACATCTATAGATTAATTTGAGGGCAATTGTCATCTTACTATAGTGCATCTTCCAATCCATGAACATGGTATGTCTCTCTATCATTTAGGTTTTCTTTTATTTCTTTTATTAGCATCTTGCAGCTGTGGCATACAAATCCTACATGTTTTGTTAGATTTGTCTCTAAGAATTTCATTTTAGGAGCTAGTTTAAGTGGTATATATTTTTGATTTTTTAATTTCCAATTATTCATTAATCATTTATAGAAATGCAATTGACTTTTATAGGCTGACCCTGTATTGTGAGACTTTCCTAAATTAACTAATTATTTATATGAGCTTTTTAATAGATTGCTTAGGATTGTCAATGTAGACAATCATGTCATTTACGAAGAGGGACAGTTTTACCTTTTCCTTTGCAATCTGTATATACTTTCTGTATTTATTTCTTTTTCTTGACCTATTGCACTGAACAGGACTTCTAGTATGATGTTGAATAGGAGTGGTGTGTGTAGACATCATAACCCTGTTCTTGATCTTAAGATGAAAGTATTCAGTCTTTTATCATTAAGGAAGATAACTGAGGTTTTCCATAAATGCCCTTTATCTACATAAGGTTAAGGAAGTTCCTTTCTATTTCTAGTTTGCTGAGAAAATTAATGGATGTTGAATTGTGTTACCTTTTATTTCTGCATCAATTGTTATGCTGTATGGTTATTAATGTCATAGATTACATTGATTGATTTTTGAATATTGGACCAGCCTTTCATTCCTAAGATAAAACCCAGTTGGCTCTGGTACATTGTTCTTTCCATATATTACTGGATTTAATTTGCTAATATTTTGTTGAGGATTTTTGCATCTATGTTTATGGGAGATGTTGTCTGTAGTTTTATTTTCTTGTACTGTGTTTGACTGGCTTTTGTATCAGACTAATGCCAGCCTCTTCAAACGAACAGGGAAGTGTTTCTTCCTTTTTTATTTTCTGGAAAACAGTGTGTAGAGTTGGTGCAATTTCTACTTTAAGTGTTTGGTAGAATTTACTATTTTCCTTAAAGAAGGGTTCTCTAAGTCTCAGACCCCACAAAACTTGAGCTCACCCCTGTTTGGGGGCTTTGAAGGTGGGTTGTTATCCACAATCAGAAATTTCAATGCTGTTTCTGAGAGTGTCATAAGAAGCAGCTGGAGACTGTGGGCCCAGATAGGCAAATCTTGTCAGTCCCCTGCCCCTTGTAGAAATCACTTATTTTCTACCCCAGCCAGTCTTGGGCAGAGCCATAGCCAATCCCAGAGG
The DNA here is from genome assembly GCF_043159975.1 of Macaca nemestrina. Lineage (NCBI taxonomy): Eukaryota > Metazoa > Chordata > Mammalia > Primates > Cercopithecidae > Macaca > Macaca nemestrina. Next base: position 145,251,458 of record NC_092132.1, on the reverse strand, counting down.
GGCAACATAGTTTGGGCAAGACCTTCTCTGATTTTCCTGAACCAAGACTGATGGTGTGGCTTCAGGGAAGTCACTTAGTCTCTCTGAGCCTCAGATGAGCCAGCAGGAAAAAGAAGATGACAACTGTGTCTCCCTCAAAAAAGCTGTGCTCAGAGGACTAGATAATTCTGCTGGAGGGAACAGGAGCTTTGAACAATTCCATGGCTTACAAAGTAAGGGAAGGAAACAGAACCAGAAGGATATAAGCAGAGTGGGCTGCAAGGAACACAGGAACAGAGCACCTCAGGGAGCAGTAATGGCTGCCATCTGCATGGCGACTTCTAAACTCCTGTCTGTGCTCACAGGCATGGTCTTATTTAAGGCTCCTGTGACCCTCTGAGGGGGCACTATGGTATGCACTGATTCATCCAACATGTTCTGGGGTTCTACTCTGGACTAGGCATTTTATACATGTGAAAACTAAGACTCAGAGAAGTTAGGAGATGTCCCTTAAGGTAACACAGCCAGGTGGCAGAACTGGACGGGATCCCAGGTGTTTTGGGCAAACTCCGTTCTTCCCCACTGTCAGGCAAGTTGGACTGAGTTCAGAAGTAAGGAGACACATGGTCTACCTCTGGGAGGTGCGTGGGCAGGAGCTGTCAACAGCACTGGCCCCGAAGCCAGACTGCCTGGGCTTGAAGCCCTGCTCAGCTACTTACTTAGCTGGGAAGAGCAAGGCGAATGTTTTAACCTCAGTGCTTCAGTTTGCTGTCTGTAAAATAAATATTGATAGGTAATATTGCACCCATAATATTGCACCTGTAAAATGAATAATTGGTACGTAATATTGCAGCTACCTCATAGGGGTGTTGTGAGGATTAAATGAGGTAATAGGTACCAAATGCCCATAATAGAGCCTGGCACAAGTGAATGTCACACAAACATGAGATATTATTGTTTGTAAAGATGCTAGGCCATCCTTTGTGCTCTGTGAGGTCACTGACTTGAAGAAAGACAAAGTTATAAGATGTTGGCAGAGGCTTGGAGATCCCTCCTGCCTGCCCCTCCTGTGATGGGAATAGCGGGGCCCAGCCATGGGAGGTGACTTGCTCAAGGTCGCCCAGTCCTGCAGACCATAGACCAGGCCCAGCTTTCTTGAGCCCCTGCTCCTGAGGACACGTGGCGTTGCTGCCTTCACCCCCGTGCATTTCATGATCCGAGTCTCCTAGGGGAGATATGGCGTGACAGGAGGTGACACCGACTTTGGGAGCAAACCGGGGAGGAGAGTTCGTGTCTTCACTCCCAAGCTACCTTCCTGGAGAAGGGTGCGGTAAGCTTTCTGGAACCCTCCAGGAAGGTGGAGAAAGAGGGGGCTTAGAGGAATGGCAGCCAATCCTGAGTGTCCTGCAGACGCCTTGCCTCCCACCTCGGAGCGCACCTATGGGCTTGCACCCTGCGCCCTGGCAGAAGAGGGCGCGGGCCTGTAGGATGAGATCACCCGCCTGGAGTCGTCTTTCCGCGACGCTTAGGGTCTGGCGCCACCGTGTGGCCGCGCGCCGAGGCCGCTTCTGCAGAGGGGATGTGGGAGGCCCTGCAGAAGGCGGCTGGCAGCGCAACCTCAAGGCAACCTCAGAGGTCACCCAGAAAACTGAGATACCGAGGGAGAGCAGCGCTGGCCCAGGGGTTTTGGGGGGCGGGGCATGCCTTATGCCTTCCTCCCACCCCACCCATCTGCCTGGTTGTTTCTTGGCAGCTCCTTAGATCTTGAGGGAGACAGACACCAGGGAAAGCTAGGAGAAGGAGGAAGAATCCTAGAGCCTCCAGGACAGCAGCGGCCACGTGATTGCAGGAGCTGCCAGGATCCTCCTGCATGAGAGGCAGGGGCTTTGCACGTGTTGTGGGGGACAAGCAAGGTCATGGGGTCAGGCCTGGGTTCTGGTCTCCTCTGGGCCCCACAGCACTGAGTGACTGAGGTGGTAGTGGCTTGCGTTCTGGCACTGGGGCCCTCCCCTATAAAGTAGGGGTTGGACTAGACCAGTGTCCAGACCCAATTATATTGCAAAGCAGTACCCCTCGGTTGTCTACTGGGGACCCAAGGACTTAAGAGTAGCAGAGGAGGGGCTGCACCAGGAGCAGTTGGAAAGGATGAGCATTTGCGTTGAGGCCTGGCTGTCAGGAACTCCTGGGCGGGGCTGTGATCAGTCCCTACTACAGTCCCTGCGGTGCCTGTGTGGGTGACCCAGGAGGCACCATGCTGTCCAAACTCGGTTTTGCCTGGACCGTGGTGCCCTCTAGGCCCCAGCGTCTGCTTGACAATTGGCTCAGGGAGGAGTGGCACCCGCTTTGCCTCCATTCACCCTGTCTCTTCCCACACCTTGGGGTGCTCACACCCAGGAGAGCGTCAAGATTGGCTCCCCCGGCAGGCATTCCAGTTGAATTGGCATATTCTGGGCTCATTGTTTTCCTTTTCCCCGGCCTCGGTGGGCAGAGGGGCCTGTGGCTTGGGGACAACGTGGGGTCGAGGGGTAGAACCGGTGCTCTCTTTGCCTGGGTGAACCTGAGCACTGGCATTACTGACTTGGGACCCAGATGGATAGGGTTAGTGCTGCCGTATAACCATCCCTCCAGCTGCTGGACCACCTGTGAGGCTAGAAGAAGCAGAGTCTGTAGTGTGAGTGTACCCCTGAGACCATTAGGTTTGTGGTCTGGGGCCTGGAGTGATCTATGGCTCATGGCTTGTGTGCTGCAGGTGCCACCTGTTGAGAGAGCCGGGTTTGGGTCACAGGGAGCAGCTCTGATCTGGGGGACCCACCGCACTGAGGCTCCACTCGGCACACGGCTCTCCTGGACACGGGTGTGCCAAAGCTCTGGGCGCGCAGCCCTGCCTCAGTGCCTCAGCTGGAGCATCCGTGTCCCCTGATGCCCTGCCTCCCTGCACTGCCATCATGGTTGATCAGCCTGACCCTTCTATCACCCTCCATCAGGGGCTCACCCTCAGCCCCTCCCAAAATACCGATGATGACATCTGCTTCCAGTAACCTCCCTGCACACATTTCTTTCTGCCATCACCTCCTCCAGGCAGTCTTCTCCTTCAGGTCCCCAAATTTGACACTGCTCCCCTTACCTTTGCTTTCTCCTTCAGCTCCCTCCTACTTCTCTCTCTGTCTCTCTGTGTGTGTCTCACTGTCTATCTCTATGTCTCTGCCTTTATCTCTCTGGGTCTCTCCCTTCGCCTCTCTTAGTGACTGTGAGCTCTGAGACCAGGTGCAACCTCCCCGTTCCTCTTCCTGAGCCTCTTCCCTGGTTTCCTGATTTTGTGAACTCACAGGCAGGGGCCCAGAGCAAGGCAACGCCCTGTGGAAATGCCACAGTCAGCAGGTGGAAGAACCTGGAACAGAACCAGAATTTGGTGCTTTATTTCATGCTAGAGCCTCAGTTTCCCCATGTGTTGAATGGTGATAACCAGACCCAACCCGCAAGGTGGGCCAGGGACCCCAAGGACTGTATACCTAGAAGGACCTGGCCCGGGGGTTCTGGTGCTCTGACTTTCCTCCCAGGTCCCTCCCTGATGGGGCCATCACTGCAATGCCAGCCTCTGGTTCTCAGTAAGGGTGTGCCTCTGCTCACCTCAGAGGGTAGGTCTGGAGAGAAATGAGGTGTCCATTGCAGCTTCCCTGGCTGGGTCCCTTCAGGATCCAGGCCCCCAAAGGCCCTTAGGAATCTAGAGAGAAGCCAGGCACCCCTCATCAGATGGCGAGCAGGGCTTACTGCAGCCGGCATGTGTGTTTGAGGTCACCCTTGTGGCTTAGTAGCGGTTTGAAGAATGGGTTGTTCAGGGGTAAGAGTAGACAGTGGAGAACCAGTGAGGAGACTCCTGCATCCCTCCAGGCAAGAGGGGCAGTGGCTGGGAGCTGGCTGGCAGTGTGGCAGTGACAAAACGGACCATCCAGCAGCCCTGAGTGGGTTCTTGGTAATACCCAAGGCCAGCTGGGCCTGGATAGGGCATCAGCCATGCACTGAATCTTTACAAGTCAGGCTCGGCATTTCAGAGGGCACAGTAGCGGGTCCTAGAACATCCATCCCACAGGACGGTCAAGGACAGGCGTGCGGTTCTCTCCCACTGCTGGTGGCACCCAGTTTATGGTTCCTGTTTTTGATCCTGACTGGGCCTACAGAGCTATGCACTCTGGCCCTTGCTTCTGGGTGAGCCCTGTCCATACCCTCACCCCTGGACCAGACTTGGAGCTTGTTGGCCGAGTTTGGATGGTGCCTTAAGTCCTTCTCTTGCCTTGGAGACACAGTTCCAGAGAGTTCTGGTGAAAATGAGGCTGGGGTTATCATACGACCTGGGGGGATGCCCACTGTGCATATCATCTCCCTAATCTTCCCATGTACGCTGCGATGCTCTCATTCTGTCCCCATATGAAATATGAGCGACAAGGACACAGAGCTGGAGTAACTAGTTCAAGGTCCCCAACTTAGCAAGTGGTGAGTCCAGGCCTGCTTGACCTGTGAGCCTTGCTCTTCCCCCTACCTGCTTCCTTGGCCCCTCGGCCCTCCCACACAGAGCCTGGGCGTGGTCCCAAGAGGGCGGGCCGTGGATCTGCACCTGTGTCCTGGGCCCTCCTGAGACGGAGACTCCATGGCAGGCCCTGGGTCCTCCTGATGTCCAGAGAGGGTGTCCAGTGGCCTGGGTGTGATTCCTACTTGTTCCACTATCCAGCAACAGGGTGGGGGTGACCTTTCTGAGCCCGCACTATTTCCTGTCTGTCACATGTGAGAACTATACCCTCCTACTTACCACCTGGGCATGGTCAGCCAGCGAATGGCACGTAGTAGGAGCTTCACAAATGTTCACCCCCTTCCCTGCCTTTCCTGCTCCAGAACAACAGAGGTGACGACCCTGCTGGACTGTTTCCTCCCCGGGTCCTGAACCTGAGAAAGCCCACCCCTGTCCCGGGGCTCAGCTGAGATGCCCACCTGCAGGCCCTGGGAGGGCATCGTGCCCCACAGTCTCATCTTCCGGATGAGCAAATGGAGACCAGGAGGAGGAGGACTTGCTTAGGAGCCCATGAGGGGTCAAATCCTTTCCTGACCTGCCCTTCCCCTCCCCCATGCCTCAGCATCATGTCCTTTTGCCGGGAGACCCCCAGAGCCCCGTCCAAGCCTCTGGGAACTTCAGAGCACAGGGTCGGGGCAGGAGGCGGGGAATGCTGGGTCTCTTCGTTTTAGGGGGATGGCAAGGGTCCTCTGGAGCCCCCGCACCCACCCATGCTCTCTGTGTTCTCCCCATCTCTCCGGGCAGGTATATCCGCACCATGTACCTGGGGATTCAGAGCCAGCGGCGGAAGGAACACCAGCGACGCTTCTACTGGGCTATGATGTATGAATATGCAGACGTCAACATGCTGCGCCTCCTGGAGACCTTCCTGGAGAGCGCGCCCCAACTGGTGCTACAGCTCTGCATCATGATCCAGAAGAACAGCGCCGAGACCCTGCCCTGTGAGTGCCCGCCGGCCGCGCCCTGCCACCCCGGCATGCCCTCCACCTGGGGACCACGGGCGCCCCCCACACACTGTGTGCCTGGCACGCTCTGTGGGCATTGCCCATCCTGCCCTGAGTTCCCAGGACGCCCGGCCCCCAGTGCAGTGCTGATGGGCCCCACACCACACTCAAGAGCGGCACAGACATGTCCTGAATGTATGTGGGCTGGCTTGGCACCTCCAGGCCGCTTCGTTAATGTGAGCAGAGCAGAGCCAGCCAGGACGCAGCAGGGTAGAGGGCTCTGGGTTTCCCCATCAGGGGCAGTGGCCCCTGTTCTTGGGTGCTGACCCAAGCCAGGCATTTGCACGTCTATGGGACGGGGAGCCGCAGGCCAGAGATAGCGCGGGACCACAAGGGGCCGTCATATTGGGCAGCACTAACGGTTTCAGACCCTTAAACTGTGGTGCTCTTGCTTCGAACCAAGCTCATGTGTAAGCCCCATTTGTAAAGCAGCTTAAGTAACTCTGCTCAAGTTCCAGCAGGGGAGAGGGCCCAGGAGGAGGAGGGTGCTGGAAGCGGCAACACATGGGGTGACATTTGAAGGGATGTCATGGGCAAGAAGGATCATCCCAAAGGGTAGAAGTTGCAGGGAGACGGTTATCCATTCAGTGGGTGAGAGACAGTCCATGGAGCCATGCACGAACTGTCCTGGGAGGTACTGAGTTTATCAAGGCAAGAAGTTGCTGAAGAGACTCAGTCCAGAGGTTCCTGACAGCAGAGCGCTCAGTGAGCATGTGCAATCTGGGTAGCCAGGCAGCCGTGGGGAGGGGTCTGCTGTCCGTACCCCAGCTCTCCCTGGCCAGCAGGACCTCCTGGTCTCTTAGGTTCTCACCTCCAGAGCCCGCAGGTCCTCTTGGTGCCCCAGCAGGCCCTCTGTGTCACCACCTTCATGGACACCCACGCGGACCTCCTCAGCAACACAGTCTGGCAAGAACAGCCACGCCGCCCCAGGCCTTTCTCTGAGCAGATGTGCCTCCTTACGTTTTCCAAGCTGGCCCTCTGTAGGCTCCAATCCCCTTAGGTGCTTATGCAAAAAGGGGATTTAATCTTCAAAAGCCAGTGGAAGACTGAGCTGTTCAGGCTGGTAGCTTGCTGGTGGCATTCAAAGCCTGGGGACCTGGTTATGAACCCAGCTGTGCTGCTGACAGGCTTGCCTGTCCTGTATGAACTCAGCTCAGGTGAAGCCTCATGTCCCATCTACTGAACAAGAACAGCCCTCAATGGAGGCTGCCTGGTGGAAAAAGGGGCCCCAGGGTATCTGTCCATCCCACCAAGTGCTGACTGCAGTCCTGCTGGTCCATCACAGAAGCAAGGAAAAGGGGCCATGTGACCCCTGGACTGGACACAGGGGAAGCCAAGCCTGAAACCCACACTGAGCTGAGGGCCCAGTTCCGCCCTTTGACAAGGCTTCAGGAAGCATGAGCTGCATGCTCCAGGCAGCCACAGCCTCTGTCTTCTGGGCACCCACAGAAGCAGGAGGAGTTTGGGGATCTTCAGCAGGTGCTGCCAGTTGGGTGACACCAGCCAACATCTGCCCTTCGGCATCTGCAGTCCTCACTGTCAGGAAGAGGCCTCCGGTGGCCCAGGGACTCCAGCTTCTTGGAGTGACAGCCCAGCCAGTGCCTACAGGACCAGCAACCGAGGCCTGGACAGGAGAGCTGGAAGGAGCCAACTCGATGTCCGGCTCCAGCTGGGACATGAAGAAGCTAAGCAGGAAGCCACGTGGAGGATGGCAGGGCTGACCGTTCATCCGGTCCCTCCCTTCTTTCTTGGACACACTCACATGCACACACACTATCTCCTGGGCACTGAGAAGAGCTTGGGAACACAGGGAAACCTTGCTGATGCTCCAACTTCAGGATGCCCGAGGACCCAGGCTGTATACTTGGCAATGAACTGGTGTGATTGGCTGCCCACAGCTGTGGCCATGGGAGTCCCTGCCTCACAGGATCTCTGAGAAAACCCATTGTGTGAACGTGGACATGCAGCAATTTGAACAACGTTGTTTGTTCTCAGCACCAAGAGACTCATGTGATGACTGATTCTGGAGCAAGACCAGCATCATAGGGATGTCTTTGAAATATGCATTCTTGCTCTACAAACCTAACCATAAAGGAGCTCTGTGGAAGTGAGCGCTGACCCTGGGTAGCAGCTCCTGGTGCCAGGATGAGCTGCTGACTGGCAGGGCAATGCCCGTTCCCTGATGAGGCCTCCATATCCAACCTGCCCTCAGATCCCAGGGCTGCTGCCCTGCAGCCCAGGGTAACAATGATCTCATGGGCAGATTTGCTGGCACTGGAGAGGGACACCTCTCTGTCCCATCTGAGTCTTTCTGTTTCTCAAAACCAACTCAGCTGCTGTCTGAGGCTCCAGATTAGCCTGTTTGTGCTGCTATAACAAAATGTCTGAAAGTGAACAATTTATAAAGAGCAGAGATTTATTTTCTCCCAGTTCTGGAGGCTGGGAAGTCCAAAATCAAGGTGCCTGCAGGTTCAGCTGCCTAATGAGGGCTGCATTCCCTGGAAGGGAAGAACACTGTGTTCTTACATGGCAGAGGGCAGAAGGACAAGCTAGCTGCATGCTGTATGAAGCCTCTTTTATAAGGCCCTCAATCCCATTCACAAGACAGGAGTCCTTATGGCCTGATCACCTCTCAAAAGTCCCACCTCCTAATCCTGTCACACTGGCAACATCTGAACTTTGGAGGGGACACCTTCAAACCACAGCAGACTCTGCTTATTTAAACTGCCTTTTGCTGTTTCCGTTTCAAATCTTCCCCACTCTGTACCACCAGGGCTGCCAAGTTATGCCTCCTCTCATCTTTTCCTCTTCCAACCTTTGGCCAGATCTTGACACCCCAAACAGATAGGGCAGGTAGCAGGGTGGGGCACAGGTGGGCTCCCGATGGGGCATTTTAAATCCAGGGACCTGGTCGCTACTTATACCCTCTTATGATTTTGGACCTTTGTCTTTTCACAATCCCATTTTCTCTTTGGTATACTGGAAGGAAGAAGAATAATACCTAATTTTCAGTGGGGATGCAATGATATAATGCACGAGAGCACTTTGTAAACTTGCAAACTCCACGGGCACGTAAGGGGCTGTGTTTATTACTTCCAGGGCCAGGTGGAGTCATCCTTTTATAGGGCTCTGACAGCCACCTCCCCATCATCATGATACCACCCACCATGGGCCAGACCTGCTGGGGATGGGTTTGCAAAGACGCCAAACTTCAGGAGTTTATGGGCTGGCATACTCCAGGTCCTACGGAGATTTCTCTCCCTTTCTGGCCTTCTGGATCATCTGTGTCCCAGCCTCCTTGTTATGCCTGTCCTTTCTTTAATAGTTTCTCAGATTATAAACAGAAAGGGCTGGGCTGAAGCCCGTGGGGATTCCCAAGGGGCAGTGGATGTTGCTTCCTAAATGTCCTCTCATGTGACAGCCCATTGGTACCAGGGTCTGTGCAAAGCCAGGAGCCACTTGGGCATGCTGCCAAGAGCAGACCCCTTGGAAAAGGAGCCAGGAGTGACCCAGTGTCATGCTGCTCTTGGGCCTTCACCCCAGGGAAGCCCCTCCTGGCTCCTCCTCCCTGCAATCCCCTGTTTTTGTGCTGGAAGCTGGGAGGACAGGTGAGCATTTCACCAAGTTTGTTTGGAATGTGGAATGGGTGTTTCTCAATACAACCCTTCGTGGTTAAATATATTTGGGACCTGTTGGACTAAACAAAGGCCAGTAGCCATCCTTGCCACTGGGTTGTGGATCTGTAAGCCAAGGAGGAGGCTATAGCATTAGCTGGGTTTATAGGAAGGAAGGACACTAGACATCACTGAGCACGGGCTGCCTGTAAGGGGCTTGGCATTTCTCTCTTACTTAACTTCTAGAGTTGAGTCCTCATCACCAGACAATTTTGTTATGCTAGTAGATGCCATTCCCATCTGTTTAAGCTGCAGGAAGTGTACAAGCTTTAAAGTAAATCAGTTTAATCATCAGAAATTGGAAGAGGGGAGAGAAAATTTGTGGACTTGGAACAGACCTGCTGATGGCATGGCCTCTCCCAGTCACATGGGTGCCTGGAGGGTTGCAGCGTGGAAAGTTGGGGTGACTCCCCAGCATGGAAGGTTGGGGTTACTTGACAGCTGTTTGACATTAGGCAAGTTACTGAGCATGTCTGTTCCTCATTTTTCTCATTTATAAAATGGTGATAATGCTATTACCTATCATAGAGAGTTGTTATGAGCATGAAACATGACAAATGTCAAGCGCCTTGTAGGATGTCTGGCTATTTTCTTGGTGGTGGTAGTGGTGCTTTTATTGTAGATGTGCCTTCTGAATTAGCCTTCAGTCTTTGCTGGTGAGACCTGTGGCTCACTGACCTTGCTTTGGTGGGCTTTCTAATGACTCCTGTCCACTGTGTACCATTAGGGCTAGTAGATGGTTGGAAAGATCGCTATGACTACCACTTTAATGGGTGAGTTTTACATGGATTTGCCAATGCCAGTCTATCCCTCCCTTGCCATCTCTCCACCATCTGTTTCTCTCTAATCACTGGGCTAAGAGAACAATATTCAGCCTGCAAGACACACTTATATCCAGTTTCCCCATAAATACAGACTCAAGGGAAATAATAGTAATATATCATACAATTATTATGCTGGAGTCATTTGGACATTTCTGCAGGGTCTTCCTTAAGTCTGATGTCTTGAAAGTTTAAGTAAACAGAGTAACAAAGAAATGATGGGAACACATAATTCTGACATGTCACATTATGCCGGTGGTGAGTCTTGTGTCTGCTGAGGCTCTGTTCCTGTTCTGGATTGTGACAGGGTTGGAAAAGCAGTTCAGTACAGTATGAAAAGTCAGACAGGGCTGCATGCAGATTCAGCTCTGCCATGTATTGACCTTATGGCACCGGGCAAGTTAATTTCCTGAGTTTCCTAATCTGTAAATTAGGAATAACAAGTACTTTTTGGGTTGTTGCGAAGGTCTAATGAGCTCCACATCCACCTCCACAGTGCGTCACCTGGCATATTCTGGCTACATGATACACTCTGCCACTCAACAAAGATGTGTTATCCAGGAGCCATGCTATGTGTGGAGGAACAATGGGGAGCATAACAGGCATGATCCATACTGTCATGAATTTCCCATTCTGTCGGGGGACACGGCACAAAAACAATTAGACAACACTTGGTGGTAAGTGTATTGAAGCAGACAATTGGGTTGGGTTGGAGAAAGACTACTTTAGGCAGGGGGTCAGAAAAAGCCCCTCCAGAGAGCTGCCAGTTATGCTGAGTACAAATGATGAGCAGGAACCAACTTGGGAAGAGCAGAGACAGCCTTCTGGGCAATGGGAGGAGCTTGCACAAAGGCCCTGAGAGAAGGAAAGCCTGACTTGTTCCAAAAAGTGAAAGGACCCAGCATGACTGGAGCTTGGCAGTTGGGGTGAGAGAGGATGGAGAGAAAGGCAGGGCCCCAATTGGGAAGGGCCTGGGGGACCCCAGGAGCTTAGATTTATTCCAAGGGTAGTGGGAGGGGCTGCAGAGGAAAAGCACACGGCCAGCCTTGCTTTTGAAGAAGGTCCCTTTTCTGTTGCACAGGGAGGGAAGCAAGGGCTGAGCTAGGAGCACCTGTTGGAGGCCGTGGTGGGCCAGGTGTGAGGTTTTGGGATGGAGAGTGTTTGGGGAAGGATGCAATGGACAGATTTGAGGTCTTCTGGAGCACGAGCCAACACGATGCAATAGGGCCACTGGGGGTGGTAATAGAAAGGGTGGTTTCTCACTGGGTGTGTTGGAAGGAAGATCTATGGGGAAGCAGGGGTTGGGGAATGGATGAAAAGTGATGGCTCTGTCCTCCTCCCTCCTTTGGAAATTCTCCGGTGGCTCTGTATGAACACTGGCAGGCGCCAGGCGTGGGGAACCTCCCTTTCCTCCACAAGGCCTGGGGCGACCTTTTTGGCCACACTCCTGCTGAGGAGTCCTCCCCTTAGAGGGCTCTAATGGCCACTTCCCCATCATCACAGCACCACCTACCACAGACCAGACCTGCTGGGGACAGGTTTGCGAAGACGCCTGCCCTTCAGGAGCTTATGGTCTGGCACTCCGCATCTTAAATTTTGTAACAGATGCACACGCAGGTTCCTCGGGAGCATGGAAGAGGGAGTAACTGTTTCTGGGGGCCTGACAGAGGGGGTAACATTTGATTTGGTTCTTGCTGGATGAGTAAGAGCTCACTTGAAGAACATTGGGGGGCTTTTCTGGACAGTGGGACCACAGATACCAAGGAATGGAGGCCTGCAAGAGCATGGAGAGGGCAGACTGAGAGCATCTGGTGCCCAGGGCACAGGGTGTACTGCAGCGAGTGTGGGACGGCAGTGGTGATGAGGAGAACAATGAAAATGATGATGTCAAAAATGCTCATTAAGATTTTAGGGGAGCTCAACCGTGTGCCAGAGACTAGTCTGGGGAGGCTACATGGATTAAGGAACCAGTTAAAGTCCCACAGCCGCCCTCTGAAGTGGACACTTTATTCCCATTTTACAGACATTGAAATGGAGGTGCAGAGAGGCTAGGTACCATGCACAATGCCTCAAGCTTGGAAGTGGTAGAGCTGGGATCTCTACCTAGGGAGTCCTGCTCTAAAGCCTGTGCCCATAGGCAAGGACGGCTGTGGCTGAGTCTGGAGGAGACAGATAGATTGGTGTGGATTCTGTGGGAACCGGCCACTGCTGCCGGGATGGAGCGGAGGGTGGCATGTGCCGTGGCCAAGCTGGGCATGTCAGCTCCAGCATACACATGTATGTGTGCCCCAGATGCCATCACACTGACATGGTCAGAAGGCGATGTTTCTGCCTCTTGCTCCCAAAGTCTCTGCCCACGATTGGCTTTTTGCAAATGTTCTTAGTCTTCCAGAGCCTCTTAGGTGAGCCTCTTCCAAGCACTCAGGGGGAAGCCTCACTGCCCTACTATGGAGCTAAGCTTGGCCTGGCCAGGAAGCAAGGGGATGGGTCTGGGACAAGGACCCTGCAGCTCCCCAGGACCCTGCTAGTGAGAAAGACACATATGGGCTCACCGCCCTTTGCCTGGCCTTTCCTTGGAGATCATTTCTATCCTGACCCAGAGGTCAAAAGAGCTTATCTAGACAAAGACTTTAGGACAGGATGGGTGGCTCTGGAGAAGGAGATGGATGTGGGATGATACTGTTATCATTTAGGCCCCCAAACATTGGAAGACCCTGAGATTATTGATAGATAACAAGATTCTAGCATCTTCTAAGGCTGCCTGTCTACCTGGCTCCCCACACATAAAAGCACAGAATCTTTGTGCTGGAAACAAGGATTTGAGAAAATGTGTAGTTCAACCCTTTTCTTTTACAGATGAGGAAGTTGAAGCCCAGAGAGATCAAGGGACTAGTCCAAGGTGATGGACTCAGTTAGTGAGAGGTTCACGGTGAAAACCCAGTGTCCTACATTTCCAATATGGTGCAGGTCTCTTCGGTCTCCTTAGATCTCTCTGGCCCTGAAAAATCAGGGCACCTCAGGAACCCTCAGAGGAAACCCCGGGTGCCTCAGATATCCTCTGAGCCATTGTGTGCCCCTCAAACTCTAACTCAGCGGGGGCAAGACTGGGCATCCCCAGGTGGGATCAGGCTTGTGCTGGGGCTGGAACCTAGAGTGACCTCTACCCCAGAACGTGGCCAGCTGGTGCCACGTAGGCCATTACTGCTCAGGGGACACACATCGGGAACACACTTCTTCCTAGAGCAAGGAATTCTCTCGGAGACAATCAAAAGCAGACCTTGACATGTTGCGTAAAGTCGCGCGGTCCCACTCCACCGTGCAGCGCTTGGCAGGAGCTCCTGGGAGTGGATGCTGCCCATCAGGCCATCCAGCCCCCTCCCCGTTTAACACAGGGAGGCCAAAGCAGAGAGAGGGAAGGAAGCTGCCCAGGTCACACAGCAAGGAGGATAATTAGAAAAGCCTCCTGTACTTCTTGCCACCCTGGGCCTGCCGTTGAGCAGGTCACACAACACTTAGAAGACGTCGTCCAAATGCCATGCCTCTCCCAGAGGGTTCCCTGCTCCCCACCTAGACGTCCATAACCACAGACACCAGTACCAAATTTGTACCAAAGAAAAGCATCTTTGCTAAGACAGGGAAGCATGAGAAAATTGTAAACCCTGCATATAAACACTGGTTTTCCTTTAAACAAACCTGGAGCTCTAAGATAAAATTAGGGATCTTGCTTTGTGTCTCTTCAGTGCTAACTTCCTTGCTAGTTTTCTTCTTTCTCAGCTTTACTTGCAGGCTCCTTTTATATCAAAAGCCCTTCCAGAGGCCTGTGTTTGAGCTTCACATTCACCTCTATTTCCAGCGAGAGCTTGGACTGACTGTGTCCAAACAACTCAGAAGGACGATTTGCTTTTCTCTGCTCCCGTTAAGCAGAAATGTCTGTGCCTTTCTTTTTGGCTCCAGCCTGGCAAGCACTTCCTTCTTTTTTTCCCTGATGAGGATGAAAAGCATCCCACAGGAAGCATCAGCTCCACTGCTCTGTCTCCCTGACCAAGTGTCCCTTCTATGGGTAAAGCCTGCTTCTGTCCCCAGGTGGAGGGAGGGCCGAGGGGCCCGACTCTTAGCGGTTGGATCAGTTGTTGGATCAGTTGGATCAGTTGATCAGTTGAATGGCCTCCTCTCTTTCCTGTCCCCACAGTGAACGACATCCACGTCTCTCTTTGTGGGAGATTTCTTTTTTTCTTATATGAAAATACTTTCTTGTCTCTTTCCAGTTCTGTTCATATGGGACATTAGCTGTCACCCTCTCTAAATCAAGGACACAAAAGGTGATTACTTCAAACTTTGGGATCTTGGTTAAAATAGGGTGAAGCTGCCACCCAGAAAGGGGTGGTGATTTGGTTGTGTGAGGTGAATGTATTGGATCTGAGCTCAGCACCAGAGTCATGAATTTTCCATTCCATTTCCTTAGGAATGAGAAGTAGAATTTGTTCCCAAAACAACCAATCCACTACATCAAACAACATTACATAATGAATCACCTGATCCAGAGTTGCAGGGAGTTCCCATGTCCTGGCCACTTGCCAGTGCTCCACGCTGTCTGTGGACCCCAAATTGAGCACAGCCCCTCCTTCTCCATGGCTATTGGTGCCAATCTTGGGGTTGGCCATCTCCAAGGAACACTGGGCTTTCAGACCTGGCAGCGCATACCTCTGCCAGCACACGAGCTCCACTTCTGGGTGCTCGTGGCATTGCTGTGCCTTGGCCCTGAGCAGTTAAATCAAGGGAAAGATGCCCAACTCCCTGTTGACCCCTTTCCCCGGCTGATTTGCATCTTCACCCACAGCTGAGGTGGAGAGAGACGCAGAGCAGACCTGCCTGCCTCCTCCCACCAGAACACGGACTTGGCCTCTCCCACTTCCCCCAGGGACAGCCTTTCTCTAACTTTATGTTTCTCTTCTCGTTTTGAGGAGATGCCATTTGGAATCTGCTTGGCGTCTATAGCAAGTCCTGCTCTAGCTCCAAATGGCTTCTTGTTAAACAATACATTAAACCATTACCCTGTTAAACGGAGTTTGCAAGAATTTTAAACAGAGACTTAAACACTCGCACTGCACCACTCTGGCTTGAACCTGCATGCCGTTCTGAGGCCCTGTACTGAGGTCGCCCTACCAACTAGTGGCGAGAGGGAGGGTTCTTAAAGCAGCAGAAAAAAAAAAAAAAAAAAAAAAAGGAGAAAGGCAAACTCTGGGTTTCATGACAGTGAATACAGATGAAGCAGCAACTGGGGACTTGGAAATGTTTGCACATGAAATGCTGGAACAGAGAGACATGAGCGCAGGCTTCCTCAGCCAGTGCAAGTGAGCGAGGTGGCTTCGTGGGGGCAGCTCTGACACTGGCAAGTTCAGAAGCCTCAGCATTTACTGCAGGTGGACCACTGACTCTCTTATTCAATAACTTCCCTAACCACCTACCGTGTGCCTAGCACGGTTCCCGGAGCTGGGGACAGATATAGCAATGAACAAAACAGAAAACCCTGCCCTCGTGGAGCTTCTGCTTCGTGTAGAGAGACAGGCAATAAACAAAGCAAATGTTTTCTCTATTAGAAAATGGAGTGCATGGAGAGCAAGAAAGCCGGGAAGAGAGAAGGGAAGGGAGGCAGAACCCTGTGCAGTGAATAGCTGTATGCAGCTCCCTATTGGTCTTCAATAGGGAGACCAGGAAGGCACCAGTGAGGTGAGGGCGGGGCTGAGCTGTGTGGGAGGGGAGGCGGCCAGGCTGACAGACACCTGGGGGACAGTGTCCTGAGAAAGAGGAGTGGCCCAGACAAAGGCCTTGAGCAAAGGGAGAGCTCCCAGTGTCTGAGGGCAGCCAGGAGGGAGAGAGGAGGGGGACCTCTGTAATGGGTACCAGGGGCTCCCCAGGAGGCCAGCGGGGAACCCTCTGCTTCCAAAGCCCGGCCTGCCCAAGGGTCTTGCCCAGGGAGCTGCTCTTCTGTGAGATTTCCCCCACTTTCCCACATGGGGAGTCTGGGTTAAGGAGCCCCCCTCACAAGTCAGCTGAGCCAGGACGCTGCAAGAGAGACTGCTCAGATCTCTCCACTCTCATCTTCTCTGGGCCCCAGAAACATGCCAGGAGACAGAAGGGCCTCCTGAAGCCCATTTCAGCTCTGGCCTAAGGAAGAGGAGCGTTGCGGGAGTCACAGTAACATGTAGGCAGCAGCGGTCCTTAATTATAAGACACTCACGTCAGAGGCCATCAAGAACCCGAGACCTCGTGGGAGCTTCCAGCTGCAGGAAAGACCGCGGCTAAATGACCTCCAACAGATCTTTCCCGTTATTTACGAATCTGAGCAAGAAAAGCCCAGGAGTTTCACGAACACTGTCTTCTTGTTTGTGTCCCTCTCACTACTGGGGATGCACTACTCAGGAAGAGGCTCCAGAAGGGACACCGGGGTGACTCCCTGTGAGCTGTCCCACCCCCTGCCTTGCTAAGACAGGAAAGCATGGTTACGGGTGGTGATTACGGCGGTGGGCTGGGGGAGGGGGGCACTCTCTGAGCTTCACCTTTTTCATCTGGGAAGTGTACTCCCATAGACCCATTCGATACTGGACCAGTCTGAGGTGTAGGTTGGTCAGAACACCAAGAGGAGTTCCAGGGGTCTGGAATTTGCCCAAGGGCCATCCCGAGCCAAGGTTTGGGCCTGGACCTGACCAAAGGAGAGTCCTGACTGCATTCCCGGCCTCTTGCACCCCAGGCTGCCAGGCCCTGGTGCGAGTGCTGCTGGCTTCTCAAACCTGTTATCTTCAACACAATCGTGGGGCCCCCGTCGCAGGTCCTCCTGCCTCGTGCTGCTGCTGGGACCCCATCCTTTTCCTCGCCGCTTGCCCTCACCAGCAGTCGCCAAGGACTTTGGGTCCTTCTCTGCTTATCAGGAACCTCCACAGACTTCTTTTCACCTGAGAGGAAAGGTGCCTCCCTTGAACACCACGTGAAGCCCCTAATGGGGGCAAAGGGGCCTGGTTTTGCACACCTGCTCTGCATTGACGGCTGAGTGCACCAGGGCCGATCCCTCTCCCTCCCTGAGCTTCAGTGATCGTGTTTGTAAACCCTAGTGATCTCTTCTATCGCAGAGGGGTGTTAGGAAGCAGAAGTGATGACATTTGCTCTTGGCAGAAAGGAAGCGCCCAACAGCGATAGCTGAGGGGTGCACACGGCCTCCACCCTTACCAAGGCTTTGGCTGAGTGAAGTGCTTTCACCTGGCAGGCTGTGTCTCCCAGGGCACTCATGGCAGAGTGCCTGGCTAAGGGGCAGGGCAACGATTAACCTCTGTGAGCCTCATTTTTGCCTTATAAATTGAGAATAACCCTACCTGCCTAATCTCCTCACAGAGGATGCTGGGGACCCTGGCCAGGCTCTGCAGGTACAGAGATGAACAAGGCAGACAGATCTCTGTCCTGGGGCTTACGTTTTAGTGGAGGCAGGCAATGAACAAGTATATGAACAATGTAATTTCAAATATATATTGAGTATGAATACAGAAACTATATATATATACACACACACATACATACACAGAAAAGGTGACATACATACACACCCTCTATATATATACTCTCCCTACATATATATATAGATATGCTCACCCTCTCTATATAGATATATACTCTCTCTCTATATATATACAGGCATACACACCCTCTTTCTCTTCTCTCTCTATATATATATATGTATATACATTCATCGTCTCTCTATAGATACACTCGCCTTCTCTATATGTATAAATACACACTCTTTCTCTCTATATGTACACACACACCCTCTCTCTTTCTCTCTCTCTCTATATATACTCGCCCTCTCTCTATATATATATGTATGCACACATACACACCCTCTCTATATATACTCACCCTTTCTCTATATATATACACATATACACACATATATATATACACATACACACACACCCTCTCCATATATGCTCACCTTGTCTATATATATACACACACATGCACACCCTCTGTCTCTCTCTCTCTCTATATATATATGTATACACTCACCTATCCTCTCTCTCATATGTATATGCTCACCCTCTCTCTATATATAATCACCCTCTCTCTATATATATATACACACACCCTCTCTTTATATATGTATATACACACCCTCTCTGTATACATATACACATGCACACCCTCTCTCGCCATATAATATGTATACACACACACACACACACACCATCCCTCTCTATATATACACATACCCTCTCTATATATACATATACTGTCTATATATACACCTCTCTCTAGTGCTCTCTCTCTCTATATATATATATACACACACACATATATATAGTTACCCTCTCTATGTATATGTATCCTCTCTCCGTGTGTGTATATATGTGTGTGTATACATACTCACCCTCTCTTGTGCTCTTTCTCTCTATATATATATTCTCTCTCTTTCTCCATATATATGTATATGCTCACTCTCTCTCTCTACGTATATATATACAATCTCACCCTCCCTCTATATATACATATTCTCTCTATATATACACACTTTCTATATGTACACAAACATATACACACACCCTGTCTTTCTATATGTACACATACCCTCCGTATATATACATACATAGTCTCTATATATACACATCACTCTTTATATATATATATATATATATATATATATACACTCACCCTCTCTATATACACATACCCTCTCTCTCTTTCTCTCTCTATGTGTATATATATGCTCACCCTCTCTTTCTTTCTTTATAGATATATATTCTCTCTATATATATATATTCACCCTCTCTCTCTCTACATATATATGTACAATCTCACCCTCTCTCTCTATATATATAGATATTCTCTCTCTATATATATATATACTCACCCCATCTTTCTACATATATATATACACAATCTCACCCTCTCTCTATATACGTATATACATATTCTCTCTCTCTATGTGTGTGTGTATATATATATACTTACCGTCCATCTCTCTATAGACATATTTTATACAATCTCACACTCTGTGTTTATATACATATTCTCTCTCTATATATATATACACACACACACACACATATACACTAACCCTCTCTCTCTACACACAGGTATATATACAATCTCACCCTCTCTCTACATATATATACATATTCTATATATATATATGTGTGTATATATATGTGTGTTTGTATATATACACACACATACACAACCTCTCTCTATATGTATATATACTCAGAATCCATGTTTCTACCCACGGCTTCCAAACAGTGAACTGAGGCTTGGAGAGTCAGTGCATTTGCCCAGGTCTACATGGCTGGACCTGAGCCAGCTCTGTTTGTACGGAACCCATGTCCTTTCCAGAGCATCTCACTGCCTCTGTCAAAACACAGCCGCTTCTGAGAGCAACAGGGCATTGTGCCTGGTCAGCTGTTGCTCCTCAATGAGAATGGATTTCCTGGCACTCTCCAGGGACAGCAGACAGCCATCTCCACAGTTTGCTCCAGGCCAGCCAGGATCCAGGCACCCTTGAGCCTTGTGCCATGCCAGCTGGGTGGCTGACATTTGTTCTAGAATCTCTAAAGTTTGCCTTTATGCAGCTGGCTGTGAAGATGGTATTTTGAGATCCCTGACAGAATCTTAAAAAGAAGAGACAAGTGAAGCAGGGGGCTGGATTTAGCGTTCCTCCTCCTGGGCCCTTTAAACCGTGGTGTTTGACCTTGAAACTCCTTGAGGGGAGGTCTGGTACCTCCCTGTTGTCCACCATATTCCCAGAGTGGCCGCCAGCCCCCAGTAGGCTGCTCAGAAGAGCCCAGGGTCCAGGAGAGCCACAATGTAGTTTCTCACATGTCTGCTTTCCTGCAGCTATAGAAGAAATGAATTTGGGACCAGTGCTGAAGATTGCGCTGGTGACTCTTTCTTTAGAAACTGTAAGTTCTTTAGGAACCAGTCAGCTACTGTTTGTCGGAGCTGGACAGATGCTGTCTTCATGGCCTTCCCAAGGTCCCTGCAGCTGTACCTCTGGGCCCCTTAGGATACCCACCACTTCTCAGGGGGAATTCTTTGAAAGGTCTAAATCTTCAGTTATTAGACACAGTCAAGTTCACTGTTTGTTTTTGAATTGATATAGAACATTGAGGACATACCCTATCACAGTTTCAACCTCAGCACTATTATATTTGGGGCCAAGTCATTCTTTGTTGTGAGGGGCTTTCCTGGGCATTGCAGTATTTAGCAACATCCCTGGCCTCTACCTGCCAGATGCCAGTAGCACCTGCACCCCGAGTTATGACCATCAAAAATGTCTCCAGACATTGACAAATGTCCCCTAGGGGCCAAAATCACCCTGGTTAAGAACCATTGCATTACTGTTAAATGGGTGATTCTGGGTGTTGTAGACTGAACATGGCCCCCTAAGATGTCTATCTCCTAACCCCCAGAACCTATAAATGTCATTTTATATGCACAAGGGACTTTGCAGATGTGATTAAGAACTTTGAGATGGGAAGAATATTCTGGATTATCCAGGTGGACTCAGTATAATCACAGGAACCCTCATAAGAAGGATCCAGGAGATCAGAGAGACAGAAGGCAGTGTGACAATGGAGCCAAAAGAGAGATCGGAGGATGCTACGCCATAGGTTTTGAAGATGGAGGAAGGGGCCATGAGCCAAGGAATGCAGGCAGCTCTAGAAGCTGGAAAAAGCAAGGAAACAGATTCTCCCCCAGAGCCTCCAGTAGGAGCACAGCCCAGCTCACAGCTGAGTTTTGGACCAGTGAAATTCATTACAGATTCTGACCTCTAGAATTGTGTGCTAGTAACATTTGTGTTCTTCTCAGCCATTAAGTTTGTGGTAATTTGTTACAGAAACCCTAGGAAACTATCACATTGGGGAAGGTCGATTTCACTGAGCAATGGAAGGAACTGTGCCCTGCTGACCTCAGAGAATCCAGGGCAGATAGCAGAAAAAGGGGGTTCTGTTCACAGCATCCTGTGGTCAGGGCATCAAGAGCATCGCCACCTGGATTTTGCATTTGTGGCATTGATTGGGAAAGTGTGTCTGTGTAGGTGTCAGCTAAGGAATCATTTGTTGGGTGTCCACTCTGTGCCAGGCATGGAGGTCACAGGAATGGATAAGATAGTGCTTCTATCATCAAGAATAAATGTTAGCACTATCCTCGGGGAAGTCACAGTTAAGGAAGGGAGAGAGAGAGACTGCACAGAAAGTGTGACTATGAAATAGTCTCTTGGCCAAGCATGGTGGCTCACACCTGTAATCCAGCATTTTGGGAGACTAAGGCTTAAGTTCGAGACCAGCCTGGGGAACAGAGCAAGAGCCCCCCTATCTCCCCAAACAACAACAAAAAGCCAGGTGTGGTGGTGCATACCTGTAGTCACAGCTACTCAGGAGGCTGAGGTGGGAGGATTGCTTGAGACCAGGAGTTCATGGTTACAGTGAGCCACGATCACACCACTGCACTCCAGTCTTGGGGACAGAGGAAGACTCTATCTTTAAAAAGGAATAGTAAGGCCGGGCGCAGTGGCTCAAGCCTGTAATCCCAGCACTTTGGGAGGCCGAGACGGGCGGATCACGAGGTCAGGAGATCAAGACCATCCTGGCTAACACAGTGAAACCCCGTCTCTACTAAAAAATACAAAAAACTAGCCGGGCGAGGTGGCGGGCGCCTGTAGTCCCAGCTACTCGGGAGGCTGAGGCAGGAGAATGGCATGAACCTGGGAGGCGGAGCTTGCAGTGAGCTGAGATCCAGCCACTGCACTCCAGCCCGGGCGGCAGAGACTCCGTCTCAAAAAAAAAAAAAAAAAAAAAAGTAATAGTAAAGTAAAATAAAATAAAAAACTGATATGGGGGAGAAATGCACAGCATGCTGTTGAGATTATGGAGGTGAGAATCAATGCATCCTGGGGGGCTCAGAGGAGGTCCCCAGCAGGAGGCGATGCCTGGGCTGAGCTTGGAGGATGAGCAGGAGTTGGCCAGGCAAAGATCAGGAAAATCATTCTAGGTAGAGGGAATGCCATGAGCAAGGATAAACATGGCATATGTATGTGGGCTATGTGTCTCTCTTGGCACCCACCTGTATGTTGGTGGTGTACATTGCTCTGTGCTAGGCACTGAGCTAAGCCCTTTCATAGCCACTTGACCTTTGATCCTTACAGTACCCTCATGAGGGGGCACTCAATTGTTATTGCCTTTTTGCAGATGAGGAAATGGGGATGGTATCCAGCCTCATGTGGCAGGAAGGTGGTGGCAGCTAACCTGGCTCTGGAGCACACCCTCAGAACCACTTTGCCCTCCTGTCACAGGAAGCAAATTATTGTCGCTAGATCTTGAACATGGGACCAGGAGCCTGGCCCAGACGCAGAAGCCCTGGGCCCCATGAATGGGAGCTTGGATTTGAGCCTGCTGAGAAGGGCTTTCAGCTTTGTAACTCCCCAGCATTTGAGCCTTTGGACATCAAAGTCATCTTGGGTGTATTGGATTTGAATCCCCTCTCCAACAGCTTAATTTTGTAACGGTCTCAAAATATAGGTTTTATTATTATTTAGGTATGGCAGAACCAACAGATCAGAGGGAGCCAGCATAGAAAAGATAGTTTAATATACTCACAGATCCCAAGAGGAGGGGACAAGTCATGCCACAGTGCAGGGTCACACAGAGAAGCACCCAAGTGAGTCAGGAGACAGAGGGGAGAGGGGAGAGCTATGGGCAAAGGCTCCTGTTGTGGTCTCCACAGGAAGGAGCGGGTAAGACAGGGAGGCTGCTTCGGATGGCTAGTCTGATTGATTTCTGCAGGCCTCAGGGCTGTCTCTAGTTGTCTGGTACCTGGCCCTGGGGAGATGAGGGCAGGTGGATAGTGACCGGGAGGGTGGGAGCCCATTCAGGAGATGGTTGGGAGATGTGGGTCTGGATGGATTGGTCTGCATGTGAAAGGCATGCTCATAGAAGAGTTTTTTACTTTCACTAAGAATTGGCTAACCCTGGGTGGGGCAGTCCCTCCAGGGTCAGCAAGGTCCCCCCCACCCCTCCCCCAGAGATGTGAAAGCCTCAGAATAAAAAGACTTGCTTAATACAGTAATCTTAGGCAAATTCTTTTACCTCCCTGAGCCTCAATTCCTTCCTCTGTAAAATAGGGACACTGACAGGCATTCTCACGGGATTATTGTCCCATTAAATTCAATGAAATACGCACAGAGTCTGGCATACTTAATGTCTGATGCACTGAAACATTCAGGAAATGTGAATTCCTTTTCTTCTCTGTCTTTAACCCCCAAGGTTTTCTTCTAAATGACAAAGGCATAAATGAAAGCTCCCAGGGAACTCCCTTTCCCGCATTTGGAGAGCATTGTGGGAGGTCATGGCGGCTAGGGATGGGGGCCATGATCCCTTCCCTTGTTTGCCTGCTTAAGAATTCAAGAATAGCTGTGGACTCTTTCATGAGAAAAATAACCCACACAGTTTTGCATGTAATTCCAGAAGGACCAAACCAAATCCCTGCCCTGCCCTTAGGGAGCTAGCATTCACCGTGGAACATAGTAGAACTAAAAAACCAAAAGTAACAAGAAGAGAAAAGTTGATCAAGGTGGTGTGAAATGCTACAGTGAAAAAAAAGCAAGAAGGCAGGAGGGAGTCTTGAGGGGTATCTTAGTCCATTTTCTGCTGCTATAATACCAGAGACTGGGTAATTTATAAAAAATAGAAGCGTATTTGGCTCATGGTTTTGGAAGCTGAGAAGCTGAAGATTGAGAAGCTGCATCTGGTGAGAGCCTCCTTGCTGTGTCTTAACATAGCAAGAGTTGGGGGGGGGGGAGAGAGAGAGAGAGAGAGAGAGAGAGAGAGAGAGAGAGAGAGAACTCAGGCCAAACTATTTTCTTTTTTTTTTTCTGAGACACGGTCTCGCCTTGTCGTCCAGGCTGGAGTGCAGTGGCGCAATCTCAGCTCACTGCAACCTCCACCTCCCCAGTTCAAACAATTCTCCTGCCTCAGCCTCCCAAGTAGCTGGGAATACAGGTGCATGCCACCACGCCCGGCTAAATTTTTGTATTTTTAGTAGAGATAGGGTTTCGCCATGTTGGCTAGGCTAGTCTCAAACTCCTGACCTCAAGTGATCTGCCTGCCTCGGCCTCCCAAAGTGCTAGGATCACAGGCGTGAGCCACCATGCCCAGGCCAACCTACTTTTTAAAAGTCAGGAACCCAGTCCCTGGATAACCAACCCACTTCCGTGTTAACTGCACCAATCCATTCAGGAGGCAGAGTCCTCATGGCCTAACTACCTCTTGAAGGCCCCACCTCTTAACATAATGCTACAATGGTGATTAAGTTCCCCACATCTGAGCTTTTGGGGGACACATTCAAAGCATGGCAGGGAGTTGCAGTTTTAAGTGTGGTGGTCGGGGAGGGCCTGGCTGAGAAGCTGGTCTTTGCATAAAGGTCTTGGTGAGAAGATGACATTTGTGTGACAACGTAGGGATACCATGGGGGAGAGCATTCCAGGCAGCGGAACTAGCAAGTGTGGCTGGAGCATGTCTGAAGGGCCAGCAGGAGAGGACCCCAGGGAGGGCAAAGGGAACTTGACAGATTAGATTTAAGAACAGCTTACCCGTTGGAGGGGGAGGTTCCTGGGAGGGGAAAGCAGGCTGGTCCCATGGGTGACTATATATACGTGTGTGTATATGTATATACATATATATATATATATATATAGGGCAGGGCAGCCCTGCTGGCCCTTCTGTAGCTTTTACCTGGGGTGACAGCACATCAGTGAGGACAGGCTGGCCATGCTGCAGTTTAAAATACCTCCATAGTTCCAGTGGCCTTAAGCATTTTCGATTTACTTCCCGCTCGTTACCTGTGAGTCATGGGTCCCGGTGGAGCAGCCTCTTCCTGGAGCATGGGTGAGCACCCTCTTCTGCCCGGCAGGGCCACACATCCCTTCGGCTCACGTGTCTGGCTAGAGCAAGTCTCAGCCACACCTCAGTCCAGCAGGGTGGGCGTGTACATCCTCCCACACAAAAGGCGTGTTGAAAATCAGTGACCCACCAGGCACCGGAAGCCACGTGGAGGGAAACATTGTAGCTTAATCATGTTGGCTGCTGTAGTGTGGATAGAGTGTTGAGAGGAGGGCAGATGCAGAGAGGCCAGTTAGGAGGCCATTCCAGCAATTCAGGCAAGAGAGACAGAAGTGTTGCCAGCTTTGCAGTGGCTTGAACGTCTAGGCAGGGCCTCCCAGGGGTGGGTCCTTCGCTGTGTAGACCCACAAATTTGACTTTGTCAGTGCTCACAGAGATGATCAGAGGGCTGACATATGATAACCAAATTAATAAGAAACTGATGTATAAGCCTCAATGATAATTATTTAATGTGTGGTTGAGGATGGAAAGAGATCTTTCCCAGTGATTCAAAAAACAATCTGAGTTTTGGATTCAGGAAGGCCCGTGTTCAAATTCCAGTTCTACAACTTCTTAACTGCTTGATGTGGAAAAGTTACTTAATTAGTCTGTGAGCCTGTCTCTTCATCATGAAATCAGTCTACTGCTGCTGATAGCATGCTAAGGAAGAACAATTAATTTATGTGCAGTGCCTAGCATAGAGTCTGGGTCAAGGTGGCTGCTCAGTAGAGGAAAGATATCAGTGTTATTGAATTTACTAGAAACTAACAGATGACATGATATGCATGAATTCAGAGGCAAAAAAAAAAAAAAAGGGATATTTCATAGAAACCGTGGTAAGACCTGATATTCTTTCTCCCTTGGCCTATCTCGCTTATATTAAAGAGTTTTTTGTCCAGCCAAGGGATGGTGTGATCGCCCAGATTTTGGCTTTTCTGAGATATCCAAATTCTCCTTTCTTAAGTTTACACAGGATCACTTGGATCAGCCTTGGGTTTTTCCCAATCTCGTCAGCCACATGTATGTCAGTCCTGAGGGCTAGGGCCACAGATGTGATTGCCGTCTCTTCTCTTTGACCCTTCTTTTTTTTTTTTTTTTTTTTTTTTCTGAGATGGAGCCTCGCTCCCTCGCCAGGCTGGAGTGCAGTGGCGTGATCTCGGCTCACGGCAACCTCCACCTCCTGGGTTCAAGTGATTCCCCTGTCTCAGCCTCCAGAGTAGCTGGGACTACAGGTGCGTACCACCACACCCAGCTAATTTTTTTTTGTATTTTAGTAGAGACAGGGTTTCACCATGTTGGCCAGGATAGGATGGTCTTGATCTCCTGACCTCGTGATCCACCTGCCTTGGCCTCCCAAAGTGCTGGGATTACAGGCATGAGCCGCTGCGCCTGGACTCTTTGACCCTTCTTAAGGGTTCATCTGGAGATGTCAGAGGTGCATTAAAGTGACCCCATGTGGAAACCTCACATCTGAATCACACCCTCTTCAAGTACAGAAATGTAATGAAAACGAGTATGTCAGTGCTTATGAAAGACTGTGCTCAAAGCAACCCATTAGACCTGAAGTTATTTGCCATTAAAATGGCAAAACCACAATTACTTTTCACCAGCCTAATATTTCCTGTGTACATATTTTCAACAAAAGTTTTAAAAGAAGATTGCTTTTTTGTTGTTGTCTTCTCATTAGCACTAAGGAATTTAATTCTGACTGATAACCAGGTAGTGCCCTGTATGTGAAGACCACATCTAGAAGTACAGCATTGAATGTAGAATAGGCATTGAATTTGGAGACAGGCCCTTCTAATTTGCATAGACACTCACCAAGCTTTTCAAGAAGGATGGCTGATCCTGACCAGTGGTGTGCTGGTAAATGTTTAACAACCAACATTTAGCAGGATTTGGTGGAGCTCTGGTTTGTACCATTTGCCAATTGCTGTGGTGTAAATACTCCCACCATGCCAATTTCAAGCCTGCAACATGACATCAGCCAGCCCACAGTTTAACAATTGGCCAACTCCAGCATGCACAGATCCAGATTCTGGGGAGTGAAATAGTCTCGGGTTTCAGTATGAGCTCTCTTGCTTACTAGCTGTGTGGCCTTGGGCAGATTATTTAACGGCTTTGAGCCTAGCTCATAGAAGGCATCAGGATGCTTGTTTTCTTCCCTCTTGGTGGCCCAAATAGAAAAGTACGTTTGTCACATCACTCCCTTGCCATGACTCCTGGGGGGAGGCGAGGACGGGAGACAGTGGGCTATGCTTAGAGAAGCAGTGGACGCAGTTGCCTTATCGTTTTCTGGGAACATTTCCAAGAAGAAACTGGACTTTTTTAAAATGTGGGAAGACAGAGGGAAGTTTGACAGATGGAAGGGGAAGAATTGCTGTCTAAAAGGAACTCATTGTGGGAAAAATACAAAATAGGAATTTGAAAAGCAGATGGTGGAGATCCCCCAAATGTTAGCTTCCCCAGGAGGGAGGGAGGGAGGGAGGGAGGGGGCCCAGGTTGAAAGAGGGAGATGTTGTCCTTGATGTGTAGACCGACAGATAACCAGCTAAACCTGTGTCTTGTTTGGAGCGTCTCTAGAGAACCAGCCCACTGGGGTACAATGCCACAGAATTACATAGAATGCAAGTATCAGGATATGGCTGTGGCCACATCCATGTCTCTTCACTGCTGGTTCGGTTTCCTCATCTGTAATATGGGGATAAGAAACCTGGCAGGAAAAGGCTGCCATAAAGAGCTCAAGAGATGGCAGGAAGAGAACTGGGGAACAGCTAAGGGTGGGGTGTGAAGAAGGACAGAACAGATCCCAATCCCAGCTGTCACACAGAGCCAGGAGGAGAAGCACCGAGGCAGTCCTCCGAATGCTGCACGACCTGAGCGACAGGTCTCCACCGGGGCTGATTTGGGAGGAAAGCAGGTGGTGGGAGAGTGAGGAGGGCAAGTGGCCTGCCTTCGGGAAGCTTGGAGAAGATGAGACAAGGAGAGAAGGGACAGTTTCAGGAAAGGATACAGGGTCCAGGGCCTATGCTGTGTAAATGGGAGAACCTTGACCCTGGCTACCCACTGATGGGAATAAGCCAGGGAGAAGGAGCTGGGGAGGAAAGAGGCAGGAAGCTGGGATCTGGGGAACTGCACGTAGCTGACTCTTCCCACTCCTGTCCTGCCCCATGCTTAGGTCCCTCTTCATCAAGTGTGTTTCTGACACATAACTTAGTGGTGGGTATGAGCTGACACTCTCGGGCAGAGAGTAGGTGAGGCAGGGCTGGGCCTTCACCTCCCATTCTGCAAAACCCATTCCTGCAGTTGAGCCCAGCTCTGGCTCAGGGGCAGTTGGTGACCATCTCTAGGCACTCCTGCGGCTTTCTGGAGCATGTCTTCCTCCAGGTGCTGCGTTCAGCCTGTAGGGAGCTCTGGACATTGTTTCCTCCTTCAGGTACCCTTATTGGAGATGTGACTGGTCCCCTGATGCAGCTCCACCCTGACCCATCCCGGTCACAGCCTCCCTGCCTGGCCTGACCCCTTCCGTGGCACCTCCTTGCTCTCCCGCCTCACCTACTCCCTCCAGGTTCTAGGATCTCATCCTTTGCAAGACGCCCTGTCACTGTGCTTCTCATTCGGTAGGGCACCCATAGTCACACGTTTTGCTTTGTTCCCCAACTGGCCATGACCCCTGGGCATTGAAACCACCAAATAGGCCATTCCCTGATGACTGCCCCTCCGGCTTTGTGCCATCGGTCATAAGGTGTGGCCATTCCATTTCTGGAACCTGAGACCCCAGGGCTGGTGATCAGAGCCCAAAGGCCCTCTCTCCAAGCCTTTCTCTGGGGAGTTGCCCTTCCCCAGCCCCCCAGCCCCAGGGGTCTCTGGTCCAGTGACCTCCCAGCCAGCTGCACTGCACTAAGGTCAGCTCAGTGGGCATGCTGCCAGCCCTGCCTCCTGGTCTGCACCAGGGAAAGGGAGCTGTGAAGGTCACTGCTCAGAGCTTGTCACAGCCGAACGTGAAGTGTGTAACAATTTCTAGTCTGATCTTCGGAATGCAGAAAGCGATGGAGCTGGAAGTGGAAGGGAACCGTAGATGCTCCCAGGCCTGTCCAGGAATTTCACTGGGGGCCTCCACAGCCGGTTCCTGTGTGCTTGGGTCTTACCTAGGAGAATGCATTGACTTTTGAGTTGACTTCAGACAAGAAGGAAATTTTCCAAGTAAGCCACTGCAGAGAAGGAAGAACCTGCACTCCCTCTCTCTGTAACAGAACACACAGCAAGCTTTGAAGATGAATCACTTGGCGGTGGTTGTGCATGGTTCTGTCCGCACAGTATGCATCTGCTCAGGCTGCGGTCACAGAGCACTGCAGATCAAGGTGCTACTGGTCTGAGAAGTCTCTCTTGAGACCGACCTCCTTGGCTTGTAGACACCTGTCTTCTGGCTGTGTCCTCACATGGTCATCCCCCTGTATGTGTACCTGTGTCCTAATCTCCACTGCTTAGAAGGACCCGGTCACATAGGGTTAGGGTCCACCCTAATGGCCTCGTTGTACCTTAATCGGCTCTTTAAAGGCCCTATCTCTAAACACAGCTACATTCTGCGGTCCTAGGGGTTAGAGCTTCAGTATATGGATTTTGTGGGGGAGACACAACTTAGCACCTACCTCCCCAGGCCCTTCTCAATAAGAAAATGCATGTAGATGCTCAGTGAATCCTGCCAGGTTCTCTGGGATAATCAGGTGCACGGATGGGGAGGGTTCAGAGCAAGAAGTGCATCTTCTGTCCTAACTTCCCATCTCCTGCCCCAATTGAGTCCCCAGAATTCACAGGCTGTCCTCAAGGCACCCTTTGCTCATGGCCCTCTGAGGAAGAATTGCAGTGACGATCCTGTAGGGGCTGCAGGACTTGTTCAGGGAAAAGATGCAGAAGTGGCTGAGCCATGAACATTTGGTCCCTTGACCAAACGTAACGATATAGACAATGTCACAGACACGTCCAGATGAGTTCCTGGGGGGCAGGCTGAAGACACGTTCATTGATGCCCTCCATCACAGGTTTTTGAGTCCCACCAGGGCAAGGACTACCCTCTGTTAAGCATCCAGTAGAAACCTGTTCCCAAATGGGGTCCTGAAGTGGGCCTGGCTTTCCTGGTCTCTTCTCAGGGATGAACTCAGC
Source organism: Macaca nemestrina (assembly GCF_043159975.1). Lineage (NCBI taxonomy): Eukaryota > Metazoa > Chordata > Mammalia > Primates > Cercopithecidae > Macaca > Macaca nemestrina. The sequence continues at coordinate 145,221,342 of NC_092132.1, read as the reverse complement.
CTACCAACTGCACCAGCTCTGGTCCCAGAAAATGTGCCCAGAGCCTTGGATAGAATGGGGAATGCTTTGGTGATGAGGTGGATTAGAAAGTGATGGGGGTAAGAGTTTTGACATCCCCCAGGCAATTCCCCTCCTTACAGGATCATCCCTGCCTCTGTTGCTGGCAGAGAGAGAGAGGGGCAGGCACTTCAGGGGCACGAGGCCTGTACACCGACTCCCCATTGCTCTGTGTGGCCAAAGGTGTTCTTTTTGATCTTGGGCAGGTGGTGGAAGTTCACCTTCTCCTTTCACTGTTTGGAGCATTTCACAGTGTCAAGGATGTGGCCTGGCGTTCCAACTCTGAAGAGCTAATGGCTGGACACCAGAACAGGCTCCCACCATTGGAGAAGGCTGATGACCTTCAGTACAAAGGACCTTGAGAAAGGTATTGCCTGCTGGATATCTGGAAAACTGAACTGACAGAGGGACCAAATGGAGAAAGGATGGAGAGTGGCATGGCAGGAAGCATTCTGTCCTCACAGAGATGGCCAGTGGTTCTCAGGACAGTCTTGAGGAAGCCACCCAAGCCCCTGCACCTCTGCTTCCTGTGGAATAGGTGGGTTAAAGTGGATGGTCTGAGAAGCTCCCCTGGATAGAAGGTTTGGCCATTCATAACTTGACCAAGTCAGGAACAGATGAAGCAGAGACTTAAAACTGGGCTGGCCATTAGCTCTCTAGCAGACTCCCCAGTCAGATGCCTGGAATCACAGTCTTCCATGGGACCATTTCCCAAGCCCTCCTTGTAAGTTAGCAGTGATGTCTTGCAACACTGAGGAATGTTTGCGCAGTACCCTTGGGAGAAATTCTAGAAGCCTCAACTGCAGTGCCTGGTCAGCTAAAACAAGAGTAGTTTCAGCACCACCGCCATGAAGGGAGTGGCAGGAAGAGAACACCAGTCTTCAAAACCATAGCCACACACCTGGAAATGGGGTAGGTAACTTTGAAGGCGGAATAATGGAGAAGAATTCTATTTGGCTTTGCAATTTGTGGCTGATGGGCATTTGAATTCCCATTTATTCATAATTGGTGTGAACAGGGCCAATGTCACAGCACAGAGAACAGCAAAGTCAGAACAACGAAGGCTGAGGTTGATCCTAACTCTGCACCCCAAGTCTGTTCGAAGCATGCTCAGAACTCGACTGGATCTGACCAGGCCCCAGCAGAAGCTGAGCTGCACCTTCTTGCTTTATGAGCTCAGCACTTATGCTTTTCTGAGTAGAAGGTAATAGAGTTTGTTTATCAGAAAGAACACAACAATCAAGCCTTCTTCCCACTCAGCTCCCGTAGAACTCCCATCTGATTACTATGGGTTGGCAGGACCTACGAGATGTTCATGATGAACATCAAGCAATGAATTCGGCTGGAGAGCAAGGATGTCAGGAGGATGTTTAATGGAAGTTTTTGAGGGTGCTTCAGTGCTGGGTCCAGACTATGAAGGTGTGATTTCAGCCAGGCGCGGTGACTCATGCCTGTAATCCCAGCGCTCTGGGAGGTCAAAGTGGGAGGATTTTTTGAGCCAAGAGTTCGAGATCAGCCTGGGCAACATGTTAAAACTCTGTCTCTAGGCTGGCCACAGTGGCTTACGCCTGTAATCCCAGCACAATGGGAGGCCAAGGTGGGCAGATCCCTTGAGGTCAGGAGTTCAAGACCAGCCTGGCCAACATGGTGAAACCTTGTCTCTGCTAAAAATACAAAAATTAGCCAGGTATGGTGGTGTGTGCCTGTAGTCCCAGCTACTCGGGAGGCTGAGGCAGGAGAATTGCTTGAACCTGGCAAGTGGAGGTTGCAGTGAGTGGAGATCATGCCACTTCACTCCAGCCTGGGTGACAAAGTGAGACTCCCATCTCAAAAAAAAAAAAAAAAAAAAAAAAAAAAGAGAAGAAGCAGCAGAAGAAACTCTGTCTGTACAAAAATTAAAAATAAAAAAGTTAGCTGGGCTCACTGGCACATGCCTGTGGTCCCAGGTATGGGAGACGGAAGGATCACTTGAGCACAGGAGGTTGAGGCTTCAGTGAGCACTGATTACGCCTCTACACTCCAGCCTGGGTGACAGGGTAATAAAACCCTGTCTCAAAAAAAAAAAAAAAATGTAATTGTACATCGTCTGCCCTCCAGAAATCTACAACCTACGTCACGTTACTCCTAAGGGAAGTTCTCCTCCCTGCTGCAGCCTAACAGACAATGTGAGCACTAAAAGTTTCCCTGACCAACCATGTGCAGCCTCTGCAGACACACATGAGATGCCCTGTGTGTACCACAAGGGAAGCAGGACATGTGTCATGTTCAGAACTTTCTAGAGAAGTGAAAGGAAAATTGCCATGAATGCTCTTTAGATGTTTTCCAGATAGATTTCCACGGAGAACTTGGGATTGTGTTGCCCCTGTTTGTTTCAAATCTCCATGGTTGTTATTACTATCAAAGTGACACATGCCCATTGTAACAGTTAACAGGCTTTTTTACTGCCTGTTCTTCAAGCTAGGACTCTGAGCATCATTTGAGATGATGGAAGGAGGGGGCCTTTGTGAGACGCGCGAGGCAGAGCCAGTGCTGGGAGAGTGTCACGTGGCAGAGGACTTGTATTCTTCATCGGGCTTTGGAGAGTTGTGGGGAGTTGGGCAGGTCCCAGGGAGAGACAAGCAGAAGCCTGGCGTTCTGGGGAAGTTTAACTGGTGTCTTGATGAATGGGGCTTCTGGATCTGATCTTTGAGCTTAAGGGAGAAAATGACTGGGTAACTTTGATTTCAACCTGGAAGAATGTCGTGGGGAAACTGTGCTCTGTGGGAGGGTAAGGCTTTCCTAAGGGGGTCATTGCCAGTGGGACAGTATTCGGCCTCCTGTTGCATTTACTTACATTTAGTTGTGAAATTTTGGGAGAAAAGACCAACAAAAGAGACCCCAGATGGACTGTGCAACTGATGCACGGGGAGCTGGGGGTTGGTAATGGGGGAATCTTGCTTAAATGGAGATTGTATGACAAAACTCGAATAATGACTGGTTGTTCACGGGTGGATTTGGGGAGACTTCAATAACAATGGATTATGTTTCATTTGGTTTAGTTGCAAATATCAAGTAGTCAGAGTTGTATATAAAATTGCTCTATGGCAATATGGGTATGACTTGGGATTAGGCACACTCAAACTCTCTGAATATTTGCCCATTTTGGGAGGAAATGCAGGGAGTAAAGTGCAGAGACCTCAGAAGCCTTGGAAAATGAGTAAGGGGAAGAGGCACCCCCAAAGCCCGAGTGACACCACTGCTGAACCCAGAGGGCAACCAGAGAAGGACAGAGCTTCATAAGTCAAGGCTTAAGAGTACTCTGAGCAGCAGTCGGTTGGAGAAAGCAACAGGGATTGTGGAGAGACCGAAAAGACCAGAGTGGGTGTGAGAGGAAGTCTGTGAAACGGGCGAGATATCCCAGTGTCCTGGATCTTGGTGGCCTTGAGTGGCAGGTGGGGGAGAAGCTAACTGGAAGAAGGTTCAGGAAAGGGACTTTTGGGAATTTGAGTGGGGTGAGAAAAAGGCAGAAGCATGATTCCAGCACCTTCTCAGAGGAGAACAGTGCGGAACTCAGGGCAGTGGGTAAACCCTTGGTCTTCACAATTGGCGATTCCTCCTGTGGGCTCCTCTAAGAGAACAGGCTACTGGTGACAGGGACACCAATGCCAGCCGCACATCTGTGTGCCACAAGAATCGCATGATTCCTTAAGACTGAACCCATAAAGGCCTGCCCATGGCAGATGTGGCCCCACCTCTCAGCCCCCTAGCAAAATACACTGACTCAGTATCACCCTTGAGCCAATGAGCTCCCAAAATGGCAAATGGGGTTGTTGAAACAAAAGCTCCATCTCCCGAGTTGTCAGCGTAGGGAGCAGCTGTGACCTCCAAGTTCGGTTCCTGATTCTGTGTTTCTTTCTCCCTCCTCCTTTAGATCGTGGTGTATGTGGGCGTCTCCTCAGCCGGCAGCTTCGCTGTACCCTGCAGTTGATGTCCAAGGTTTTGACTGTGTGGGTTTGTGTCTTTCCGGCAGGTGTCTCCTCTGTGACTTCCCTGATGTCCCTGGCTTGGGTGCTAGCCTCCTATCACAAGCTGCTGCGGGACTCCAGGGACGACAAGAAGAGCATGAGCTACAGAGGGGCCGTCATCCAGCTCTTCTGGCGCCTCTTCACCATCTCATCCCGAGTGATCTCTTTTGCCCTCTTTGCTTCCATCTTCCAGCTCTATTTTGGGATCTTCGTGGTGGTTCACTGGTGCGCCATGGCCTTCTGGATCATCCATGGCGGAACAGACTTCTGCATGTCCAAGTGGGAGGAGATCCTCTTCAACATGGTGGTAGGGATTGTGTACATTTTCTGCTGGTTTAACGTCAAGGAAGGGCGGACTCGATATCGAATGTTTGCATATTATACGATAGTCTTGACCGAGAATGCTGCCTTGACGTTCCTTTGGTATTTTTACAGAGACCCGGAGACCACTGACTCCTATGCGGTGCCAGCACTGTGTTGTGTCTTTATTAGCTTTGTGGCTGGGATCGCACTGATGCTCTTATACTATGGTGTGCTGCATCCCATGGGGCCACGAGCTAAGATCCTTGCCAGCTCCTGTTGTGCCGAGCTGCTCTGGGGCATCCCTTTGCCCCCCGATGTTGAGCCCATGGCGCCTCAGATCCCTGGGTACCGGGGGACCCAGGTTACGCCCACCAGAGCCGTAACGGAACAACAGGAGGATCTCACGGCTGACACTTGCTTGCCCGTTTTCCAAGTGAGACCCATGGGGCCCCCTACCCCGTTGGGGCGTCCTTACCTCCCAGAAGGGCCCCTCATTAAGATTGACATGCCAAGAAAGCGATACCCAGCTTGGGATGCTCATTTTGTAGACAGGAGGCTGAGAAGGACTATTAACATTCTGCAGTACATCACCCCCACCGCAGTAGGCATTCGATATCGAGACGGACCACTCCTCTATGAGTTGCTACAGTATGAGTCTTCACTCTAAGAGCATCTTGACCCAAATTGAGAAGGGGACTTTAAGTTTGGTTTGCGGCAAACACCGCTTGCAAGAAATATAACCCTCCCTTCCCCCAATACACAGAACCACCGCCACCACCACCAACACCGCCACACCAACACCACCACTACAAAAGAAAAAAAAAATTAATAAGTCACAACCCCTTCAAATAAGCTTTCTTTCCAGTCGCTGTATGTATACAAAGATATTCTCTATGTTTTGTAAGTAAAAACAAAAAGAAAACCTTTCTTTTGTTTTTTACACATAAGAAACAGTATTGAAAAATCCCACGCTATGGTTCATAGAGTGGAGAAGGAGGAGTTGTCTCCACTCCAAAAGAAAAAAAAAATGTTTTTTACCTTACACCAAGTGTAGATCATTTATGGGATTGGTGCTGATTGAAAGAACAAAACAAAACAAAACAAACACAAACAAACAAAAAACCTTCAACTGCCTTATGCCCTTAGGTGCTGAGTTTCATTAAGTACTGTCACGTTTTCTCATGCAAAACTCTCTGGTGATTTTTGCACCAGGAGAGGGGAAATTAAACAATCAAATGAAACAATCTAAAAGTGAAACAAAACCAACCAACAAAGACAACATAAAGCAATTATTCTTCCTATCTGATTATTTGTATTGAAGAAAACAAATTTACCAAAAGCGAAAGCATAAAACCCGTCCTTCTTTTCAGTTTCTCCTCCTCCTCTCCGGACCTTCTCCCCACTTTGCAGAGCCTTCTAGGAGCTCGAGGGCTGTTTGAAACTCAAATGGCTGGAGCAGCTACTTGAAGGCTGACTATGTGCCATTTCAGCATTTGCCTAGCAAGAATCACATTTGTTTCCCAGTGAAAAGCAAACCAGAACAAAACAAAAAGCCACCCCAATAATTCGGTAAGGACAGGACATTCCAAAGCAAATTAAAGGAGATTTCTATATACATAATCAGTAATAATAAAACTCAGCATAGTAGCAAAAAGAACGACATCAATTTAAAGGCACAATACTTAATCAGTGACTGGCAACAATGATTAGTTCCATCATTTTAAGGCTGTGAACGGTAGACATTTATCACATGTGATATTGTGTAAAGCCTCTTCTGTTTCCATTTGGTGGGAAGCCTTAAATTGATCTGGAAAGAATTCTTCATTTTTCATTTGTGCTTTTTTTTAAAAAAAAATAACACAAAGAGGAAAACTAGAATATATATATATACATATATATAAAAAGTCAAAATTGTAATAACTGACCCATTTCAAAGACTGTTTGGTGCTTCTGTCTTTCACCGTTGTGGTTGGCTGAAAATCATTCAGCTCACCTGGTGCATCTGGGTTGAGTGGGAAATTTTGTGTGTGTAGTATGTGTGTGTTTGTGTGTGTATGTGTGTGTGTGCCCATAGCACACGTATATATGTGTGTGTCCCTGCTGCAAAGTCTTGCCAGAGATATACAAAACTGATGTAAGATGGACTTGGATTACGGATTGGTTCAGCAGAGCATGGGGGCAGGGGCTCTGGAGTGGCAGGGAAGGGATGCCGCCTGCCCACGAGCCCTGGTTTGGGTGGCGAGACTCACAGCAGCAGCGGACTCCAGGCCTTAGAGGCCGTGCCATTTGGGTGAGGATTTGATTCCATTGTTTATTTTCTCATTGTATCAAGTTGAATTTCTGCAGGTGTTGCAAGTATGTTCAACCATTTAAAAACTTTTTATTTTTCAAAGTATTGTTCCTTTAAAGAATATTTCTGTTCTAGGGCATCGTTTCAATCCCATCGTATCTCTACTTGGGCACAAAACAAAAAAAAAAAAAAAAAGGAAAAGAAAAAATCACAAAAAAGATATATATATAAGTATATATATATATATAGACACACACAATATTTTTAAGTAAATACTGTTAGTCTTTGCTGTGTGTAGCTGCGATTTTTTTTCCAAATATATACCTGTTTAGGGTGCAAGACCTCACATTGAACTATTCTTAACACAAGTTCAATAACTGAGGGATTTTTTTAATGTTTGTGGAGTTTTTTTTTTTTTTTTAAAACAATTATTATTCAGTGAGGCTTCTCCTTCCCACCCCCTTCATTGTTTATCTAAAACCTTTTTTTTTTAAAGAACAAGTTTCAAACATCAGTTGTGAAACTGAATGCTCTCTTCTTTGTCTGGACTTCCTGGACTTCATGCGTCCTTACTAAGCATCGTGGTGCTGTCCTCTCCCCGTCCCTGACCTGGGGGTCCCCTCGGGCCTCCCTGGTGGGCAGGAGGAGGAGGAGCCCCCAACTCTAGGAAGCAGGACGAACAGAGCACACACAGGCAGCACTGAAAACCAGCCAGGAGGGCTCTGTACGCCCATCAAAGGACCCACCTGTGGGCCCCTGGAGAGTCACTTGGGAGTTGGAATCTAGTCGGAGGCACTTTTCTGAATCGCACCAGCCTGCTGCCTTTCAAGGGCTTCGTGCCTGAGCTCTGCGATGTACTCTGCTAGGCTGGGGAAGGTGAGGCCATTGGAGGGTTGGGCATCCGCTTTAGCTGGTGGGGTCCCACCTGTTGTCTGCCTTGGGTCTAGGGCTCTGTGCACCTGGAGCTGGCCCACGTCTGTCCTTAGCGCATCTTCCTTGAAACGCCCTCATGCATCCCCTCGGGACTTCTGCCACTTCTGCTTGTGTGTCTGTTCTTGGATTTCTTTCTTTCTTCCTTCTTTTTGTTTCAGCGCAGTCACAGGTTTTAATTCGCCACCTCTATTTCACTCTTGTACAATTAGCGCGTGTGTGTCCCTGTGTGTGCATCCTGCCATGTTTACATGAAACTTACAAAGAGAATGGTAGATGCTGAGCTGACCGGGAGCACCAGGAGTTGGGATGGCAACTTCCAACTCAGGGAGGGCCTCCAGGGTCTTAGCCACTAGGAACAAATGAGGAGATCACGGGACATTTCAGCAATCTTTTAATTTCACACTTCTCACTTGAAAAGGCATCCTCGCCCCTCCCTGGAACTCCTCCATCATGCCAGTACTTTCTTCACAAAGAAAATGAAAATATGCATCTGTGAGCAGCAGCAGGGAAAGCTGGTTTTGTAGAGATGCAGGAAAAGGAAGAAAAGCAAGGAAAGAAGTAGAGAGCAAGGCATGGAAGAGGCAGGGGAGACCTGATGGCAAGGACCAGGCCAGCGCTGTCCTCAGTGTCCTCTTGTCATCAGCCTCTAGCAGCTCCCCACACTCCCAGTTACCCTGAAACTTTCTGGCATCATCTCCCCTGGGGTCCTTCCCCCGAGGCCCTTCCCCTTCCAGTGAATGGTCCTGGGCGTCAAGGCAGGATTCCATACACACTCAGTGCTGAGACCACCTGGGGACCGTGTCTCTGGACCCAGATGACTTTGGTCCTGAAAGCCCAGATCCTTAAGGCCGCCCCGTGACAGGGTCGCTCTTTGTCCCACACTGGGCATCAGCATTTAATCTTTCATTTGCCTGAGTCCCTGACAACCCTCCAGGGCTGCTGCTTCAGCTGCTTCCCAGAGGAATGCCCATGATGTTTTTAGGTTTTTTTAAAATTTTAAGTCTCTGGGCCCATTTCTTTCCCAGGACCTCCTGAAGAAAATCAATCCATTTCCAGTATTAAGGCCTGGTAAGCACATTGGTGCCCAGAGATAGAGAATATAAAAACTATCTCCTTTTCATTCCCTGATGACTCCCCCATCAAGTATGCCCACTAAGCCCCATATTTTATTCCTCTAACCACATAGAATATTTGGCTCTACTTTTTCTTCTCAGAAATGTGGTAGTATCGCCAAGCTATAATGGTGTTAGAGTCCTTTCTGCAAACTCTGCTTCTCCCTTGCTCAGCAGGTCTGCCTCTTCTCCCAGCCTCTGAGTAAAAGGAAACTTCAGTCCCATCAGATGACATTGGGATGATGTCCCCTGAGTTCACTGCCTGAAGCCTGTGACATCCAGAATGGGGGGTCCCTGTCTCTTCAGGCCATGATGTGGGGTGCTAGGGAGGCTTCAGACCATCAGATCAACCCCCTCTGGCCTCACTCACCCCAAAGCTTCCCATGTCTCTAACACTCTCCTGCACTCTGCCTCTGGAAGGTGTCACCTGGTTCTGCAGGGTCAGACTTGTCCCAGCAACATGGGTACCAGGACACTGGTAGGACACTCACCCAAGCAGATCTGGGGCCAGAATGAAAGAGGCCCCATCTCCCTTGCCCAGACATGCTGCCATCACAACACACCCTTGGGCAGGGAAGATGACATTTCCCCATGGCCTGGGGATCCCCCACACCACACCTCCCAGGCACAGAATCATTGAAGACCACCCCATGGTCCCCATGGCTCTAACCCAGTCCCTCCACAGCAGTGGCCCCTCGGAATCCCATGATCCTGTCTGGCCCGTGGTCATGAAGGTGATTCCCCTGGCTGGGGGGCGTCTCATGACACGGATGTCTGACCCTGCCCGGATATGAGCCTGATTCTCAGAAAGAATTTACAGGTTTTAGAAAAGCGCCAATTTACATCATTTTCTCCATTCTTCCTCCAGTTTTATTCCCTCCCACTGCACAGTCATGGGGGCAGAAAAGAAGGTCCCTGATGTGGATCTGGTTTGAAGCTGCACTGGGTGGGCCATGGCCTCACTTCTTGCTGTACACCTAAACCCCTTTGCAGTCTTCACAAGCCAGGTAGAGGAAACACCACCTTTCTTTTCTCCATCTGGTCGGCTGCTTGCTCATGGAAGGGCTAGAACCAACCCCAAGCTTTGATGCCCCCAGACCTTAGCACGGGGGTCCTCTCTCCATGATCCAGGGACAGAGCAAGAAGAGCATGACAGTGTGCAGGCTCAGAGCCTTGGGCTTGGAGCAAAGGATATCAGTTCCTAGAAGAGAATGAAGCAGGCCATATTCTCATGCTCCTGGCTCGCTCGGATGAGCTGGGCTGGGGACTGTCACCCAGCATTCGTTTGGCACAGATGGTAGCATTTTCTTTGCCAAGAAAAGTGGCTCCTTACTCAAAATGAGCCCTTCCAGGCCTTGTATGTGTGATGACAGCTGCTCTGGATGGTGGCTTCATGATTGAAGGAGGGGAATCTCCTTGTGTACCTTTAATTTGATTTTCTTACCAAGAAGCTAAAATCTATTTTTTCTTTGCCAAACTGAAAAATATTAACACAACCAGATTTGGTTGTGGAGGTTGAGATTTAAATTCGGATAATGTAAAAGGAAGAGAGCTTATTGCCATTAATTTCACCAAGATCCATGTGATACTCTCAGTGTGAACTAGGAAACCGTCAGGGAAATCTGGAGGAGCTTAAGGGAGACCTGGGGAAGACTGCAGGAGTGAAATGGAAGGACCCAGAGGGGTGGGCCCAGGGGCTGGACCAGTCTTACAGGGAGCAGTTCTATTCATTTCACTTTCAAACATTTATTGGTCACTAGACCCTGTTGGGCAGCCCCCTTCATCAAGCACAACACAGTTATCCCTTAGGGAGTGAACGTAAATCAGTGTTGGTTCCTCTTATCAAGGTCCAGCTGAGAACCAGATGAGCACAATGGGAACCTCTTTAAGCTTCTGTCCCTTTCTCCTCAGTCCAAACTGGCCATTGTCATAGAAGCAACATTCCATTCTCACCCACGGTTCAACCTCCAGAACACGGAAATGGCAGGGGCCAGCCCATCACGGGTTACAAACCCATGAGCTTGCAAGAGGACTTCCCCCAGCATCCTCAATCAATGTGTGCCTGTCCCAATTTCAAAACATGTAAAAAGATAAAAAGGCAACTCTACCCTACCAGAGATTTTTTTCTATCCCCCTTTACTGGGAAAAAAAAAGATGATGCTTAATCTGAATTCTTGCGGTGGCAACACAAGCTCCTTTCTCACCCATCCCTAGCTATTCTAAACATTTCACTTCTTGCTTAAACACTGCATCTCATGCTGTTGGCCAAATATCAAAAGACAAGGGTGCTGCCTTGATCCTGCTGCAGCCTCCTTCCTTGGCTCGCCTGGTCCTGTCTGCCTTATTCAGCTCTCCCTGGCACCATCTGCTCCTTACTCCTGTGGCTTTCCTTGCACTGGCTGGCAGACCATGGCTGGTATATCCTGGAGACAAAGGTCGTGAGTGCTATTAATGACAGCTCCCGAGGGCAGCAGACGGACCACTGTGGGAGTTCCTCCTGCTCTTGGCCAACACCTTGTGTCAAGAGCTAAGAATAGACCACATTGGAAATGAGCAGGCAGGACCTAGGGACACCTGCCCCAGGCTGCCCCATCACATGCAGAACAGTACGCAGGTCCCAGGAGGAGATGCTGCCCTTGTCATTCCCTAACACAAATCCCAGGACCCCAACTACCCCTAAAAGTCATTCTCAAACCAGTGAGGACAAAGAAATAATTTCCCTTTAGTATAGTGCCAATTGGTAATCCAGTGCACATCCCTCTGTAAGCAACATTTGGCCATCTGTCACGGTGGGTACAGACAACCCATCATCTGTTAGATGAGCTCCCCTGGTCTGTTTGTCCATCTTCGACATAGCTCTGGGATCCTCGGGCTAGAGTGGGCTCGGGAGATTTGTTTTAGCTGCAGACTTCCTAGGGGCTTTCCTTTAGACCCAGAAAGATCAGGAAATGTCACAGGCTGATTCAGGGTCCCCACTGTGATTGTGGATAACTCACTTCACCTCTTGGTGCCTTGGTTTCTCCATCTGTAAAGTGGAGAGAAAGAAGGCCAACCTCTTCCTTCTCTCCTGCTCAGGGATGCTTGGAGGATTCGTCATGTTGCCTGTAGCAAAGCCGTCACATGAGAAAAAGTGGTGACCTCATTTCTTGGGAAATGGAACCACAGGAGGAGAGAGTGTTTTCCAGGTGCGGTGGCACCCGGAAGCCACAGGATGAACAGGGAGCGCGGCGGGACAGGGAGGAGTCTCACATACCTGTAGTTCTTAGAGACTTCATAGCACTGTGAACCCAGGTCAGTGGTACCCTGGTCAGGTGACCCTTGGTCACCTATCTTGAGCCGGCCACTTGTAATTCTAACACCAAATCTCCTGATGTTAATTCTTCCTAAAGTATCGGAGAATGTATGGAAGGATGCATTTGAACACTGATATTCATTGAGCTTTGGGCAGACAAGAGGAGTGAATGGAGAGTATTTAGAGACTGTTTTTAAGGTGGTTGCAAGCTCTTCAGGAAATCACTCTCACCTTTGTTCTTCCTTCCAATCTTTTTCAATCTTGATGCTCACCTCATCAAATGGACCCACCTTCTCTTCCCCTCTCTGCAGAGTACAGAAAAAGAAAAACACCGAATCTTTTTCTTTTTAAACAATTGTTCCATCTGCCAAAATGTGGGTCCCAATGGTGGGTTTTCTTCCCTCCCTTGTGTGCTTTGAGCAGAACCTGCAGGCAAGGATTCAGAGACAAACAGGACTGGAGAATAGCACTAATTTTTTTTTCTAAAACAAGGTATTTTTTTCTTACAATTCAATTGGAAGTGTTACATTGAATTTCTTTTTCTTTCCTTTTTTTTTTCTTTTGACTATGGTTTGACTGTTATCAATTCAAATACCAAGATACACTCTGAGCAAGAACACAGACCTGTCCTGAGAGCCTCTGCTCTTCTTCAGACCTAACCTGGAGTGAGGGCAGGTGGGAGCCCAGGAGGCACTGGGGTTCCAGGAGGGCCAACCGTGAGGCTGATTTTCTATCAGCTCTGAGAACCTTCTTGGAAAGAAAAATTCCAGAAACTTCAACTGTTCTGCATCAGTCAACCTGGCTCTGGCCTTTTCCTTGGAGTTCAGGTGTATTTTGATATAGAAATTCTCACCAAGAAAACAAGGCCCCTCCTGGAACTGTCCCTAAACGAGATGGAGCTCGCACGAGCAGGTCTCGGTGGCTGCTGCCAACGCCTCCTGCTCATTCCCAGCGGAGCCCTGACCAGAACTCCTTTCCCTCCTGCTCTGACCCTGCTCTCTGAGGTTAATATGATTGTTTTGGCAGCACAAGGGACGAGATCATAGTCTGGAATTCAGGAATGACTTGTGCTTGACCGTGCATCTGACTGTTCTGTGGACAGGTCAAGTCCTGCTGGGATGGTTTATTTCCACAAGGTATTTCTGATAGTCACAAAAGGAGAGAGTACATGAGACCTCATCCCTGATTCTCCATTCTCATCAGCACCCGCTTTTGACTGGGATGGACGGTGAATGAACTGTCCCAAATTTGAGAACAAGAACTTTGAAGATGGACACATGGAGCCATGGGGAACAACAGGACTCAGTAGATGGGTAGGAAGAATAGTGACGAAGAGGAAGGCTCCCGGAAGTATGCGGGAGGAGAACATTAGTGGCCATCTAGGCATTCCTTCCTATACTCTCTGGGGCAAAACTAGAAAAACGTATTCTTTTCAAACAGAGGAAATTGATTTTACAGAGTGACGTGCTTAAGCATTTTATTTTTTAAACAAAAGGGTCAGAGAAAACATCTAAAGAAAGGAGAGGCACATTCTCAAGAACAGATTATGTTATTGGAAGTAAAAAATCCAGGACTTTATCCTTCTACAGACCTAAGTCAAGTCACTCTTAGGGCCAATTTCTCTTTCTGTAAAATGGGAAGAATATCGTTTACCTACCTCACAGGGGTGTTGTGAGGATTAAGTAATCATGACTGGTAAAGTGCTTTGAAGATAAAAGTATTACGATGATCAGGCTTGCTTCCTATTTAAAAATCTAAACACCAATTGTGTGCAAGGTGCAGTGGAGGAAGGGAACATAATCCAGTTCCTCCACTCTCTTTCGATTAATGGATATATTTTAAAAGATTCCAAGAGGACAGAATAACAGAGTTGTCTCAATGTGGGTCAAGAAAGGAGTTCTCTTTCTGCCCCAGAAAAGCTACTCTCCTTTCCTTCTCAGATATTTAGACAAGAAGGAAGGGCTTTAAATTCTTTGGCTTCCATCAGAAAATGCTCTTGTGGGAAGCAAACAAATACTGGTTGTTCTACTTCCTTTGTGGGAAAATGAAGGCAAATAGCAGTGAAAATTCCTTGTGACCAGCACATAAGGTTCTTTATTTCAGTTATTCCTTCTAGGCTCAGCTTCAGTTTTGCCATAGCCTTTTTCTTCTGTCTTCAGACCCAGAGAACAATTCACTTATGCTGTCCTGGAATAGCTGGGGATTTGGGGTTGGTTGGTTTCCTTGGAGAGTCTGGTATACTGTTGTTTGCTGGAAAGTCTTGGCTTCCAAAGACAAGGGTCTTTACTCGAAAACAAATCAAAACATGTGACTGCCATTTTTTTTTTTTTTTTGGTGGGAGGAGTTTTCAATTTCTTAGCTGCCTCACATAAAGCAAAGCCTTTTAAAATTTCTCATTCATTTTTCCATGTGCAAAAAGTTCTTCCCTTCCCAAACATACTCAGTGAACCAAGTCTGAATTCTAAACTGTAGCACATGTCAAAGGATTCAAATTATTTGTACAGTGCCATGCTGGAGGTTCACAAATTTCTACAAAGAGCCAAACCACCTACTGAGCTAAGCAGGTTGGAATTCCAGCCCCAAATCGAAGCTTTCTGGAAATGCTCCCAGAGCCTTTTAGCTTTAGCAATGTCCTTTCAGTATTGCTAGGGCAGTCTCCCTGAATCCTCAGAAATCTTCCTGCCACAGAAGAACATCCTCAGAAGCCAGTGGGGGCTTCCTCTATGTACTAGAACCAGAGAGAAGCCACTTGTTATTTTGAAAATCATGATATGATGCCAGCCTTTAAGGAAAGAGGAGAGTTACTTTCTTTTCCTTTCAGAGGGAAGAAAGGACTGGGAGAAAGGGAAGGTGATTTGACTTGCTCTTTGGTTGCTGGAAGAGACGTGAGACTCAGAGGTCCATGGTGGCCTGTACTGTGGACACGGGACTGCGGAGGCCCGTGGTGAGTTTCCTTAGGCAGCTGAGATAGTGCTGAGGTGCTCCTTTCCTTTTAACCAAACCCAGGCTCAAGGAAAGGGGGGCCTCAGCTTTGGTGCTGCCAACTTGCCCAGATCATCCTGAGCGTCTCAGCCACGTCTCTGCCCCTCTCCAGCCTGTGTTCACCAGTGGGCCCCAGCGTTGACTCCAAAAGGCCTGCCTTCTTCGAGGCCCATGCTTCCACGCACATTGCTTCAGGTCCAAGCTGTCTGTCCAAATGCAACCGCTGCAGCCTTTTCACTTGCCTTGACACCACTGTTGCTGCATGCTTCCACCAAATACGCCCCCACCCCTGCAGGAGCTGTCATTTCACCCCACTGAGAGGGCCTCCAGCATTGCCCTAGGCCGCCAGCATTGCCCTGGGCCTAGCCTGCCTGAAGCCCAGGACAGGCTCTGCTTCTTCCTTTTTTTAAATCCATGTGCCTTTAAAAGGCGTGGCCCTGGGTCCTCGTGGAGCCTTTAAAGAAGTGGAGGGCTGGAGAGAGGAACAGGTGATGTTACTTAGGCAGTTGGGACACTCACTGATAACCTGTGAAGCTAATGTGGACCAGTAAGTGAAAACGCTGTTTTCCCAGCGGCTGGGCTGTCTAGGGCACTCGTTCTTCAAAATAACAACAATCCCTGTGATGTGGTTGCTCACATCTCCCCCTGCTGACCGCTAACCTCATGGCACCTGCTCGTTATTGATGGCTTCGTTTGTATTTGTTTGAAATTAACATTGATTTTTAAACTCCAGAGAGAGAGAGAGAAAGAGAGCTGAAAGCCACATAAACTCTGAGATGATCTGAGATTATGAGAACAGAGGAGAGCATGAGCATATAACTGCATCCAAAGCTTATTGATCCATCGAGATACATAAATGTGCCTGTCTTGGGCATATTACTTGTATATATTCTTATGTATCTTTTTCTTAAAGGGCTGAAACAGTTTGATGAAACAGAGTATTCTGATGTTTAGGGCTCTTGCCGGGCTTGAAATTGACCTAGGCTAGATGGCTTTTTCCTTTCTCCCAGGCACAGGGTCATGAAGAAACCCCTGAGCTGGTATATGCCTTCACTTCCTCCATAAGTGACAGAAAGCCAATAGCAGGGTTCTACTGGGACTTGAGAGATTCTCTAGTTGCTACCAGTATTCTCAGCAGATTCACAGAACAACCTGGGATCCACAGGAAGCAGTTTTCTAAACAACTCCTGGACGTTCTGGAATGTAAATCACACTGAGTACATCCGATCTATTAGCGCAGCGGTCGCCACAGTAGGGGAAAACAGGGGAGTGTGCTGTGGACAAGTAAGCTGGGACGTTACCGCTCTGAGACTGGCCAGTGGTAGATGATCTTTGGCTGCCAAGATCTCTGGCCAGTGACAACCAAACCTGCTCTGTCCAGCTCCTCTGCACCACCAATCTCTGCAGGCGAAGTGGAGGCTGGCCCCTTGAAGCCATGAGGACTCGGGGCAAGTGTCTTCCCTGCCTAAATATGAAGTCCTCCTGGCATCTCTGGTAGACAGGGGACACCGCAGGGCAATTGCTTTGTGGGAGGCAGAATGCATTTTTCAGCAGCTCTGGGTACCTCCCCACAGCAGCGACAGCATTGACAAGTCTGGGGTCCTCCAGATAGACTTCAGCAGAAACCCAAATGCCCACAGCATGAAAAGCCACCTAGAGCCCCTTCTGCCCTCGGACAGAATTGGCATGACCTGGAGCGACACGATACTTGGTTGTGTGGGAGAAGAGCATTTCAGGTGGGCTGGAGGAAGCAGGTGCTGATGCAGCAGGGCACGCTGAACCCTAAGTTTCTTTCTGGGGCAGGGTCTGGTTCTGGGCCTCCTCCTCTGGCTGGAGGAGCAAGGGAGGCCACCTGCAGTGTTGGGATCCATGGTCTCTGGATGTTTCCGATCCAGGCAGGGGCTTCATAAGAGTCCACCTGGAAGACCTGGTGTCAGGTGTGAGGCAATCACAGGGTCTGTCCAAGCCTGGAGAAACCCTTTCAAGCCCAGATCCCCAGAGGTAGCTTTGGATCCCCTCCTCTAAACTGTCACATGTGCACAGCCTGTGTTTCCTGACACTCAGGGTGTGGCATACAGCCAGTGGCTCCAGACGGTCGTGCCAGCACCATCCGTCCTGTCTCCTCCCCTCCATCTCCTCTCCCTTCACCAGGCATGGTAGCCGCAGTAGTGAGGACAGCAAACTGACTCTCTGCTTTCCCTACGATGGCCAAATACATTCCAGCTTCTACAACCTCTTGTCTTCAGCCCTGATCCCCGTTGTACACAGTTTTCATTATCTTTTTCCTTACATGGACTCTTTTGTGGCAAGACATGTTTTTAAGAAATCTTTTTGTTTGGTTTTTCTGGTGTAACAGAAAATTGGCTTCTTGGGGTAGGAAGAAAGAAATATGAAAAGGACATGGGAAGATGACAGTGTCATGCTGGAAGGGTTGATGGTGCCACCCTGCCTTCTACGTGGTGGTTTTCTTTTACTTTAAAAAAAATAACACATTTGTTGCAGAAAAAAAGTTGGGGTTTGGAGAGTACGGAAAGAAGGCAAGAAGGAAGCGAGGAAAGAGAGAGAGAAGGGGAAGAAAGAAAGGAGGCCCCTTGGGTGTCACTGTCTTCTCCTGACGTCTGGAGGTGGTTTGTTGTTTAAAGGAAATCCGTTTTTCTCCCTGCAGCTGGGCTGAGCTTTCCAGCACTTTCTGGCTCTGTGTGCGCCTGAAAACAGGCCACAAGGTCCTGGCTCTGGCCTCACTGACTTCACCCTGCAGGGTCATTTTGGGCTTCTCTGTGCCTGGTCACGGGCTCTCTCAACCCCTCCACCTGCCGCAGGGAGGCAGCCAGCAGAGGCCGGGAGACTGGAATCCAGTCTGTCTTCTCATAACGATGGTGATTTTCAGGGCTTCTTTTTTGGATTTGCTTAGCTTTTCTTGGATACTTTTCTCCCGAGAAACTTTTCCGTGTTCACTCTGTAAGGCTGAAGACGCTGCTAACTGACTCTCTCTAAAGCAAAACCAGTTGAACTTCTCAGGTAATTCAAAGCCTTGAGTGCATATAATTTGTAATTTTCCCTAAAGGGCTAACAAAATAGTCTCACTGCTCCTGTCCACCCTGAGCATGGGCTGTCTGACAAACAGGTTTGTGTGTGTATTTGTGGGTTTTCAGGAAGCAGAGTCATAAACATCATTACTTTTGAGATTCCAAATATTTCCCCCCCGCCACCATGGAACCTGTGCTTGAGCAAGCACGCATCCGTACGAGGAAAGGTTGAGAACCTGTCAACTCCAAGCTAGTGGCGGGTGCCCCTGTTCCTCTTCCAGTTTCTCTAGGACAGGAAGTTTGCTCACTGTGTGAAGTTTTAGTCACCGTATGAAACTCACCCTTTCCAGCTGGGATTCTTTCCTTCTTCCCTTTGCCTCCATGTATCTAATCCTCATGGTTGGTTCTTACATCCTGAGAAGAGCTGAGTGAGTAGAATACAGCTTCCAAAGCTCATACCATGTTTTCCTTTACTCTGGAGTTTGCTGGTGTTAAAAATAGTCTATAGTAAACTATAGGCTAAGGAGAAAGCCTGTGAGCTGGACCTTCCTAGATGCAGGTTCATGACCACCTCCTGTTAACCAAAGTCTCGACCTAAAAGCATAGAAATGAGCCAATTTCTAGCCTCCATCTCTCTGGGGAAGATCTCTGTGGAAGTGACTTAGCCAAAATTTTAGGGGAGGGCTAGAAAATACCTTGCCCTTGATCACCCTCAAACTACACAGGTATTGCTTATTGATACCCTGTGTGACAGGTCAGGGAGAGCCCTTATGCATGTAATTGATGACATGCTATGTAATTAATGCACCCTTTGGATGGGGAAAGAAGCCCTTATTCTTAATTAGTTTAACTGAGCACCTATTACATGCAAAACATAGTCTTTGCCCATAGATAAAGCCGGAGGGGAGGGAAGTACTGAATGAAAATTCCCAAGGTGTAAAGGCTAAGAGCAAAATCTTCCCTTCCCACTCCTAGCAGCTGAGAATGCACATTGCCATTTAGACTTCGCGTAGTACAGTTGCTGGACTGGTTCTTGGAGTACCAAGAACCTTAGATCACTGGAAAGGCAGAGGCATGGAAGCCAGCAAAATGGGCAGAGACCACTGTCCTAGAACCACAGGAAAAGGCTCCCAGACACTCCAGTCTGTTATTGTAGGTGTGTCATGGAAAATAGCCTAAGAGGAGACCCAGGGAAAGGGAGGTGGTGGTGAGGTGACTTTTCTGTTCCCATGAAGGGGCTAAGGAAGCCTCCTTGCAAATGGAGAACTGGTCTGGCAGAAGTCTTTTGTTTGGCCCTGTTTTCCACACAGCAAAAGTAGACTTGGGTAAATAATTCAGATTGTTGGAACGTGATAGGAATCATTTATTTTCCTTATACAGCACTTGGGAGCATCACTTTTGGTATAGACAAGCATCAGAATTTGAAAACCAGTTTTAGCTAAAACCTCCAGCTCAAGGAAATAAGTATATCACAGAGGCTATTGGATAAGCAGCCTCTTGTCTTTGAGAGAAGCATTGGTCCACATTTGGGAAGAAAGGTCCCAGCACAGGGAGCCATTCTGATCCTGGCCCTGGGTCTTCCTATCTTGTCACCACCAGCTTGGGCCGTGGAAAGTAAGTCGTGGGAGCCTGCAGTTCACACCAGCATGGCCAGTTGACCTCCCTTGTCCAGCCCAGACCTAGAGTCAGGAAGGACAATGACTGGAGAGAACGCTGGGCCCCTGTATCCCCCACACCATGTTCAGATCTTCCTGCCACAGATACAGGTTCCCCATTCCCACATGGGACGTGGCTCCCTGCCTGGAAGGAGAAACCTAGGACGGAATATTTCAAGGCCGGCAAGTATGCTAATAAAAATTAAAATGCCGTTTAATATCCACTCTGCAGTCCTCCACTGCCTCCTCTCCTTTTCTGGTTCATCAGTGGCACATTTAACTCTTGGTGCTCCAGATGGCCAATGACTTCCATTTTCTTGGCCAGACTATGAGGATGGAGTAATGTTGACTCAAAGTCAACACCCATGGCTCTCAGCTATGTGGACAGATGTGGACATCTGTCTGTCCTCATTAATCTAGACCTGGTGCTATTTGTGGCAAATCGTGCCTATGGATGTAATTTCCTTCATTTTCTTTCTTTCTTTTTTTTTTTTCGATTGCATTGCGACTGAGTAATTATGCTAGAAAGACAGATTTCCGTGTAGGGCGTTCCTTAGCACAAGACTTTTTTTTTTTTTTTTTTTTTTTTTACTGTTTTAGGAGAGCTGGGTTTTCAGTGTCTGAGACCCCTTATTTTTAAAAGAAAAAAAAGAAACTGTTTTTCTTTTCTATTAGCCAAAAAGAAAATTGCATTAAAAACAGCAACGTCATGCTCTTTCTTCCCTCTCTCCCTGCTGAGTTTGAAGGGACAGATGCACATGGGCTGGGAGCTTTTGAATCAGTTGCTCAAAAGACTTTTCTGTTCCCCCACCATGGCGAGGTCAGGGCAGTGACAACAAACAATTTAACTTCTCGAACCTTGTGGTGCCTTTTCTCGTGGTGCTTCTCTGTTGTGTAACTCCACTCAAGGCGGCCACTTGCAGCAAACAGCAATGCCAGCAAATGGTATTATGTGCCAGTGCAGTAAAAGACTTTAATGTATAAATATATACATAGATATAGATATAGATATATCACTATAGTTATATAACTATATAATTGAGGTTCTGATGCAGCTTTGGTGGGAGTTGATCATTCCTCTGCAAAAATATATACTACTCGACTGGAACTAATGGCTCTCTTGAGCGTGTTGACGTTTGGGAAAGGCACAACAGATGAGATGGGTTACTCTCCTGTGACAAGTTTTCTTCTTCCTTCTTGTGAAAGTTGCTGTCTCCATAGCACAGAATATTTGATAAGGGAGCAAAGTGCAGCTTCTTTTGAACTTCCTTTGGTGCTGATATATATTTCTTTTAATTCTTTGTTTGTTTTGCTTCCCCATTAGTGGCCAATAAGCTGCTTTCCCCAAAATCTCGACTCACCAATCAAAGGTGGCAGGGGACAGTTTGGGAATAAGAGGCTGGAAGTTGGGCATCCCTCACTTCGTGTCCTGACTCAGTTTTCCCTGTGACCTGCATAAGGCCCACACATGGGTTCTCCATCTACAATGAGTATCATAATATTTACTTACCTCATGGGGAAGAGTAACTTAAAAGGATTAATTGATGATACTGAATCACTAGATCATTATTAATTTGGAGACAGCAACTTGACATGTTTTTAAGATTTTGTTTATATGTTGCTAAGACTTAAATCTTGGGGTTTGGTTTTGTTCGCCTCTCGTTTCTCCATCTCTGCTATGTTTTCTGTCCTGCCTTTGGCAATACCTTAAATATTCTGTAACTGGTGGAGATTCACCTAGGGCGTTGGGTAGTGCTAATTTCTCCCAAGGGAACAACATCACTAATACTGTATAAGGTGCTAGAATCAAACCTCATTTTATATACTTTGGTTCTTAGAGAAAAACAAAACATGCAGAATTCTTTCTGTGAAGCCTTACTATAGATTGCTATAGCCAATTGTTTATCCAAAAAGTGAGACAGAGAGAATAGAAAATAAAGATAAGATGCAGAGGTTCTGTATAAAGTGTAACGAAAAGACCTTTGCTATTTCTTATATTAATGTAAACTATCATATATATATATATTTATATACATATATATATGCTTGAGGCAGATAGAATGGAAAAATGTACAGTATGGTCATCTTTATTTTGTCAGTTAATTCACAACTTTTAGTATGTGTGCAAGAGAGGTTTACGGTGGGGATGGGATAAGGGATGCCCAGTGTGAGATGGGAAATCATTCATCTTTCTGTTCTGTTCCACATGCTAGTAGAAGGAATAGGCTGAATGAGAGGAAAGGGGAATAAATCAAGACATAGATGTGCTTTTTAAATGTTCGGAGCACTGATGTTATGCTTTTGTGTTGTTTCTTCTTTATTCCAAGATTTCTCTACAGTGCTGTAAAATTGTCCCCTGCCTAGGGCGTTAACCAATAATGTTTACCTCAAGAAAGTTTTTTTTTTTTTTTTTAAAGAGGCAGTTGTTTTTCCCATCTCTTAAAAAATAGTGTCCCCCTAACCAAAAGGAGAGGCATTTCCACAGAAGTTCAGCAAGAGAAGAGAGCCATTTCTGAGGCTTTCCTTCATGTCCCCATCCTTTTCCACCACACCCCACCCCCTTTAGTTACTAATGAAAGAATCCAAGAGATGAGTTTTGACCAGAAGTGGGTTAGGATGTGATAAAAGTATATGATGGGTGAATATAAACTTTGCCAGAACTAGTGGTGTGGGGTCCTTTCAAAGGATGGGTGTGTACTTCAGGTGTTTCGTGCTAGCGCGTGTGTGTGTGTGTGTGTGTGTGTGTGTGTACTGTATATATGTTTCAGTGTATGAAATGTCTGGTGGACAGAGAACAAAATACCGCAAACAGAAATGAACAGGAAAAAATATATATCAAATGCTATTTTATCAGATGATGCACTTGTTCACCTTGATGAGAAGCCACTGTTTCACAACTATGCAATCTTCCAGTTATTCTCCCGACCCCTTCACCTTAGATTTCCAAACTGTTTTCCATAACCCTCACAGATTTTTTTCCTTTCTACAAGAACCACAATATCCAATCCCTAGTTCAAGGTGAGCATGCTACAGTGATTCTTTTCCTAAATTTAAGAGCTAAAGAAAAAATAATTTCCTTTTCTTTAATTGGAAATGGTTCAATGTAACCTCGTTTGGTTCTGTAAGTGAACTGATGTGTATTTTCTGTTTCGGTTACATGTTTACAACTTGTTTTCATCCTCTTCTCGGTTCAAAACATTTATTTTCTTTATAGATTCTACTTTTTACATATGTTTTGGGGATGTGTTAACTTAAGGCAAGAAGAAAAATTTGGCTTAAGTGGAAAAATGAGCATGCGACCTCTGGGACCGGGGGAGGGAGATCATGTGTACCTGCAGCTGAATTAGTACTTACATCATGGTCCTGAGTCAAGACCATGGCAGGGAATCTGGTGGACTCGGGGGAGGACCTGACCTGGGTGTTTTTCTTTCCTTATTTGTGGTCATCTCTATGGAGTAACCTATCCCCAGAGGATGGACTAGTATTTTCTGCCTTAGCTTTAGGCCAACTGTGTCCTTCCTAGCTACTCCACCCAGTGCCAAATCCCATGTCCCTTCTGTTGCACCATGGACTCCTAATACCTCTCCTCCCCTGCCAGCCACTGATGACAACTTGCCCGCGTGGGGTTAATGCATCTGCTTTCATTTAGAAAGTTAGATATAAAGGGAATCTTTGAGAGCCCAATGTCAAAAGTGCTCAGGAAATTGGTCCTAGACTGCGTGCCATTTGGAAGCATTTGAAACATACTCATAGCTGCAGAGGAGAGCAGCAGTTTCTAGCACATTTACAAACTACCATCAAGCCAGTTCGGCTGAGCAAGACTTTGAGAGGTTTTTAAAAAATAGTTGAGAGAAAGAAGAGAGGTCACAGGGTTACACAAAGCACAAACTCGGCAGGGGAAGCCCTGTATGCAGAAGGCAGCTTTACAACTTCTCTGGTTGTCTGCACAAGTCTGAGTTTTGCACACGGTTTACAAATCTTGCACAAGGTGGCCGAGCCATCCAAGACAGTTTTTAAAAAAGAAATCCAGACACTGCCTAACTGCTCCAGCACAACATGCTTCCACTCGGCGGCCGGCGGGTGGGAGCTTAGATGAAATTTCTTTGGAACGGAGAAGGAAGTCAGTCTTTTGATGAGGTGCATTGTCTCTAGTGGCCTCATTCCTTGCCTCCCCCAGTCCTGCATATTCTCTTAGCTACTCAGGGGATCTGAACAAAGAGCTACTCATTTACTTTTGTCTTATTCCATAGATCACATCTGCTGAGACCCATCCTGGGAATTTCTCATTCATTCTTTGGTTTTCTTCCTTATATATTATAGGAATAAAGGGTTCCTCTTCTCCTTCAAGTGAGTATTTTGGAGACTTTCAGAGCTGTCCTGGGGCCTGGCCCTGCATAACCAGACCCCAAGAAGCTTCCCCAAAGCTGACTTGTCTTTAAGGCTCAGAAAGTCCACAGGGGATCTGTTCCAGGACACCATGGAATTTTCCAACTCCCGGCCTTCCCTAAAAATCAGCTGTAGATTTAGAGGGGCCTCTTGGAGGTTGCCAGGGTCTGGGCCTGTGACCCCAGTCCCCTCTAGCCTGCCCCATCGGCACTCAAGCCTCTGGGTCTTCACTCACCTTGGGCAGAGTGAAGAGTGGCCAAAAGTTGAAAGTGGTCGAGATCCCTCACTCCTTGCTTGCCCAGAGCCAAATCAAAGTGCCCAATACCCATTTGGGGGCTGTGACAACCTGCCTCTCTGGGAAGGGACATGCCCACTGCTGCAGTCTGTGGCATTGTTGAGTTTCTGCCTGAATCTAAACCCAGGAAACCTGCCTGTTCAGAAGCCTGACAATTCATTCCCAGTGTAAACAGAGCCTTTGCTGGAAAAATCTTCCCCATCAGAGTGGATGAGTCTGACCCTGTGCTATGTGGGTTCTCTTGCCATCCACTGAACCCTGAGATCCTACGTGGCCCATGGATGTACAGTCCTGAATGCCAGGCCAGAGAGGTCGGGGGCGGCCCAGAGCCCTGCAGGGCTGGCTGCTTCTGAAGAAGGAATCTGGTCAGAGATGTTGTGCTTCCCCTGATGGGAGTAGGAGGCAGTTCCGTTAGAGGAAAGAAGCCTTTAGAATTACTGGGGTCTCAGGAATGTCATGTGTCGGAACCAGTCCAGTGTGGTCTCAGCAGGTGACATCAGTGATGCAGAGCAGAGCCCTCTTGGGGAGGACGAGAGGACCAAGAATCTGCTGACAGTAACCAAGGACCACGGATGTGTCAGGCTCTCTGCCCGATGCCTCCATACAAATCATCTTCTCTAAATCCTGGGGATCATCTGGTGAGGTGAGACATCCCACCCCATTTTACAAATGGGGAAACTGAGGCTCAGGGAGTCTTCACACTTGCACAGGGTCCCATGGTCAGTTGGGGGTTCAGCTGGGGGCAGACCTCGGTATCTTGGTTCTGCTTCATCCCTAGTGGTCCTACTCCTCTTCCAGGTGAGCTCCATCTCATCCCTCTCCCCATAGCTCACAAACACCAGGGGGCTCACAGTGCCTGGCATGGAATGTTTGGGACTAAATCCAGGAAGCCTGAGCATTTTTGTTTGCATTTAGTTGGCCAGAGAAGCTAGACGAAGAGTGGGAAAAATTCAGGGATGATTAATGAAATACAGTGTCACCGTGGAAAAGGATGCCTGCTTTCCAGAGGTCACCCTGAGCCTTACCCCTTTCAGTTATGTTCTGGAGGAGCCCCGTGGAACTGGAGCCTTCCTGAGTGCACTTTGAGGTGTCAGTTTTGGTTGTCCTGAGAACTTTAGTGTCTCCTATCTGTCTTGTTTTATTTTTGTTCTCCATGACTTTGAGAGATGACTTTCAGATAAATGGATTATTTCCCTAAGGATATAGAGGGGATGAGAACTTAGAGTTAGAACAAATTAAGAAATTTAAGCTTCACAGGGTCAGTTCTGAGGAGGTTTTTGCAGACGGTGGCTGTGACTCAGCAGCGAGAAGGAGCAGTCCAGAAAGGACTGTGCTGGACTGGGGAGAAGGCAGGCTGAGGTTGGGGATGACCATGCCAGGGCCTGGGAACTGGCGTCTGCTCCTGTCCTCACTGCTCCTGGGCTGGCCATCACCTTCTATGAGCCCCCTGTGTCCCCATCTCTGAAATGCAGACATGAACTTGGTAACCTCTGTGATTGATCCAAACCAGCAAGGTATGAAAACAGTGAGCCAGGCAAATACATTTGATAAAATGTCTTGAATGATGAATGGATATCTTCAGATTTGGGAACAGAAACCACTCTAGGACCCTAAGTCAACAAATGGAAATACCGACATCAAACTCGCAGACTGAAGACAGTGATTTTCACTTCCATGTGAACTGATTAAAAACAATAGAAATGAGAGAAGAGGTGGGTGCAGTGGCTCACACTTGTAATCCCAGCACTTCGGGAAGCCAAGGCGGGTGGATCACCTGAGGTCAGAAGTTTGAGACCAGCCTGGTCAACATGGTGAAACCCTGTCTCTACTAAAAATACAAAAATTAGCCAGGTGTGGTGACACACACCTGTAATCCCAGCTACTCGGGAAGCTGAGGCAGGAGAATCGCTTGAACCTGGGAGGTGGAGGTTGCAGTGAGCAGAGATCACACCACTGCACTCCAGCCTGGGTGACAGAGCAAGACTCCATCTCAAAAAAAAAAACAAACAAAAAAGAGAGAAAGAAATGAGAGAAGAGCACAAGGGAGAGGGTGGTGGAGAGAAGAGCAGAAATGGACAGGAAGAAAGAGGAGATTAGAGAGATTGGTGGGAGGGGAATGATAAGACTGCCATGTTCTTCCTCCACCAGCAGTTTCGTGGTTTATAAGTTTGTTTATAGCAATTACGTCAGCTTAATGGCTACCAGGCACCCTCTGAGTGAGGACGTGCACACATATACACACACACACACATATTATTCTAATCCTGCCAATGACCAGTGGTTACCCATGGGGAAAATCCCTCAGTCCTTGAGCATAGCTGGGGCTTCTTCAGAGCACAAGGAACAGTGGAATCTCAGGGTTTAAAGGAGACTTGGACACCACCTAATTTTTGCTCACTCACACAGTCACTGACAAAAGGCTATCAAACTTATTGTCACAGGCCTCCAAGGACAGAAGCTCCTTGCTTCCATTCATGATTGAGTACTGTGTAGTTGAATAGTCTTCCCTTAGAACTGGCCTACTGTTGCCTGTTGTGATCCAGACTGGTTTCTTTTGCTTTGGGCTTCCAAGGGGACAGAGCCCCTGCCTCTGGATGAATGATCTCTGGGATACTAGTCCCCTTGGCCTTGTCTTGCCCAGAACCTCCTGAAGGCAAGAGTAAAGATTGTATCTTACCTTGTCTTTGCCTCCTGAAGTTCAATGCTCCAGACAGACAGCAATCCTCCCACCAACCTCACAGCCCATCCACACTGGAAGCAGCTGTTCATCTTTGTTGTGTCCTGTTATTACACAGACTCAAATGAACTGTTTCTCATTCCTTTCCATTCATCAGGTCCAATGTTTTATGTTCATAATTCAAATGTAAGTCTTCATTTGAAATGGATTGAGGAAGGCAGGAGGAGGGCCCTGGGTATTGCTTCCAAGGGGAATATGTATTTACAGGGTCTTCAAAGCCCTCAGAGCACTGCTGATACCTTCCCCTCTTCCCCAAACCAATCCTCTTGTTGCATTTCCCAAAAACCCAATTCAACCGGGATCATGGCCTCCACACAGCAGGAGCTCTGCTTGACATTGGGAAGACAGAGGAAAGACTGTCTCTTAAGGCACTCACAGTCCAGCAGGGAGACAAAGTACAAACCTATGGGCACTACAATCCAGTTTCTGGGAGGACAGGGTGGTCCTGCCCAGCAGAGCTGACTTCATGCCTCCCAAAGTTCATACAGCTTCTCATCAAGGGTCTCTCTTATCAGTTCCCTCTCCCAACCTACCATCATCCCCAAATGAAGCAGGCATTACACTAGGACCCCTCAGTCTTCCCCCTAACCTGGGCTGCAACTGTTCCCAGCTATTTTTCAACAACAAATCCCGCCAAAAGCAGGATCATGTCCAGAGTAAAAAAAACCACCAAACAATCCCAGGAGCTTGATTCAGTTCAGCATTTAGCCCTACAGATGCCTCTGAGCCCTGTATCTTCCACATTTTCTCCAGAGTCTCTAGAGCTTTCTAACCACATCCAACAAACCCAAAAGTTACTCCTTGGCTTTCTTGCTCAAGTCCCTTAGGTCCCTTTTGGCTGCCTGTACTGATCTGGGCTGACCCTTCTTTGGTTGGTGGTTTCATGGCTCTGTTCTCCAAGTCACTGCCTCAGCCAGCCAATGTCCATGTCTGCTTTCTTCTCACCCCATCTTCCTTCCATCAAGGACAGCACTATGAGGACAAAGAGGTCCCTGCAGTAGCTATCACTGCCTGACAGAGCATTTTATAGTAAAAATGCATTCACAGTAAGATCAAGGCTGATAGAAGCCTTCTTGGTGGCCTGTGAGCTCTCCATTGGAAGGGTTGTTCTTGGAAATGAGAAGGAGAAAGGGACCACCTCAATGTCCCCATCTGGTAGACCTTGCTTCAACCACTATGAGTGCAGATGACCCAAGAGAGGAAAAGCTGGGCCAGATCCATTACAGCCAAATTGATTTCCAGCCAACAGGTGCCAAGGGCGCTCAAAGTGGTCCCTGACACAGTGGCTGTAGAAGTGAGTTCTGACTCTAGGGAAGATGAAGAAATCCTGACTCCCTTACTATCGATGTTGGGCTGCTGAGCTCACAAGGTGCTCCAACCCCACCTGGCAAGAATACATAGAACAACCCTATGGGATGGGTTACTCCTAATTAGATAAATTAAAAATTACTTCTGTTTTTTCTGTTCACAAAAAGCAAAAACAAAGACTTTCTTAATTTCACCAGGGTTTGCAATTGAACACATCTGATTCCCTGACTTAAAGAAATATATATGTATATTTTTCATTTTGGAGCAGGTATTTTTTTAATGGGGCTTATTTTTGGATTTGAGATCACGGGGCTTCTTGCCTTGTGAATCAATGCTTGCTGCTGTATTGAAAATGCATACATTGGTGACCGCAGTATTAAGCCAAATTTAAAATCTTAGTCTCCTCCATCTGTAAGTGTTATGTATCTACCTCATTATGATTTTTTTGGTTTCCTGTGCTTTCGTGTTGTGTACAATGTCAGAGGTGAAATGTAGATAAAAATATATATATATAAATATATATTTTTTGCTTTGCAATAAAGTTCAAAGCTATAACACAGAATATTCCTGAAATATCATAGCCTTTTATTGTGCTCTATCTCCTTAGTTGTGAATTGTCTCGGGAACCTTTTTGCCTATTCATGAGAGTCAATATTGTTGTGTTTGTCATTTGATAAATTATTCTAATTATTTTAACTGTACTTTTTTGACACATTGAATAAGACACTAGGATTCTTGAACAACTCTTGGTTTCAAAGGTGCTTTATTTCTGTGGACTCAAGTGATCAAATGGAAGGGAAGTATCTCTGCAGACTTGAATATTCCAGAAAAAATTATGGATCTCAATGCCATTGGGCTTTGGGTTTAGAACAAAAGGTTCGTGCGTAGGGGGAAAAAGGAAACATTGGTTTGGCTTTGACTTCTTGATGCTTTTGATATTTATTTATGTCCAACTTTATTTCTTTTTAAAATTTCAATTTCTTGGCATGAAATTCGGTATTCATTGACTCCCTGGCATTCTTGTGTGACGTGGCTGCTTTTGACTTTTTGACTTCGCCATTTTCCCTAGGTTGATTTTATGTGTTGTGCTATTTGGTGGTAAACTATCCTGTGCCCAGCCCCCACCTCTTCTCTAAACCTTCTGGAACTCTCTTTCATACCACATGTTAAGAGTAATGGTGATTTGGAAACTTTTGTAGTCTATAAGCCAGCGATGCCATAAAGACTCAAGGTTTTCAGAAGAATCCTGACCAGTTACAGTACAGGTTCAAGGGATTGTGAATAGAAGGTGGATTGTTTGCAATTGATTCCCTTTATCTATGTGCTTGAACAGAATTACTGTCCTTTAGCTAAGCACATGTAGGTTGTGAGCCCTAAATAATTTGTACGGTTCAACCACCCTTGTTTTTCTGTGTCTTTGGTCAAAATGTAAGGCTTTTCTTAAATTCATTCAATATATTTTAAACGGTATAAAGAAAAGTCTGTAAGTTAGAATAAAAGATCCTTAAAAACGATACTTCAGTAAAACCCTTTAAGTATTTTATTATTCCCCAGTTCTAGGGAGCTATGGAAAAGTGGTCATTGAAAGGGGGAGTTATTTCCACAAATGGTGACATTACCCATAAAATACATGCAATGCTATAGAAAAATGAACATTTCGTAATGTGTTGGTTTTTCTTTTTTTGATTATCATAAATAATTGCTGGTATGTATTAGTAATGGACATGTTAACTTGTATTTGGGGAGGTTTGCTTTGTTCTTTAATGATGCTGAGTCAGCATTTAAAACAACCTGGCTAGGTTAGACTTTGCCTGTTCTTGACTATTTCTCTCTTTTTATGATATAAAGGTCTGTCTATGAATTGAAATGCAGATAAAATATGTACTGAAGGTAGAACACAATGATGTTGATTTGAAGGGAAAAATATAATTATAAATATATATATTTATATATACACACACACATAAGTAGGTGAGTGGGAATATATGATATATTCATACACGCAAACACACACATGAGCACAATGACAGTATGCTTTTAAAGTTGGTTTTTTGATTCTGAGGAATTTGCCACCTCACTGAGCTTCCCAAGATTCCAAGATTTCCTTTGAAATAATTAAATGTTTAAGAAAGAAATATTTTGCTTGTTTTCTGTAGGTACTTGAAAACACAATTCTTATGATTCCCTATTCTTTCATATCCATTGTGACATATCCATTGTGCACTCAGAGGAGCTTGTTTTTAGGGAGACTTTGGGAGGATCCTTTCTTGTATCACCACCTTTCACCCCCATGCAATGCCTTGAGAAAATTAGCTACAGAGCCACCTACACCTGCTCATCTTGACTCTTGTCTTTCTGTTCATCTCAGTTCCCCAGTTTTTCCACAGGGGAGGCCTTGTTTCCTGGAGACCCTTCTGAAGTTTGAATACTGGACTGAACTCTCTTTCCATGCTGGTTCTGGGCCCTCTCCACACCTGGTGCCACCCTCCCTGGACTCCCAGCCCCAGTGATCCCCAGGGCACAGATAACAGGAATTTCAGAGTTAGTAGAAGGAATTTCTTGCTGCATCTGTGATCAAGGCATTTTAGATGTACATGTTCGTAGCCCTAAGCATGATGTTTAATCTACTTCTTGTACAGGAAGGGTCCACAATGGACCAAACTCTAAGGGTAACCCAAGGAGATGGAATAACAGGACTGCTGACCCAGACCAGATAGTTTTGTTCTCATAGTGACCTTCTGCTCACTCATGAGCAAAACTCCCTTAGTTGAGAGGAAATCCCTGATATGTCAGAGCCAGTATAGGAATAGGGAAAAGGAATTGAACTTCAGTTCACTGTAAAAAGCATTCTCTTCTTTCCCTTTCCTTTTCTGTTTGTAGACCATATTTCTGCAGCGTGGGCTGGTCCTTGGGCATGACCATTGTTGACTTATTGTGGGGAGTTTTCTGCACTGCTGGAAGGATGCTGTAGTTTTGTTTGTTTGTTTTAAATCTCATTATTACACCTCTTTGTTGCTTGGAAAGGGAGAAGGTGCTGTCCCCAGGATGTAATCATTCTAGATAGAGATGCTTTCAGTTCTGTTAATGTTGCCAGTTGCTATTGAACTCCCAAGGAAATCTCCAATTTGGAAACAATTTCTGACTTCCTAGTTGGGTTCTTGGTTTTCTGCTTCTGGACAAGAACAGCTTCTATGCTTTAGGAGCTTTGAAATCACTGGACCAGAGGAAGCCGGTGTATTACAATGGGATGTGGCAGATGATGCAAGATTTTCTTTTACCCTAAACTCAAGGTGTTGTACAGCTCTGGTAGATGATTTTTGACATTTTGTATGTTCTCAGGCCACTGGGTCTTCCCAGTGACCTTCCCTGCAAGGACAATGTGACAGATAATGAATCTATTTTATCCCACTGGAGTTTCCTTGCCAGAACAGTATTCCCACTTCAAATTCAATTAATCATTTGATTATCAAATATTTATTGAACACTTGCTCTATCAAGCAAATGGCTAGAACCATAGGGATATAAAGATGAAATA
Organism: Macaca nemestrina; assembly: GCF_043159975.1. Lineage (NCBI taxonomy): Eukaryota > Metazoa > Chordata > Mammalia > Primates > Cercopithecidae > Macaca > Macaca nemestrina. The sequence continues at coordinate 145,189,427 of NC_092132.1, read as the reverse complement.
AACCTCAAGGCATGTAATACAAGAGATAAGAAATGTACATTAAAAACCATACTGCAATGGAAAATGGAGCCTAAGCAGAACTGCAAGATGCTATGGACATCCAGAACAGGAAGAAATACTTCCAAGTGAAGGTAGAAGGGAAGGCTTTGAAACAGTGGCATTTGAGTTGTGTTTTGAAGGATTTATAGCCTGCAGGCAAATGGATGAATATGGCTGGCCATGCCCATAGTCATGATAAATCATTCATTCACTTACCATGTTGATTTCTTTCTTATGAGAAAGCAACACAATTTTCAGTAGCACATATCCAAGTCATGTGATGTCTTCCACTGTCTATTAACATTCACCCAACCTTATTGAAAGAATAGCCCTTCAGCTGAAACTAGGTTAACCCTTGGTTTCGAAATGTGATTCAGGGAATGGCTCTTCCTTGTGGATAACTGCACTCCCTCTTCAAAGACTTCATGGACACCCCAAGAGTTGGACTTGCAGTTGCTCAGATGTATCCATGTGCATGCCTTGGCTCAAAGCTAAGCCCCTGCGGCTTTGGTATATCTAAAACCCACTCCTCTAGTCCTCCACATGTGGTGGAAGACAGGAGGAATGAGGCTTCAAGTGGTGATTTGCATGTCTCCATCTGCAAGGGCACATCAGAAGAGTGGAAGGTGTCAGTGGACCACTTTACATGTGATTTCTGGAACCACTGAGTTTTTGAGGCCAAAGGGAAGGAACTTGAATGAAAAATGGAATTTCTTAAAGCCCAAAGCTGCCCAAGAGACGCAGAAGATTCCAGTCTCTGATTCTTAATAGGGTTTTAGTTCAACCCTGGTCAGGCAAGCTTCTGGAATATTTGAGGCCAGTGCAATCTCCCAGAATTGGTTGAGCCATGCAGACATTGGCTGGCCCCAGGCCCTCACTGTAGCAGCCAAGGAGCTGGTTACTGTGGTCACAGCATTTCCCAATGAGGAATTGAGTATTCGGGATGTGGGGTAAGGCCCAATTTCTCCTATAGTTTGTGTAGTGGTTCTAGGTCTTTCCAGATACCATGAGAAGAGTATATAGAAAAGGAAGCCAAGACAGTTTTTTTTTTTTCCCTGATCCTTTCCTCAATGGTCCCCAGTTCTCTCAGCACAACACACAGATTCTTCAACAGTTTGTTCACCTTATTTAATCTTCTGAGACTTTAAGAAACACAGAACCAAAACCATGCAGACATTGAGATGAGAGATGCAAAGGCACAGAGAACTGGGACAAGCGTGAGGACCTCCCCACAGACTGGTACTGCTCCTGCAACTAGTATTTAAGCTTTTAAAGTGTGGCCTGGCCTTTGACCTCAGATTTGCAGCACGTCTAAGTGGAAATGCAGGGGATGGCAGTTCTGAACCTTAGAACTTATTAATGAGACAAGCAGGCTTGGAATCCCAATTGGAACCTCCCAACTTCCCTCGGTCTTGTTCCTTATAATTATTCTCTCTTTAACTTCCATAAAATAACTCTACTGTTGCTGGCCCATGGCCTGGAATCTTTTCAGAATGGGTGGGATGGTGACCACCTGCATCCCTGGGGCTGATAGACAAACCATGTCAGCCAAGCATACATTCAGAAAAGTTGGACTTCCATTTTACACAAATCATTTTTAACTCCAAGCTTCAAGATATTAAATTTTAATCATTCCCTTTACCACCCACCATCTGGGGCTCTACTGAGCCTGACCACTATGCACCACAGGCTGAGGGTGACCCCAGACTCTCACTGGACCCCATGTTCCCCACACCCATGATGTCTGCTCAAGGGTGTGTTACCCAAACCATCATTCATTTCAGATTTAACTCATATTTACTGAGCACTTGCTTCATGCCAGTTTGCTAAGTGCTTTTCTATATATTTTCTTAGTTTATTTTACTTATTCCTTGTAATGACCTTTTTCATCTAGAGGAGTATAACACATTGCTTTAATTGCCAGGTGAGAAAAATGTGACCTAGGCACTTGAATGATTTGCTCAACTTGATTTATAAGAGATAAAACCATGACGTGGGATCAAGTGTCTTGGCTGAAAGTCTTTGGTCTTTTCCACCACACCTCTGCCTACACACTCCCTTGCTTGACTGATGGGACGTTCTACCTTTCTTTTCTTCCTGCTGCCTCACTGAACTTTGAGAGGCCACCTCCCTGCATGGCACATTTTATCTCAGCCTGCAGCAGCCAAGGATGGTTTGGCCTGTGAATAAACAACCCATCTAGAAATTGCCTAAGAGCAGGGGCCCTTGAGGCACCAGCCTGAGACTGACATATGGAAAAGACATCCTTTCTTTCTTTGTTTCCAAAGATTTTCCCTGAAAATAATATGTAAAATAAATCCTGTGAGAAGCTACTTTTAAAGCCAATTGGTGTTCTTCTGATCTTTCCCAGGAAGATCTTTTGGCAGAATCTCTTTATGTTGTAGAGAAGAAATCAGGGCATTGGGTGGCATCATTATATTTTGAAGCCCAAACTGCTCAAAAGGAACTGAACAGCAAATCTCTGCCTCTAGCTAAAATTGCTGTCTCCAATACTGCTGACCGGAAGTACTGGGCTCTAGCTTGGCTTCAGGAAGCTTGCAAAGACCTTGGTGTTGCCCCATGTCAGCTGTCAAAACTGGCAGCCACCTCCCTGAGGTTAACAGAAGAGATTTCAGAGATTTCTTCCCTTGAGAACTTAGGGCTCAGTGAGATTCCTGGACTCACGCACAGTCAATTCCTTCTGTTCATTAGTCTTCTAACTTACACACTCATTATTCATCTAGCTAAGATCCCAGGCATGTGACTAGACCATAAGTGATTCACACTCTGGTGGGGAGCTAACATCTGTACATCCAGGGCTGAAAAGTAAGATGAAATTAATGAATGCAGATAAAGCTGTCTCGAGTTCAAAGGAAAGGAAGGCACCTTAGCACCACCAAGCTCAAAGAAAGAGGAGATGACATGGGCATTAAGGACTGTTGAACATTCCTGATGAATGGCACATCCTGGGTTAAGGACATTAGGGAAGGTTATAAGGAAACAATTAACACATGTGCCACCTTCTTTCCCTAAAAGTAACTCCCAGTGTGCACCAATATATTGGCTCCTTTGATAGCCATTGTTAGAGGATGCTTCCTACAATCATCTTCCTTCTTAATCAACCACCAGGCGTCCTTCTCAAATAGGAAAAAATGGCCTAACCACAGCAAGAAGAGACAAGGGGAGGGGAGAGTAAGGAAAAGGTTCCTCTATTTTTGAGAGAGATTGCTTTAGAAAGAAAGCAAAACATAATCATGTTATCCTTGATCTGGAAACTGAAGAAAAGGTCCTGTTACTACCTCACTACAAGGAAAGAAGGACCTGAAACTCAACATCCCTATGCCTTTCTTGCTATCATTCCTAGCCATTGTTTCTGCATGTCCACAAACCCCATGCCTCCATCCTGAGCCTTTTGGACTTACAGAGTTTAGGTTAAGCAATATACTATGAATAGGCACATGGGTTACAAAGAACAAGAGAGAAGGATATTCTCTTAGGAAGAGCCAAGAGAGAAATGGGACACAACAGCATGACAAAGGGGTCAACACAGACCTTGGATCAGTCGATTAACCTTGAAAGATTCCCTGTGAGATAAGAAGCTCCAGGCTAATCCCACATTGCCCCTTTAGGCCAACAGTGAATTCTCATCAATTCCACTTAAGAATCGTTCGTTCTTTCTTTGTCACTGTTCTAACCTCATGGCAAATGCTAAGATATGACTTGAGGTGATTTAACACAAGAGTTTCTGAATCAGGACATACCACATTCATTGCATCCATCACTTACCAGGCACCCATTTCCAAAATATTACATATTTATCTCCAAGTGAGTCCATTTGTAACACTACAGATTAGGTCAATGGTGAGTGCCTTTTTTAAAAGTCCCCACTGGTTAGTGATGATGAGAAATAGTGTTGTTTCTTTTTTAACCTTCAAGACATAGTTATTGTTTCTTCCCCAATTTCCTAGTTCTATTTGGCAAACTGGACCACTAAAAGTCCACTAGGAGTGTATCTAGTGATTTCTCTAAGAATGACTGGGTGAGAGCAAGTTGAAAATGATGTCTGTCAGCAGAAATTAGAGAGTTAGGAAGCTATGCTGTTGCATCCCAGGACCACAGAGAACTGTCATCCAGCCCTACCTCCCCTCCAAGCAGGGTCACACATTTCTACATTCCAGTGCAGCAGCTGGAGTCCTGGATTTGCCACTAACACACTCCATGCGCCCAAGCACAGTTTCCTTTTCTGCAAAATGGTGACACTCCTTAAAGTTCCTTCCCATCCTAAAGTTCTGTTATCAATACCCACTCATCCAACAAATGGGAAGAAAATTTAGCTTCTCCTTAAACCCATGCTAATGTCTATCAGCATAAGAACCCAAGGAGATCCTCCTTACATAGAAGGCAAACATCTCCTAAATCAATTCAACTGTATTTTTCTCTTGCATTAAAAGATGAAGCCAATACAACAATTAGCTGGGTGTGGTGGTGCATGCCTGTAATCCCAGCTACTCAGGGGACTGAGGCAGAAGAATCACTTGAACCCAGGAGGCAGAGGTTGGAGTGAGCTGAGATCGTGCCACTGCACTCCAGCCTGGGTGATAGAGCGAGACTCCATCTCAAAAAAAAAAAAAAAATTAAATAAAAAGATGAAGCCAACTGCTCACCCTAATAAATATACTCAAAACATATATCTTGAAGGTTAAAAACAAAAACCACATTGCTTCCTCTAATCCCTTTTTTGTTATTGATGTCAAGCAGTTGTAATGTTCTGGGGTACAGACCAGAGCATTAACTAATCAGGAGATGAGAATCAGCCGTATGGGATATACAGAGGTTATTGACCAAACGAAACAAAGCCAAGCAAAAGACTGTGCAAACTCTACTGTCCTTAGAACTCCACTTAGCAAACGACCACCTCTCTAAGAAAATGCTTCGGGTATGGAAAAGTATCAAACTTTGAGGTTGTCTGGGGAAGGCTGTGATGCTTTTAACAGAGGTGAATAAGGTTGTCCAGCACAGTTCCTAAACGCCTGTGGGGCGCTTTCACATGCAGTATCTTATTTGATCTTCTCAACAACACCGTAAATAATAAAGTCATACCCAACATGCAAATGAGAACACTAAAGTTCAGAGAGGTTAGCCCACCTGAGGTCACACTACTATAAAGGGGTTAGGGTCCAATTTCGAATCCAATGCCACTGTCTGTGATGTCCAAACCCCCTTCTTTTGAGAGTTGGAGGATCAGCAGACCACCTACCTCCCCACCAAGGCCCTGGACTGACAATGCCCGTTCTCCACCATGCCTGGGAATGTCTTTCAGCCAGGGTGGCTTCCAATCAATGGTAAATAGAACCAGATGGTCTCAGGTACCAAGCACAGGACATCACAGCCTTGTCTTGGGGCATTTTCAGGATTCTTTGAGCATATCTTTACCCTTAAAGCCACACTACACATAATCTCATTTCCTAATTTTATTCTGTCCACTTCCTTATGTAAATACATCTATGATCACAAATCCTCAAACAAGGTTTCATCTCCAAACTGCCAGATCAGAGAAACACCATTTGGAGAGAGCTGATCTAGTAAGGCAGTTTTGGGTATTGATGTCAGAAGAACATCATGGTGTTTGCTAAGGCCATTCAGCCAAAGCAGGCTGCACCTCTTAAAAATCCTCCATTTGAGGGAAGACCCATGCTCAGCGGCTCCTTTGTTGGCTTTGCAGAACTACTCACTTAGGGGGGCTCAGAGCAATGAGCAGAGGGTACCACCTCTGAACTGCAGAGGACCAAGTGGTGGCTGCGTTTTGAGTCAGGGATGGGTGAGGAGTACAAAGACAGTTTCCGGGACAACCACTTTACTATGATAGGTCATGGGTGGAAACTGAGTCTGGGAAAGCTTAGTAAGAGATGGGATTCAGAAGGCAAGTAAGGTGGGATCTCCTCTGGCCCAAGGAATGGATAAGTGTGAACACCTTATGCAAAAAGGAAAGGACGGGGGCACTGATTCTGCCTGATTCTCTCACTCCTAAAATAAACCCTGATGTGCCTGCTGGAGGAGGCCCTGTGCTGGACTAAGCACAGCTGTCCCCTTCTACCCATGAGAGCAGGAACCAGACCAGTGTGGACGCTGGTGGACTCTGAGCCTGTAGGGTCAGGGGGATCATTTTTTCTTATTGAGGAGTGTAGCAAAATTTTTAGAGGAAGTCCAAACTTCCTGCAATGGCCAGATTTTAACCAAATGATCGAGTGCTTCCTGAACTCACGCTAACATCTCACACTCTATTTCAAAGTTAGAAACACTTCCTAATGTGGCAGAGGAGTTTGCATTTCTTCCCTTTCTTGGGCCATGGGTGTGAGCAAAGGATTCTCTTACCTGAATGCAGGTCACTAGTAGGAGGTAGTTGGATCAAACCACAGGCTACATCCCAGGGGAGATGAGAGAAGGTACTGCCCAAACCCTACACAGGGCTGGCCAGTCCCACTCCCCTACTCCCTCAACAGCAGCCTCTGTCTAAAACTGCCTCCTTTTCAAGTCACTTAATTTAGGAAGAGTTGCCCTGTGCAATTAGGAGTGACTTAGAGTGGGGTAGAAGGGGCCAATCCAAATGGCTCAAAGAGTGGCTTTCTTGGGTTTAGGCCCTAGAGGGGCCACATGAGGAAGGCCAAAGACCAGCAGGGACGATATGTGGCTTCTGTGGGCTTCTAGCCTGTGGTCCGTGCCAAAGGGCCATCATCCACCCTCTTGGGCATGCAGTGGTGGTTCCTGGAGGCATTCTGATGCATTCTGCCTTTCCCAACCTGTCCCAGACTAGTTCTTGCTACAAATTTCAGAAGAGGATTCTCCCTCAGTCCCCCTTGCCTCTCCTCCTGTCCCTTGGCATGCATGTGAAGACCATTGCCTGATCACTTCCTTTAGTCTCTCACTCTCTGCCAGTCACTTGCCCAAAAGTGAGGCTCTTGGTGAACAGCAGCTCTTATTCCCAGATGGTCTTTTGGGTTCTTGACTTTCCCTTTCTTTCCTTGTTGACCGTGAGACTCTGAGACACAATGGCCTTGACAAGGGTCATTCGTTTATCAACTGAAGGCTCCTCCCCAGCCTGGCCTCCCAACTCTCATTTTATTCCATTTTTCTTTCCTCGGGGGTGACCCCATTATGTTTTCCTTTCATTCTGTGAGGTGGTGCCTCTTCCTCTTGCAACAGCCTGGGATGGTGTGGGTGATGGGTGTTGAAGCACAAAGCAACATTGCCCAAAGAGGCTTATGCTAGGAAAAAAAAAAAAAAAATTAAGTATAATGGGAAAAGCTCAGTGACATGGGAAACTCCCTTCAGATCCTCCACTGGTCAGCCCCGGTTTTCCAGTCCTTTTCTTGTGGAATTTTAATACCATCTATTTATTACGATCGTTTTTAATGGAGGAAGAACATCATGCTAATGAGTTGTGCAAAGGACATCATTCTTTTGTTACTATAATTTAAAGGGGTAAAGACTACAATGAACCGTGTTTATGTTCAGATATCCATTTATTGTGCTGGGTTGATTTCAGACTGGTGCATTCTCACTTATCAGGGACCTCTGATTCTAGCAGAACAAAATCAGCTATTTACTCTAGTTACTGTATGCAGACACATAACTTTTACTGTAATTTGAAAAACCTTGCACTGTAATGGTTTAAAAAAAAAAGCAAATCTTATTGAAACTGATTTTGTATTTTTGATTACATCTGAATTTTCACATTTTTGTATCTAACCGTGATCACGGTAGTGCTTCCATAGCTTGTGTTCAAGGTCTCGTTTTCTTTTCAGGTTGAATTCCTAAGATTGTGTTGATGCCAGATGTTTAAGGGGCAGGACTGGGGCCTGGCTAGCAGAGCCTGTCATGGGGGTTGTGTCTTCGGCCAGATCATGAGCTGGCAACAGGAAATATTGCCTAGACGGAGCAAGCTGATGTCGCATTTCATTGCGTGAATTCCCACAGACAGTTCATATCTCCAACTAATTTAAGGCCAACAGTTTTGGCCAAACCTTTGCCAAGGACACTCAACTGAGCTGCCCCCCACCCCTGCATTACCAAGCTTCCTGGGTAAGGAGGACATTTTTGAAAACAAAACTTGTGAAATTAATTTGTGCTTATGATTTTTTTCTTCTTGCTGGAAACGTGCTGGGAGGCAGACAGCATGATGTTTTCGCTCTTTCTGCTTTTCCAAACCAATACACCGGTTGTACTCTTTTGTTTCTTAGTGAAGAAAATTCTAGACACAGACCTAAATATGAACTCTTTTCCTCCTGTATTTCGGATTAGCAGTTCTCCCTATGTATTCCTAACTTGTTGAAGTGTTTTCCTTCTTAGCATTGCTTCTCACATTTTACTTTATTTTTTTACTGAACAACAACAAAAAACCCACAAAGGAACAAATAATCTCTTTCTCTTTTTCTCTCTTTCTCTCTGATGTGTAATGTTGTGTTGTCCAGATTCTGTATAAAAATATGTATATGATGTATCTGATATATGGCAGCCACTGGCTGTTACTTTAACCAATATAATTAACAAATTGCATAATGTTGGTGTTTGATTTTTTTTTACAAAACAAAACAAAAAAACAACCTAGTTAAGATGTTTGTGTATTTTTGCATGGTTAAAATGTACTTAGTGCATTGAGAAATGTCGTGGAGGCACTCAGTGAAAAGGCCGGTTTACTTTTTGATCCTAATGGTAATTGGTTGTTGACCAGACTAATCCCTATGACGTATGTCTTCTTTAAGTTAGCATATTTCTATTTATAACTTGTTTTAGTACTCAAGATTCAGCATAGTGTATCTATCTATCTCTATTGTATTTACTGTTCCTTAAAACCAGGTTGTGGAAGTTCACTTCGTCTGGCTCAGATGTCTCCATTGCCGATTTCTGTTGAAATGTGTTCCATTTAATTTGCTGTACAGTCCAGATCTGAAGCACCCCTGGGGCCCATGGACAAGGGCTGTCATCTCTCCTTCTGGAGATCTATTCCTTTGAGCAGTACTGTGGTTTTTCCCTTGTCATGAACATCTTTTTTTTTAACCTAGTTATATAAAGGAGGATAAAAGACAGGAAATTAAGCAGAAATATAAGAAGTATTTATATTTTATACAAATAGTGCATATAATATATTATAGAGAGATAGGCAGGCTTTAAATGTGAATTAAGCAAAAAGGCAATGAAAGATATTGAAGGACTCAGAGAGAGAGATCTTGGGTTTTCCTCCCAGGAGTGGCACCATTTCAATAGGAGAGCTGCAGAAAAATGGGCTGTGCCTCAGCTTCACTCTAGGTAAGATTAGGAAGGGCAGTGTTAGGTGAGAGAGGCATCTAAATTTTCTTGGGCCTTCAGTGCATTTAAAGCAAAACTGGATCTTTAACTACTTAAGAGATTGGATCACTGTATGTTTAGAGACAGTGCTCGCAGCATCCCCTCTCCCCCCTTGGACATCTGGACTTGCTCAGAAGAAATGCATGTCTTAAAAGGCACAAACTATTCTGGTTCAAGATTACCCTGATTTTCTTCTTGCTGGGATCTCAAGTCATCTCTTCAGCCAGGTACTTCTGCATAGCTTTTGAAAGGAGGTAGATTTGGAAAGCAATATCTCTGGGAAATAGAGGTGAATCTCTGGCACACAGTTCATTCATTCTCCCTAAAGAGGTCAGAATCATGGACTTCTTTTTTTCCCCTGGGCACACAGGAGTTTGCCATTCTATGTTTTTCCAACTCAAACTCTGATAGACACATCTCCCCGACTCCCAGTGCTAGGAACCAGCATACACAGAAGTTATTAGAAGCACTATTTAGGTGCTTCTAATCTATTTAGGATTTTTCCAGTGTCTGTGTTTTTGCAGACATTTGTCTTTTGGCAGAATAGTGCACCTCTCCACCGTGAGCCATTCCCCCTCCACAAATCTAGAGACACAGCCAGTCCTCTGAAGTCTTGGGCTTATTGGCTCTGCAGTGAAATGTTAATCCTGATGGCCAGCCAAGTGGAAACCAGGACTGTGATGCCTCTGCCTCTCTGACTCTTCACAGTCAAGAGCTCAGAGCGCTTTACAAACCTGTTTCTCATGGCTCCTGCAAGCCTCCATGATGTGCCTGGCCATGGGCACTGATTGTGTCACTGTCCGCTGCTGGTGGGCATCTTTCAAGATCTTTTGAAATTTTTATTAGGTTCTAATGCACTTTCTACTTTCCCTGCGTTGAGATTGACTACAAAAGGGCAGGATCCCACAAAGATGTGGCAGACACTACTGCTCTCCTGTTTGGCTCTTTCAAAGGCAGAATCTAGATGGAGCATTGTGGACATGCTGACATTGGTCAGGAGTCCCAAGGAACCTGCTAGAAAGTGTACTCACCATTCCCCCGGAACAAGGTTGGCCCTCTTTGGATGAAAGGCTGGTGGAGCCCTTCATGATCCTAGAATTCAGCCCCTGCCTCATGTCTTTTCCAGACTGATATCGGTTCTCCAGGACCATAGACTACAAATGTCAAATGTCAAATGTCAGAAAGGACTTAGAGCATGTGGGGTTCCATCTCCTCCCTGTACAGATGAGGAAACTGAAGCCCAGAGAGAGATGAAGTGATTTGCCCAAAGAAACCCAGCTCAAAAGGAGCAGAGACCCCCTCAGACCCTGCTTCCCGATGCTCCTTTGTCCCCCTCCTGACTATAACCAGCAGCTCAGAATCCTTTCAATTTGTGAAATTCAGATATCATTCCCAAACTCTCATGTTTGATAGAAGTCCCTAAGTTTCTTTTCTCAATGATTAATGTCAATATGAACACACATGTTCACATTCCCCTCTCCCAGCCCCGTGTTAGCTAAGGGAAGAGGATTCAGATTTAGGATGTGAAATGAGCTAATGTCTCATTAATCTATATTTTTGAGGGTTGAAGAAGAACAATGAAAATAAGGAACAGCAGAATCTAAACCTATAAACTGCCCTCACTAAATCTCCTCTGAGAACAGCTTTTTCCTAAAAAATCTCAGTGGTCCATCCATCCACCCAGCGACCCCACCTGTTGTTCAGCCGTCTCAACTTTCCTGGACGTCTTCCATTCCAGAGGCATCTGATTTCTCAGATGCCTTTTAGCAGAGCTCGTTTCAGGAAACCCTCAACTTTTAAATCCAAGCAGGTATTCCTAATATTTGTGATAAATTCCTTTTATTATACCTCTCTGCTTTTATCTCAACTGAGCCACCAGAAGCCAAAGCGTGTTTTCCTCATGCAAAATGGTAGACCAGGAACTTCTTGGGGTGTCATTCTTCTAAAAAATGGCTGTTGGCCTCCTGGCCTCACTTTCCCCCTTTTACAAGCCTGGAGGCACCTGGCTTAGCTGGTCTGTTTTCCTTTGGGAGGACTCTATGAGCTTTGTCCCCCAGAGCTTACAAAGACATAGTCTAGAATGTGTTATTTAAATTTTTGTGGTTTTATTTGAATTTAAAAATAAAGTCTGTAATTTGCTGCTGAGGCCCTTGATTCTTTGTTATCCCTGAGAAGGGCCCAGTGAGTCCCCACTCCTTTCCCCAGCCTCCAGTTCCTAAGAGTCTCTTTCTAATTAAATAATTTTTTTATTCCAATTAGATTATGGTGCTGTTTCTCAAAGAGACCAAGTCCCTGAGTTGAAGATCCTTAAAGGGCTTTATTCCTTTAAAAAGGTGCCATTCCAGCCCTTTCCGCCCCCACCTCCCCCACTCCCTTATAAGTGACATCCCTTTTCCCCACCAGGCCCAGACTCAGGCTCCAGAGAAGACTGACCATGACCCTGTGTCACGCCAGGGGCCCAGGCAGGACCTTTAGTGACCTTTCCTGGTGGTGGGTGCCCCGTGAAGAGGTGAACAGCTATAATAAGTGCTTTGTCTCACCAGAAGTTAGGGTGGGTGCGGGTTCTCCCTTTGAAACATTGGGGCTGAAGAGCACTGCCTGGTGTCTTTATGGGAGAAGACAGCATCCAGAATTGACCAACGCTGGGGGCAGTTATCTGTGCAGCTAGCCAGCTCTGCAAGAAGGGGACTGCAGCTGTGACCCCTAAGTTAGGGCCATAGGTCCCAAAGCTAATTTGTTTGATATTAATAAAAATTGTAATTATTATCTATTTTAAAATAGAGTGATAGAAAACATGTTAGAGTTGGAAACGGTATTTCACAATTGCACTGTCCTAACAACTCTTTCTTACGTGGTTCCGGAGTTCCTTCCCACCGTGTAGCCATTCTGGTAGTGCATGCATGTGCACCTGCTCTACATCCTTGCAGTCCATATCAAGCCTTCCTTTATGTATGTTACTATTTGTTTTCTAAACTTAGTCCATGTAATTCCTGTGTTCCCCAATGTTCTTAAATATACTTAACACAGGCACGGCCCGTGGCTGCTGCCTGCAGACTAGCTTGTGGCTCAAAGCAACATGTAGACCTGAGGCTGCTGTCTTTACTGAGCTCTGTTCACACCCT